>NW_020455721.1:4114326-4145955 GCF_003342845.1 Nothoprocta perdicaria
AAAAAAAAAAAAAAAAAAAAAAAAAAAAAAAAAAAAAAAAAAAAGCATTTTGATGATTTGCACTTTATATCTCAGAAAGATGGTAGCTGAAAGCAAGAGATTTTTATTTTCGTTTCCCAGAGGATTACAATTACATTCATTGATTATTTTTTCTTTTGTGGATAGCTATATGTAAAAAAAAAAAAAACCTGCGTTCAACTTTGTGAAGAAAAAGTCATGTTTTAGCTGTATGTGTGTGTTTCATTTGTTGCCCATATTAATTACACCTATAAGTAAACTACATAATTAAAAGGAAGTGGTAGAATCATTGGAAGCTACTTCCCTTTTTTTTTTTTAAATCTGACCACTATGAACTAGCAATCAAGTCTGGAAACCTGCAAGCTAATGTGCTATGGATTTGTCTGTACAGTCATTACTTCAGTAGAAGGACTTAATTGTGGGTGTTCCTGGATGCAATGTGATATTACTCTCTCTCTCTCCTGATATTTCTTTTATCCTATGCCTTGCCCATCAGTAACCATGATGCAGATTACACCTAAAACATTTTATAATCTATGTTTTTAGACAGGACTTCAGCTGTCTCTAACAGGCAACCTGTGAAATCTCTGCAATCCTCCCACAGACAGGTTGATGCTAGTTTTAATTTGAAAGGAACAAACTCCCAAGTTTTATTTGTGGCCTTCTGTTCTGGACTGCATTTGATGAGTTTTGAAGTGAAGATATAGCAAAAAACCATTTGTGTAGTTTCTTCTGACTTTTTAAATGAAATTTAATCGGGAAGACTTTATTTATATTTTTTTTACAGCTAATGACTAGTTTTACAGTTAATTTTCAGGAAACGTATGTATTTCATGCGTGTTGTGGCTATACTAAAAAAGAAATGAAATTTTCATGTGAAGAAGAAAATAGGCCACCTTTTCCATTTTGAGTCGAGTCTAATGCAAAGCTAATCAACGTAAAGTGGGTTTTTTGTGTGTCTTGAGAGGTTAAATATGCAATTCAGGGCTGTGATCAACAATCAAGTGGTATATAACCCAAGATAGGCACTTACCCATATCTGTATAATAAACCAACTTGAAAAATAATGGACTTCTAAGAAACTGTTTTCCCAATACACTGGATGATGTACACACATTTTTTTTTTTTCTATTAAACAATCCTGTGGAGGATCCAGGGGTAGAGAACTTCTGTCTGGAGAAGAGAAGTTGAATAAAGCAGGCTGCAGTAGTGCAAGGAAGTCTAGGCTGGTTCAGAGATGTCTTTGCGGAGAGAACTACAGGACTGGATTATGTAAGTGCTGAATTTTATGTAAAGACAACCATGCCTGGGTGCCTGTCTCAGTTCCTTCAGCATCCGTGGTCTGTATGCTGCGGTCTAGGTTGAGGTGTAATGCAGGCATAGGAATGCACTTCCTAAACTTATGAAGTGGTATGGTTATTTATTTATTTATTTTTCTTGCCACCCTTTGGGAAGAAAGGGTTTGGGCGGGGGGGAAGGGTTTTGTAAAGCTGTGTGAGTTTAGCATGTCTGCCTAAAGCTATTTGCCAGTGGAAGCAGCAACTCGGAGGGGCAAATTACGTCTTCTGTCTCATTTATGTTCCATAGGTGAGACCAATGGCTGAAAAGCACCGTGGCCCTGCTTTGCTGCCCTTAACCCTGATTTTAGGCTGAGTCCTAGAAAAATACATCAGCTGGGATCCAGACCAGGAATTTCTCAGCTCCATCCTCAAGGCAGCCCACATTTGCCTATGACACCTCCTTCCTGGCCTACAGAGGCTTCATGGGCCATTAGCCTTTCTCCATCAGCCCTAATTCTAATTTCACACTGAGCTCTGAGCTGAGGGATAAATACAGTATCTTTCCATCTCTGCTCTCGGGAGTGATGGAGTAAGGGAGTAATCTTGGTGATACTTTACCCCCATCGTGAGGAATGAGGGATTCATGCTACTGCTCCTCCTCCTCCTCCATTCTAGTCGGGGAGAGAGATCACAGCATGAAATAGGGCAGTGGGGCTGATTGTCACAGTGTGTACAGGCTTTGGATTGACGTGACCCAGATTTATATAGTTTGCCTCCCCCCTGCTGTGCTTCTTGATGGGGAAGCAAGGAGAGAAATCCAGATCATCTTCTATTCGGAGGTGCCCATGGCTCACATTATCTATGGTCTTTGCTAATAAAGCAAGTCCCCAAACACTCCCTCCCCACCTCCAAAAGAAGCAGACTATGTCTGTAGAGGATAGGATGTTAAACAGACATAAGCAAGTATTAATTTTTATGGTCTTGGTCTACTTCATATTTCATCAGCATCACAGTGTCTTGAGTATCTCTCAAAAATGCGTGGAGTAAAATGAGAAGCATTTGATTCCTGCAGCTGATTCACTTTTTTTTATTTCTTTTTTTATTTCTTTCTTTTTTTATTTCTTTTTCTTTTTCTCCTTCCTAAGGACAAATGGGATCATAGTGTTAGCTCAATTTGCCACTTCTTTGATAGTATCATCCTTTGAACCAAATATAACTAAGCCCTAGGTCACATCAGCACTGTGTTCACAAAGTGATAGGCCCTTGTTTACAAAACAAACAAACCAAAACCCCCCAAAGCAAAGTGGTAGTTAGTGGTAGAAATGGCTGTGAAAGCACTCTTTTAGGAGACCTCTTGGTTGTGGGGGAAAGCATGCCATTTTTCCCTTATCTTTTAGAGGAGGGAAGACCTCTTTGAAAGATTTCTAGAAATATATTTGTATTCCTGTAAATGCTTCCACTTGATATTTGACTTCTCTTGTCATATTTCACAGTGATTTGGCAGTTATGGACGGTTCCAAATACCTCCCTCCCTTGTCTGTGTGTGCACAAATACATATATGTCCTTCAAGCCCATGTTATAGAGTAACTGGCATTTAGTGACCTTCTGCAGCTGAAGTCTCCTCTTCCGGGCCTCAGAACTGATTTAATGCGTCATGACACGCGAAGCTCTGGAGAGCAGTCCGGCCCTGCGCACTTAGCCCCGCGTGGCTCCCGAGTCCGGGGTGCTGCTGCTTTTCCCTCCTGCTCTCCCAGATGCAAGGAAGATGCTGCATGGTTTGGGATGCATGTGTGGCTGACAAATGCATTTCAGGTGACTTTACATCTGGCTGGGATTCTAATTTTTGTCTTTTAGAGAAAAGCATTAAAAGACAGTGACTGTTGGTTGCCTGGATGGGTACAGCTTACGCAGAGAAGGGGATTTACACTTGAGTATCTCAGTCCTATATCTAGGTTTAATTATGCAGTTTAGTCAGCTACTTTGTGAAACATAGGCACATGATCGCATAAAAAATGAAGCGAAATAATCTCTCAGGCCACCTTATATCTTAAGTAAAGATGGCATTGTTTTGAAAGTATTACAGTTTTTAATTTTCATGATAATTTTCTTTTCCTATTTGCAGAGATTATCATAAAGCTTAAGTCCCATCATGCAGATCCTGAAACCAGGAGGACTTTCAGATCCTAATTTCTTAATTGCTGTGGATCTTTTATGTAATGCGTTTTCATGAACTCCATGTTTATGTTCCTCCCTATTTTATATATAAGAAAAAGTTACACTGTAGATCTGTATGTGCAGCTTTGCACACAAATGAGGCAAATTCTGTGACCCATACAGTCACAGAATTTAGGTGCAACTCAAAAAATTTACTCCGACTGTGAACCTCGAGGTTTGCCTTCTGAGCAACTCCCTTCTCTTCTGCCCATACATTTTTATTTTTAACTGTTCAGCAACAAAGCACATATTTCAAATGATATATTTTTTTCTAGTGTTAGTTGAGACTTCTGGCTTTTCTTCTTCACACCAGCTGTTGACAGATTTTGAGGTGTGTGTGTGTGTGTCTGCGTATTTGAAGGAGCATCATAGATATCAGTGACAGCTGGGCTTTGAAATGTTCTTGGCAGTCAGCACAAAGAGCATGGGGAGAGAGTAGTTATGAACATTTTTCAGACCCTACATACTTCAAGTGACAAAGTTTTCTAATAATGACCCTTCTATTTGATCTTGAAAAGCTATGGAGCTTTTTCTTGGTCCACAAAGACAGATCCAGCAATGAAAACTAGGGATCCAAGCCATGCTTTGATGATGAGAAGATTATTTTTGATGGTTTCTACGCACTCCTTAAGTTTTTTTTTTGTGGTGGACAAAGGTGTCCAAACTCATGTGACATCTCCCCAACCCCTTGGATTTCAAAGAGTGTCTTTTCTTTTTGCAGCTGTAGCTGCTGAAGTTAGAAAACAAGCTTGAAGGTGGAGCTTTCTCATCTGAAATTCAGTGATCTTGTGTCTGTTACTGGCTTAAAATACAATGCATTCCTCAGCAAGGTAAGAGCGTGCAACATTTAATGTTCAGGCACACACAATGAGATAAGTAAATAACAGGAAGAAATTTGTATTTTGCAGATGCTGTATCTGCTTCAGGTGTCAATGGAGAGATCCGAAGTCTGTGAAAGCAAAGTGCTCCCCAGTGCTGTGCAGTGGTTCTGGACGTGTTTCCAGCATGTCAGGAGAACGTTACACTGTATGAAGCGTGATTATATAAATCCTGACTGCAAGTTCCCAAACCAGCTCTTTGCATAAACCGCAAACTGCCAGACTGTCGTGTCAGTGACCTCGGCTCTAACCCTTACAGCTCGGGGTGTGTGTGTGTGTGTTTGCATGTATTTTTCTGATATACTGTACGGGCAAAACACATCTATGCCTTTGTGACTGTTCCTTAATAGGTGCTGAAGAATCTTTCCCAATACTTAGAGCTGGAAAAAACTGGCGGTGTTGGCTAGGAGTCCGTGATCCAATATTCCTTACTTTTTTTTTTTTTTTTTTAAATCATGAAATCATTGCTGTCTTTTAACTCTGAAGTTTTTACTTTAGAATTAAGGCTAGAATCCTTCCTGATTTTTTTTTTTTTTATCAGCTGTATTTATAAAAGGAATAAGACATATAAATTATAGGAGAACATATTTTTAAAGTATGTATTAGTGAGAGATGCACAGATAGTGAATCCTCTTTAATTTATTGTATTTGAACATTTTTTAGTATTCCCCTGGAAAGGCTCAAGTCCTACTCTTGTATTTTGTAGGTTAAAACTGCAATTATCAATTCTGTCTAGCAGCCATCCTAGACTGTGTTTCCCAAAGGGCAAGTACTATTTTGTGTGCCTTGTGTAAGGGGAATGTTAGGGCCATGCTGCTGAGGTTACCTTGGGTATGCCGCACATGCTAAAATGCGATCACCCACTACCTTTGTATAGCATATTTAGCCTGGTTTTGGGACCAATTCCTATAATAAGTAAATAAAATATAATAATAAGTAAATAAAAGCTGTAGACCACAGAGGCTGTAGAGAACTGGAAAGCAAAATGCTGAGGGTTCATGTCCCATGGACAAAATTATAAACATCACATTATAAAAGGATTTCTTTTTATAGTTATCAATATAATTTCCTAAATTAATAAAACTTAGATAATTTTTATTCTTTAGGCTCTATTTTAAAAACATATTTCAGATTGTATTTCTGCCCAAGGAAGTTCTTTCTGGTAAGCAAAACATCCTGACAAACTTTGGGCTGATTCCACTAATGGAAGAGATTGTAACATCTAACCGGGATTTATGGCAACTGCACATGAAAAATCCAGAAATACAGGATTATGCAGTTCTGTAAAAGCCTTGTGGTGTTTATCTTTTTATTATAATAATTTGACCTTGAATTAGAGCAATGCATTAGACTTGTGTGTCTGCTAGACATAATACAGTATGAAATGACTTAATTGTTTTAGAGCCTGCATCATCATCATTATTTTAATCAGAACATTACATAAGGTTACTGAATACTTCCGTCCTGTTCTCTTTCAGGTTGGATTCACACAGCAGAGTAAGGATTTCCACTTCTGAAATAGGAGTAGGAATGTGACTGAAGGACGTACGTGGGGAATTCTGAGCTGGGTTCCTTCCGCCTCCAGGAAGGATAGGTGAGGGAACTGTGGGATAATTGGTAATTAACTCATGCCTTTCTTCAGAAGGCTTTTAGTCAAAACAGGAAGATACAGTTCAGATGGCTGCAAGTAAGAATAGAAGAAATTTCAGATACTGCAGACACACCCTTTAATTACAAACACCAGGCTTAGGAGTTTTCTGTTCCTGTTTAGAAACAAGAGGGTTTCCATAAAGAGCGACATGAGGTTTCTATAAATCACATACTGTTTTTTTCCCTCCCAGTCTTCCAAAACTCTTCAGTATAGAACTTTTTATCTTAGTAGCTTCCCTCCCCCTCCCTGCTCTTCAAAGTTAAGCAAGTCTGAACTGACAGAATGATTTTAGCCTTTCCTGAAGCAATTCTGAATTGAAAAGCTCCAGCTGGAGAAAAGCTTGATGTAGAATTTTACCAGACTTCTGCTGTATTTGTTAATGAAATATAAGTATCATCATAGAGTCCATGTCCACCCGTATTGCATCTGGGCTACTTGGGAAGCATATTGGGGAGGAGGTAAGGTAGTAATTATTTCCAGTGCCTGGAATCCATACTTGGGTTTCCTCTTCCCTTGCTCCTTCCCTTCCCTTGTAGGAGAAGAGAGAACTTGGGCACCAGAGCCCAAAAAAAGCAGAGATGGGAGTTCACATCAGGTTATATTACTTGACACTCTCTGTAGGTATGTGGAGGTATGATTAGAAAAAGACATGATTTTGTGGAATTGATTTTTGACTCTTTCTGTCTTTCTGAGTAACCTTTTCCTAGGCCTGTAAATAGATGGATATTTCTTAATACAACCTATTCAAAGCAAGTAAATCTGTTCCTCTAGCAAAAAGTGAAGGATGCTCATCTTTGTGTAGAGGATTCTCACTTCTGCATCTATGTACCCACATCAGGAGTGTGTATGTGAGTAGTTATTACTGTTCAGCAATGCATATCAGGATGAGTTTTTGATTGATTGTTTGCCTATATGAGCTCTTCTGTAGAGCTGAAGCCATCAGGTGCAGTTTAGGGTGACCTCCTAAGAGAGTCTTCCATTTATGTGCCAGAGACAGGACAGGACATCTTCCATTTATGTGCTAGGACAGACAATACCAAAACATAAACAGCTTTGACTGTGACTTTTGTCTAGTTTGGAGGACAGAGCTGAGATGTTGCCATACTACCTGCAATACTTCAACTCAAGGGAAATACGTAGGAAGCAGAATCTGGTTATGACAATAACATTGCTCTATAGAAGGTGATTGGGAGGACGTCTGAGACATTTGCTTCAAGCAGAAGTTTGAGAAGGGGGAAGTATACTGGAGAGGAATTGGTAGTGTATCGGGAGAAGGAACAGGCTGCAGCAAGGTAGGAAAGGTACTTGGAGAAGAAGGGTAGCATGAAATGCCGCCAGAAGGGCCAGTGAAGTGGGGGTCAGTGGTGCCTGCATCCAGGGGGTTTCAGTGGGGGATGGAAGGAAACATGGAAATAGGAACTTGTGTATGTTCTCCAGAACAAAGTCTGTGACTACTTAGGATGCAGTGAAGTGGGTGGGAATATTGCTATTTAAGTGCATATGCCATTTTCTTTTTTTTGGACTAGATGTTTCTTGGATTGTATTTGGGTGTCAGTATGAAGAAAATCTCCCCTGCAGTAGGTGGGAGAGAAAAGGTGAGAACAAAATTGATAAGCCACGGAAAGACTTCTCTGAAATGGAAAAAAAAGGAACAAAGGAGTGATAAATGTGCATGCAGTAAAAAGGGACCAGGTTTTTTTGAAGTGGAATTTTGGAAGGTAATGGGAAAGCAGGGATCTGTGTCAGGAAAGATGCAAAGCATCAGTTTCTCATTTTTATCCACCATTATGCTTTGAACAACAGAGATTACTATTGGAGAGAGGAAAGTTCAACTTTCTTAAGCAAGGAAATGAAAAAAGTCACGGGATTTATTTGCATGCAAAATGAGAATTCTTTAATGTAGGTGTGGGAAAGTAGAAACATTTTGATAGTACTTTTTGTATCTTCTACATTTTGATTAATGCCAAAAGTCACACAACCGAGTAACAATGAGCCTGCAAACTCACATCTGAGGCTTTTGTGATGCTGTCTAAACATGTCCTGGTTTTCCTGTGTTTCATATGATGGCTGACTTGGAGAAGACTTGTAATAGTATTTTCAAAACTTATTTTTGAAATTTTGTTGTAAGCAAGTCCAGTCATATGTTGGTAATGCTGAGGGAAAGGTTTTATGTGTTTGTAAATGTTTTACGGTGCTGAGTTTTGTGTGAGCAGCTTCGGTCCTGCAGCAGATATGTGGGCTACTGCTTGACTGCTGAGATGTGGCTCCTGTCCGAAACTGAAGCAGGTCTGAGGCTGCCCAAATATCTCCTAAATTGGCTTAGTCTTTCAAAACGATGATCAGTTTGGCAAAGTGTGGAGTACTTTGTGCTTGTGGTTGTGTTCAGTGGCAAGTTTTACCTTGTGCATATTTTTTTCCTGGCTTCAACTGTACTCTTGAAGTGTGTGGTATTGGTTTTACCAGAAGAGACTGGAGTTGGCAACACCAATGCATGCCAGAAAAGGGCTTGTTATGTTAATCTGCCCTTGCACTCTCCCTGCATGGTGTCACATGGAGTTGCAAGAACTGATTTATTTTAGGAGTGTGTGGATAACAACAACTGCTTCCAGGAGGAGAATCATGTTTTCCCAGATGTCCCCTCCTTGAACTTTTGTCTGGGTCAATTCTGAGGACTCTGGAAGTTTGTTCTGATGTCTCTGGCACAAGGAAGCAGTAAGAGGTAGATACTGTTGGCTGTGCTGTGGTCAAGTTGGTCGTCTTGGGTGGCAAGAGAGGGCGGAGACGGAGCTAGATTAGCTGTAGCTAATCCTGCTACAGTGGCATCCTGCCCCTTTCGGGAAGCATTGGACTTGCTCTGCATGTGCTTCCCAGTTATGTTGCAAGTCTGCATATGGACGACAGACCTGATGCTCGCAAGCCTCCACAAAACCAATGTGTTTGCAAGCACCAGCCTCCAGGACCTTCCACAGCTGGCAGCCAGGGCTGGAAACCTCCCTGCAGGCCTAGGAGTGTTTCCGCTCCTGGCCATGCTAGTTTAGGAGCTGGTGTTCCATATGGATTGCATGGTCTTCCTGCTCGGTGTCTGTTGCTAATCCTCTCCATGCATTATTATTATTTTTTTCAAAACTTCTCAAAATCTAGGTACCACAGGCATTCCCCTATATTTGTAAAGATGCTGACCTAGCATCAAATGGAAGAGTGTGATGAAGTGATAAATGTTTCAAGCCCCTGGCCTTTTATCTCTGTGTCTTTTTTCTTTTCTTTTCTTTTTAAATGCTTCTCAAACTTAAGTGATTGAAAAGCTATCCAGATCTGATAACTGCGAAGATTTAAAGTGAAACTTTTGGCTCCTATCCCAGCATGAGATCATACAAAGTGATATTAGCTGAATTTGTAGCAGAGTTGGAAAGGAAAATGAAAACATGTTACTGTTGGTCTCTCGCAGCTATTTTTCAATTCTGTTGGGCAAATGCTTTTTCAATAGTTAACTTTGGTTACTGTTGTAAGGGTTTCCAAACACATACACGCATGCATCCTATATGCATATATATAGAGCACATATTTTCTCCATTAATAATGTATTTAATTTATACTTTACCCTTAGATCTTTTATCCCTTTAGTCTTGTTTGCAGGGTTTTTCCTTTTTTTTGTTTTTTTTTTGTTTTTTTTTTGTTTTTTTTTTTGTTTTTTTTTGTTTTCCTTTTTTTTTTTTTTTTTTTTTTTAATAGAGGTTTTAAACTGTAGTGTAGCTGAGGAAACCTTGCTTTAAAAACATGCTTTAAGAAGTAGGGTATTGCGTTTCTGTTCCAAAACTAATTAAACAGAGCTGAGGGATCTTTTCTTTTACCTGTCTTTGCATCTAGTTACTGTGGTAGGCTTCAGCAAAAGAAATTGTTTTATATGTATGTACATGCCTAACATGGATTGAAGTCTGTCAATTAGGTATGCATATGTTTTGTGGACTTCCTATATAGAACTAAAATGAGATAATGTTTTACATTATGCTTCTGGATTACCACATGGTGCTGAACTTCAAAATTGCAAAAATCAAGCAATCGGAGGCTACAAAATTCCAGAGCTGAAGCTACTCCTTTACTCTCCTTTTAAATATTCATTTTGATTGTCTTTAATTAGAGAATTGCATGCCACTTTTTCTTCCTACAAGGCCTGCATATCTTTCAGTGCACAGCATGGTTAATGCTAAATGAGTGGGTAGGTTGTTGATGTTTTGTTTCTCGCCATTTATTGTATGGCCCTATTTATTGCATGTTTGGCAGATAATGCACTGAACGCAAGAAATATTTGTTTCCTTGTGGAGTTGTTTGTGGTATTAACACCATAAAGAGTTACTTTACCACGTATTTTGACAGGAATCTTAATCATGACTGCAAGATATGGTATAAACGATATTAAGACAAATTCTGAGCCTTAACAGTTAATATCCTGAGGAAATCAGATAAAGCATTATTGTCTTAAGGAAATCTTGGAGGCACTAATGGTTTGTACTATCTCTGTATCTCACTATTCTCATTTTTTCTCCATCAGTAGATAGAAAGTGGGTAAAAACTCAAGCTGTTGCATAAGATATCTCCAAAACTGAAAGAATTTGATGGAGATAGTCTAATATCCCCATTGCCCTGCCATAATCTTTGCTTCTTCCTAGGGTAATTTTATGTAGGAACTTGCCTTACTAGGAATAGTCTTCTGTAGTTGAAGGTAACTGTGCAATGGATTCTTAATCTGGCAAGGTTACAGAATTATATCTCAGCAGCCCACTGTCCAGTATTCCAGCATATTTAAGACTTTGTGCAAATGAGCACAGTTTCAAAACCTACAGTATATACAGAGAATACTCTTCATAGGTTTTTGTCTTTGAGACTGTGAGCTCTTCAGGCCAGGGACCATACCTTCCCGTAAGTTGATAAAGCACTAGAACACCAGTGGATGAGGTCACAAGATATCACACAACATAATTAAATTAGTGCTTTATTCACTGTCTGTGTCTCATTATGACTGCCTTTGAGGTCACACTGCAGCGTTGAAGATCATGTAGGAACTCGAATGTTGTAACAGCTCTCACAAAAACACTTCCTTGGAAGCTGTTGCTTTTCACTTAGAAACCAGTCCTCAGAAAGATGTATCTTTGTAAAACATGGATCTATTTTTAAAAAGTCATAAAAACTGGAAACGTTTGTTACTGATTTTGTCTTAAATTGCCATGAGTGAAGTTTTGCCCACAGGCACGAGTCACATAATGGCAACGGAGGTTCTTGATTTGATTAAAGGACTGAAAGCATCTGAGGGAATGATGTATTAAAATGGACCCTCTTTCTTCAAGTGGAGCATGAGTTTCAGTGGAGTCTGCCAAGCAGCCAGACCTTCAGCATCAAGGTCAAACTGTGGCAGATTTAGAATTTAACTAATACTTAATTTTATCTGCTACTTTGAAGTGAGCTCACTTTAAAACAAAATGCTTCAAGGACTTTCTTCCTCTGCTGCCCAGTTCTGGTGCCCACACTTCAAACCTCATGTTATATAAGCATCCACACATACTTTATAGCAGTAGATCTTTATATGTTTTTTATAAGGAAATGGACTACCAATTTTGTCTGAGCAATAAAGCACTTTGAAGTTTGAAGTCATAATCACAGATATGCACGTAAGCCTCGTGCCTCACCAAGTACGATGCCTTAGGCATGTGTTATTGCTTACCTATGCCATAATTACTAGACACATGTAGCTACAGGAATCTGCCCATATGGTTTTCCTACTGTAAACTTCCAAATGACTTGCTAATCTAGGTTAGTACTTGGACCAGCCCTTGTTTCTGAGATCTTAATAATTACCAAGCTGGCACACAAACTTCAGCGTTCAGGCTTTCCCAGAACCTCTTGAAATCAGGTTATGTTGATATTCTTTTTTTTTTTTCCTTTTTTTGAATAGCAGTCTGTTGCTTGGCTGGCCTCTTCCCTTGCTGGTAGGAGAAAAGGGGGCAAAGATATGTACAATTTATATTCTCTTTGCTTTCCCATAAATTAAAGAGTATTTTTTTTTCCTCCCCTCTATTAATTAGTATTAACCCATGAATTCACTGTAGTGATACATTTTCTTACTACTTAACATTTATCTGTCTCTCCTTAGCACCTGTTTTCAGCACCAGAAATGATGGCACTGAAAGGCAGCACCAGAAGTGATGGCAAATCAATGCAATTTGTTACAGGCTGCTATTTGCTAAATCCTGAAAGCAAGAAAGTGAAGATAAAGCAAAGGTGGCTCCTTGGGGTCCTTCAGAATAGATGGCCTCTGTAAACTCAACATTAAAGCAGAGAGACCCAAGAGGTCTGCAAGTCACCCAGACAGCTGTACGGATGGTCTGGGGCAGCTGGAAGCTGGGACTGCCTTTGGGACAAGTCTCCTATTGGAAGTGCTTTGTGGGAGATGAGGGAGGGCTTGCCAGGTCCCATGCAGGCTTGGAGCCCGTAGTTCCCACCAGGCAGATCTCTGCTGGGAAGAAGAGCCATCCTGGCATTATATAAAGGTTCTGGGAGGGCAAGGAAGGCTACTTGTCCTGAGGGCAAAGCAGGAAATCACCTGGCTTCTGCCCAGCTATTGAAATAAGAGAGAGGAGAACAGTCTGTTGTGGTGCCCAAAGGTGGGAGCCTTCATGTGGTTCTGGGATGTTAGAAGCGAGTCAGCTCTCCCATGCTCGTGCCTGCTCTGCAGAACCCTGTTATTCCTTCCTCTTTGTCTGTACCAAAACCTCTGCTTTTATTTTCCACTTGGATAACAGCATCTGCCTGGTGTTAGGAAAAAAAAATCATTGGCAGAGGACAAAAGTATTTTAAAATACTCAACCCCAAATTTTCCAAAGTCTTCAAAAAGTGCCTTTAATTTTGTTACATTTTCTCAGTAGCTCGACTGTGACTCGTTAGGCACTTGGTAAACCTCCTAATAAAAAGAATAGACACTTCTGTCCATTTTGCACCCTTTGTTATGTCCGTGTTCATCTTCCATTTTTTTGCTCTGAATTCCTTTTGAAATAACCACTCCGAGTAAAACAAATGGCAGAAAACCCTAATTTACAGGTGTTAGCAAGAGCCAGCTCACTCTGATAAAAGGGTCAGCCAGGCTTTGCTGATTCCTTCTTATAATCCGCTACCCACTGTGGTTTGTCCTCTCTAACTACTACTCGTCTCTTATATTTCCTATCATCTTTGTGCAGATAATATCTTAATGCTTGTAAATGACCTAAATATAATGAACATCAAGCCAGAAAAACTCTGAAACCATACCCATGTGAGAAGACAAGGGTGCTAATGGCAAGGTTATTTTTCTTGGAACAAGTATAAACGAATGTTTGACATTTAAAAAAAAAAAAAATTTAATTCCCCCTTGCTACAGGGACATAGTTTTCATTTCTGTTTGCAATTATCCAGGCGAGCCTAGGTGTCCTGAGCAGCAGGGTATATTTACTTGTCCATAGCATACTGTCCCTATAAAGCACAGCTACGTAGAGCTTCTAACTGGAAGCCAGCTCAGAGCTCAGGCAAAGCAAGCTCGGGTCTGTCTGTACCTGCCTGTATAGAGACAGCCTTAGAAGAAAGCAGACACTCTTTTTTTTCCTTGTTATTGCATTGTACCAAAGGCAAACAGTCTAATTAAAATTTGTACTTAACATCGGTTTGTTATAACTACTGTAAACTTGAGTCACGTTAAAACTTCCTCATGGTGGTGCAGAGGCATGGAGTATAATAGTCAGAATGGAGAGAAAAAAAAGAAAAAAAGAGCCAAATAGAGCAAACAAGGTCTGTTATGTCTGATTTGGCTAGAGTAGCTCAACCCTGATCTGTAAGTTTTGTTAAGACATTCCTTATGACACTTTGCACCCAAGGTAATTTTCCTTATACGGTTAGCTTGGGTGCAAATGTGACTAACATTGAACAGCAGAAGATCTAAGAACTGCCTTGTATTGTAAGAGATGGGAATTGCATTGGCTGGGAGAAAGATGGCTGAGGTACCCTGTCACCCAAAATTGTTGCTCTGATCTGTCCAACCTGATGGGAAGAACTGGAATCTCTAATAATTGTGATAAGGTTAAGAAATGCACATTTCAATAAAGATATTAGAGAGTGTTACTGTATCTCTTACAATTACAGAAATAGGAACCTGGAGAAGGAATGGCTTTCTGAATGTGTCCTCATTTTTTATCTTCTGAGTCCTGCTGCTCTACTCATCTCTGGCGAGTTGGGTGCAGTATTGGGTGCAATTCCTGGCTCCCCATTATAAGAGGGATGTGTAGCTTCTAGGGAGGGTCCAGAAGAGAGCAACAAAGATCATTAAGGGACTGGAGCATCTATCGTAATGGAAAGACTAAGTGAGCTGGACCTGTTTAGCTCAGCCATGATGGCCAGTGGCAGGACAAGGGGCAATGGGTATAAGTTGAAACACAGGAAGTTCCATCTGCATGTGAAGAAGAAATCCTTTACTGTGAGGGTGACAGAGAGCTGGAACAGGCTGCCAAGGGAGGTTGAGGAGTCTCCTTCTCTGGAGGTCTTCAAAACCCACCTGGATGCCGCCCTGTGCCACATGCTGTAGGTGTCCCTGCCTGAGCTGGGTGGAGTTGGACTAGATGTCTAGGGGTCTCTTTCGACCTTAACCATTCTGTGAGTCACTATGCCCACTTGGGTGTCTTAACTACCACTAAGATGCCATGCCAGGGTACTGTATTCTTCTTGTCTTCATGAATGGGATGTCTAGATGCTTTGTACTATATCTTCCCCTTTGCATTTAGATTAAGGAAGAATGCTAATTTTGTGTTCTCTCTGGGTCTGAAGGACTATTATCATATAGGAGCTACCTAGATGGGCAATCTACACATAACTATTTTTTACTTCCATAAGGATGTTCTCACTTGAAGGGGCTGGTCGGTAAGTGAAGGCTCCAGGTGTGCTGTTTCTGTTGGGCGTCTTTTAGCAGCCTATGTTTGGAAACGGGGAGCAGAATGGTACCAAGCTCAGCGAGTCACATTTACATTAAGCCCTCTGCTTCCTGCCGCACTGTATTTGACCCCAAATGAGCAGCTGACATGATGTCATCTTGGGTGTTGCCAGCATATTTGTCTGGTTATGTGAAATATGGGGGGTGGTGGTGGGGGGGGGGACAGGAGGGGAGGGGAATGTTTTCCCTTTGAAAGATGAATGAAGAAACAGAAGGATCTTGGCTGGCTTTACATACCCTATAGGTATGTCTGATTGTTTTTGATGAGTGAGGTATTGTCCTCCTGTTTACCTCTCTCAAAGGAAGTGTCTGTTGACATAGTCTGCATTTCAATAGACTTTATTACACACAACCCTGGGAAGCCTCTGGGCAAGCCAAGCAGGCCCTAAAAGCTGCTGCTTAGTCACAGAGAGAGACAGGCCCAACCAGACACCAGCAGCTCATATTTCTTTACAGAGATCTGGGCGATGATAAGGTCCTACCTCATGGCAGATGAAGCTTGCTCATGTTGAGTGGCAGGTGAGGGGAGATAGGATGGTCGTGCATCTGCTGCCCTACCTGCCACTACCCTGGGGGCAATGTTCCCACAAGGAGCTCTCTGGCTCTACAGAGACAGGGGATTTTCCAGAGTTTCATGGATGCCGCTCCACTAAAAGCAATGGGAGTACCAGGAGGATGGTAATGGGGTAGAGTATGGTAATGGTAGAGGTTTGCCTAGTAAGAGCATCCATTCTTTCTTTTTCTTTGCTCTTTTCTCTCTCTCCCTCTGTCCTGGACGAATTCATCATGTAAGGGAGACTTGCAAGAGTGGGCACTGCTCATTTTTGTTATTATTAGTGGCTCAAGCCTTCATAAGGCTTCATAGGCTCTTGTCTATGCAAAGTTTGCTCACTGAATGGAGGCAAAAGCTTTATGTGGGGTGTGTGTGTGTCTTCCTATCTGGCCAATTGATCTCTATGTTCATTTGAGAGCTACTGTCATTAACAATCCATCATGTCATGAGAGCTGTCTCTTAATGTTTGCATGAGGAGAGAGTTTTATTTCAGATTAAAATTTGCATGTCGGGGCTGAACCTTTGCTGGTAAGCAAACTCTAGAAGATTTGCATGACATTACGATAGCTCAATGTATTATTCTGTGCTCTTGTAAATCCTTTGAATACACAGATTTAGCTTTGATTTGCATGCATGCAATATTTTCATTTAGTGCTTAAAAGTAAATCCTAGCTGCCTGTCAGGACATATCATTTGAGAATTCACAGAAATCGTGCTATTCAAAGAGCATCCCTTGCTTTTGTTCTTGTGAACTGTGGGGAGTCCTACAAACTTGACCATCAATGGCGTTTAATCAAGCCTTGGTTCTGCAGATCTGTGCAACTGCCTGACAGCTCTGAGTGTGTTAAACTCATGCACCTTTCAAAGTAAGAATGGCTTTATACTGTGGTAATAGGAAGAGAGAGTTATAATCCTTCTCTTCCCAAGGTGTCTGCAGCCTGATCGTGGAGTTCAGTTTTACCTTTGCTTGTTTGTGGCTTAAGATAATTGCGTTGCCTGTTCAGAAAGTAGCTGTTAGCCATGAAAACTGCAGATGGTTAAGAAACAGGATATGGGTGACCCAGTTCTCAAGTGTCAGACAGTTCTTGTGGGGTGTCAGGAGCTGCCTAATAGCTAATTATTTTAATTGATATTTGAATACTTCACAGAGTCATGAATAAATGATGAAAGTAGCTTATGCCTTGATAGTAGCCAAAGATGCAAAGGGCCAAATTCACTGCAAACATATAGCAGTGCAAATTATATGTTGGAGTCCGACGGTTCCCCTGCAGGCTATAAATAACTCCAATTAAAGTCATTGGGGGTTATTTGTGTCCTGTGGGGGAGAAGGTAGTCTGTGGTATAGCTGACCAGAAAATAGTTGTTAGTGATCAAGCAATGTAATTTGCATTGATTTATTATTCATTGGCTGTATAGAACAAGTGCAGCTTACCCAGTGAGAGGAATTGACACTAAATTCTTTTGTTGCTTAAACAAATGTCCCTGCTGAGTTAACTGAGATAAACTCCCCTCAGTTACAATAGTGTATCACACACCTTCTGGCCTGAAATTCTATTAAATTTGAGTTGGACTTCAGTAAGAGTTGATTCCAAACTGAATTTTGCCCTATCTGAACAAAAAAGGATTGATGATTAAATAAAGCACAGATGTATACACAGAAAAAAAAACAACAATAAAAAAAAACTTTAAATTTGTCCGAATTCTCTATGTCTGATAATATGTGCTCTCTGTTTTAGAAGCCCTAGTGCTAGCTTTTGAATCTAAAACAACAAGATTTTCCATCTAAAACAACAGATACTTTTTGAGAACAGAGAAGTCTGTCCATTGGTGTGGAGAGAGAAAATAAACAAATAAAAAGGAAGTTAAAGACAGTCCAAGATCATTCTGGTAAGGTTTTCTTCTCAAGACTTTTGATTTTGGTGCTTGTAGGCATCAAGACATGTTTTTATGCTTGACCTAAGTAAAGCATTATCAAAGTCTCCTTTGGAGAAGCTGTTCCTCTGAAAGCTGTAGCTTTTTGGGTAGGATCAACCAATAAATATCATTTGTGGGGCTGCTCTCTCATTCTTCTCCCCTCTTAAGCCAGCTTTCTGTTTCTGGTGAAGTTTGTGCCTGACAGTACTCAAGCTTGGTTGCTGGTACAGGTGTTGTCCCATCCCTCTCTGGGCTGCGGACAGCCCTGATTTCAGGCTGATGCCTGTGTGGCATTGATGCCTTAATCATAGAATCATAGAATCATAGAATCATAGAATCATAGAATGCCGAAGGTTGGAAGGGACCTCAGAGGTCATCGAGTCCAACCCCCCTGCTCACGCAGGGTCACCTAGAGCACGTGGCACAGGGCTGCATCCAAGCGGGTTTTAAAGATCTCCAAAGAAGGAGACTCCACAACCTCTCTGGGCAGCCTGTTCCAGTGCTTTGTCACCCTCACAGTGAAGAAATGCTTCCTTAAGTTCCTGTGGAACTTCCGATGCTTCAGTTTGAAGCCATTTCCTCTAGTCCTATCCCTGCTCACCACTGAAAAGAGGCCACCCCCCTCCTCCTCACTGCCTCCCTTGAGGTATTTATACACGCTGATCAGGTCCCCCCTCAGCCTCCTCTTCTCCAGGCTGAACAGACCCAGCTCTCTCAGCCTTTGCTCATAGGGCAGATGTTCCAGGCCCCTGATCATCCTCGTAGCCCTGCGCTGGACTCTCTCCAGCAGCTCCACATCCCTCTTGTACTGGGGAGCCCAGAACTGGACGCAGTACTCCAGATGTGGCCTCACCAGGGCTGAGTAGAGGGGGATGATCACTTCCCTCGACCTGCTGGAGACGCTTTTCTTAATGCACCCCAGGATCCCGTTGGCCTTCTTGGCCACCAGGGCACACTGCTGCCTCATGGTCAACTTGTCGTCCACCATGATACCCAGGTCCCTCTCTGCGGGGCTGCTCTCCAGCAGGTCCACCCCTAATCTGTACTGGTGTCCAGGGTTATTCCTCCCCAAGTGCAGGACCCTGCACTTGCCCCTGTTGAACCTCATGAGGTTTCTCGCCGCCCAGTCCTCCAGTCTGTCCAGGTCCCTCTGGATGGCAGCACAGCCCTCAGGGCTATCAGCTACTCCACCCAGTTTGGTATCGTCGGCAAACTTGCTGAGGGAGCACTCCAGCCCTTCATCCAGGTCGTTAATGAATAAGTTGAACAGGACCGGACCGAGAACTGACCCCTGGGGGACACCACTAAGTACAGGCCTCCAGCTGGACTCCGCACCATTGACAACCACTCTCTGCACCCTGCCATCGAGCCAATTCCTAATCCACCTCCCCGTCCACTCATCTATCCCACACCTTTGGAGCTTGCCCAGGAGGATGCTGTGAGGGACAGTGTCAAAAGCCTTGCTCAAATCCAGATAGATGACATCCACCGCTCTGCCCTCATCTATCCAGCTAGATATTCCTTCGTAGAAGGTGATCAGGTTAGTCAAGCAGGATTTTCCCTTGGTGAATCCATGCTGGCTACTCCTGAGCACCTTCTTCTCCTCCATGTGTCTGGAGAGAGCAGCCAGGATGAGCTGCTCCATCACTTTCCCGGGGATGGAGGTGAGGCTCACCGGCCTGTAGTTACTTGGGTCCTCCTTCTTGCCTTTTTTGAAGACCGGAGTCTTCATCCCTAAGGCACTAGCCACTCACTTATCAAACCTGGCAGTTTTACCCGTGCAGTTTTTGCCAAGGGGGTTAGCTCTTTATAGCATCAACCGTTCTGCAATTTTGTGTGGTGTGGGGTTTTTTTTTTTTTTTTTTTTTTTTTTAATGCTATTTCAGGAGGAGGAGAAGCGCAGGCGGAAGCCTTTTGGAAGGCCTTTTAATGATTCACTGCACTTTGTACGTTGACTTAGTAACCTGGGATTTGTCAAGAAAAGCTGATGCTATCTCCCTTTGAATAAACACTCTGCCCTGCTGTGGACTGTCTTCACAGCCTGAGATGGACTTGTGGAAAGGAATGCTGCAACTATAAATTGCTCTTTTGCGGATTTGTTTTTCTGGTGAAATCTGAATCAAATAATAAACTTGGAACTTAACCCTTCTCTGAAAGGAGTAAGTCCTAGCTATTTAAAGCTGAATCATTTTGCGGAATATTCCTTCACATTTCTGTTAAAGGTTAACAAAACTGTTTAGATAGCTCTAGTGGCTGCCCATCAGTCTGCTGTAAACAGTTGATTAATGTGACTGATTTCTTTAGCAAATTTCTCTAATCACTTCTTATTTACAAACTGGGGAGGTCTTGTTTAAAGCGGCTATACTGAGTGCTCATCCATCTTAAAAGTTCATTCCCTTGACTGAAGTAAGTTTAGGAAACACAAATCTAATGGACCCCCATGACATATAGTGCCCAGTAAAAGAAGAGGTCATATGCAAAGGCTCTGGTACTGTTAATCCCTCTTGTCATCTCCTACAGCTGAGTAAAAGTGTGTTTTTTTTTCTTAAAGCACAGAGAAAGTAAATCATAATGAGTGCAGGCAAGTACTCCTAAGCCTGCAGAAAGCATATTTGGAAGCGAGGCAGTCATGAATTCCTGTCTTATCCAAGCTGTTGGCTGACAGCTGGTAATATGAAATAACTTACAACTTTTATTTAAAACTTATTTAGACTTCATAGACTTACTGTAAGAGAGAATCCAATGGTTCCTCTTTTAGAAATAAGGTAAAATTATGTAATCATTCAATCAGATATAGGCCCAGAACTGCTGTCTGCAATGATGCATCATGCATCTCTACAAGGTACAAGTGCTGAATCCTTCTGTGTGTTTATTCTGTAGGTAAACACAATTACAACTGCAATTGCCCAAACTCTTTTCAATGATAGATATAAGAAATATTTAGCAGCTGTGTCCTAAATGCTTTCAGGATGCCACCCAAAACTTGTTTTTTTGCTATTGGGAAATCAGTGGTAAGCAGGAGTAAAAGCAAAGTTCTACACAATTTATAAGCAAGTCAGTAAACTCCATTGTATTTTAGCATGGCAGAAGTGAGTCTCTATTATAAGTGGTCAAAGTTTTACAGTTATATATGTCAAGGAAAGTTGCGACAGAGTGCGCAGGAGCTTGAAAAATCCATATAGATGGTTTTATGAATGCTTGATACAATATTTAAGGACCACTAGGAATCTGCTGATTATCTTCAGTGGTCACTGTGATTTTTACAATATTATTCACATTCTTCACACACTTTTGTGACTGACTTTTCTTTTTTGTTTCCTTCTAACACTCTAACACTACTGGATAATTCTATTAGGTGGTATTCAAAGTCTGATGTCTCTGATAGGTTTGTACTCCAGTCCTTTTCTGTCCAAGAAAAATCTCTGACGCTTGCTGTGGTGGTCTCATCAGGTTTTCTAGACTTACTTGACAGAATTCTGGTCTGTAACTTATTACTTTGAGTTTGATTTTTTTTCCCATTCTAACTTCTCTCAGAAAAGGCATTTGAACTTACCTGATTCTTGCAGACTTTTGAAGAAAATGCATTTCTTGTATGCATGTGCAGCTGATAATCTCGTCTAGTCTCTTGCCACTTTACTCCTCTCTGTCATTCCTTTTTTCTGGCTTTTTCATATGCTTTTTTTTTTTTCTTCTACTAATATTCCTTTAGCTTGCTCCTTCAGAAGGTCTTCCTATTGTATCATCTTTAACTTCATCCTCTTTTCTCTAGTGTTCACTTTTCTTTTGGCTTAAGTACAAATCAACTTTATTTTAAAGACACTTTAGCACTCTACCTGTAATCTGTTCAATTTTCAGACTTCTGCTTTTTGATCTGCCTGCAGTGGCCACCTCCCCCACTTATTTACTATGGGTTTGAACAGTGATTCTGTTCTTTTTGCCTGTTTGGCCGGGAGAAAGTCATGAGTGTATGCAAATCTCTTCCTTATTCTTATTATAGTGGCAACAGAAATGCTATTTCTGCAGGAAAATTTCTAACCAAGTGACCAGAATTTATCCAGTCCATAGAGAAGCATGTAGAAGGACAAAAAAGGAAAAAGTGTGAAAGAAGCTTGGCCTTTTATTCTTGGCCACTTTCAAGAAAAGAGATTTTTTTCTTAAGAGATGAGTCTCCATATCACTGTTTGGGGTAGTAGTGTTTGATATTAGGTCTGATACAGCGGTTGGATGCCTTAAGAAATAAGGGGAAGATATCTGAAGATACTCATACATATTCATGTCTGGTTTTAGTATGCAGGAAGTGGAAAAGGTAGAACAAGATGCAGTAATGCATAAAGGAAGGACAGCAGGTAAGAAAAAGTGATAGAAGTGTCAGGGACATTAATCAGATCAACAGGGCAGTTGGTAAAAGGACTGTGCCTGACCTGACAAGGGAGAGGGTTGTGGTCAGTAAGAAATAAAGGGAATTTGAAATACTGGTGTTAAATGTGAAATCAGGTGAACAGCCAGCAGAATCATCTTGCTGGAAAAGTGGTACTGAATGAGCTGCTCCGTTCAGGAAAAAAAGAAATAGAAGGTGGAGGGCTGTCCTGATGCATTAACAACATAAATGATCATAAAAAAAAAAAAAAAAAAAAACCCAAGAAACAGAAGTTAGATTTGTGTAAGTACATACTGAACTCAAACTTGTTTTAATGTTAAAAAAGGTAAAAGATAAGAAAGGATTTTTAGCCCCATAAATTTTGAAAATCAAGAAGGTTGCTACGTAATGGTAGTGCTGGTTCATGGATTAAACCTAATTTAGGCGAGACCTTGAGGAAGGGGAACTAACAGTGGTCATTGTTACAGAAAAAAAATGTGAATGTGATGGTAGCACATCTTGAATATAATCATGCTCTTAAATTGCTTAGAAATAGCTAACCTTTATGCTGCAAGTATTTTTAGAAGAAACACTAACACCAGCTCTCTGTGCCAGATTTCTGTGCTTTTTATTTAATTGTGCAAATTCTCTAGAATGGTAAATTTCTTGTAGATTTGCATTGCCACACTGGGTGATGTTGTGGGTTCTTGAGGATCATTGCTCAGCTCAGGGAAGTTCAAATTTGATTAAACTTAACGATGTTAAAAATAGGTGTGAATTTTTTTTTATGTTGTATTGGAAAGTTTTTTACATTATTTCATATTAGGAATTATGTGAGAGGCTTGGTGTTTTCTGATTGAACAGTGAAGGGAAGATGAGTTCAGCTTTCAGGCGCTGACTGGCTCTGATATACTTGGGAGACTCAAGAGAATGTTGTTATCAGACTGGTTATAATTAAGCAATGAGTGAGAGATTTTTAGCTCGTAGGATTAAAGGACTTGAAAGGAAAGTGTACAAGGGTGATACTCAAAACGAGGGAAGGAAACGTCCCAAGTAATTTCAAATTTGTTGTTCCAAGCACTGAAATTGGTGTTGACATCAGTGACAGTGAGAAGAAGAAGCTCTAAAGGGGAGACAGGATTCACTTTTAGGTAAGTTTAATTCATGTTGAAGATAAAGGGTTAAAGATTGGAAGTAAAAAGAGGTATGAAAATGGATTCACAGCCTTAGAAAGGGAAGAGATAAATGAGGATGTGATTTCATGATGTCAGGTTGAACTGCCCCTGGTAGGAGTAGTCATAGCCCCTCCTGTCCCTTACTACACATTTCCACCGTCACCTTCATGTCATCTCCTCTTGGATGGATTTCACAATCATGAAACTGCATCTGAGCCATGAACAGAGATGAGTATTAAAGTCTGCGGCCTGATGAGATCACCAAAAGGTGTTGAACTGAGAAGTGTATGTCAAGGGCAGCGCTTTCAAAAGCTCCATTGATCCATCAGGCCATGCAGGAGACATAATGAAAGAACAATCACGGTCAGGAAAAGTAATGATGTAATTTGAAAGCTCAGTGAAGATGAGATGTCAGAGCAGAGATGATCATCAGTATCATCAAAAGAACCAGACAGGCCAAATAGGAGGAGGATAGAGGAAGATCCTTGAGATTTGTCCACAAAGAGATCATGAAAGACCCTAGTGAGAACAGTTTTATTCATATGGAAAGAACGGAAGCTGGATTGGAAGTAATCCAAGCTAGAGTTGGAAGAAGAGAAGCGAGTTCACTGGCTTCAGGCTATGCTTATCATGAGCTTATAGATAAGGGAAAGGAAGAAAATTCAGTAACTATCAATAGGCAGGACTCTGGTCTTCTGGACAGTAGAAAGTGGGTAGAGCCAGAAGATAAAGAGATGATTTGAGGACTAAGCTTAGCTGAGAAAGAAATGTACAAAGACAAATGGAAGAGAGAAATGGATTACAGAAGGCAGGGATAAAGGTGGGCAGTTAATAGACACTGCATCATGAAACATTGCTCTCCATGCAGAAATACAGCTCTCTGTAGGAATTAGAGGAAAGTAAGGAGAGTAAATCAGTTGCAAAGCTGGGCAGCTACTTGCTTAATGAGAAAGGAGAGAAATCAGCTGAAGTAACCTGTGCCTCAGTCAGTTTAAACCGATTTGGAGCAGCAGCATCCTACCCTTTCCCTCTTTGCAGCCCCACGTCCGTGTCAGAGAGCGGGGCATCATACTGACCACATGTGCTGGTTACGGTGGCTGCTGCTGAGTTCGCTTGGCTTTGGAAAGTGAGCAACACGTTGAGGCTTCAGGGGCAGCACTGCCTAATCGCCTGGCTTTGATCCAGCTGCTGATTGACCCAATAAACTCTAATGAATCTGGATTCCTGCCGTCTGATTTGCTTCCTTTCCCCATTATGTGCTTCTCTCAGTCCACGAATATCTGAAACCTGAGTGCTGCCATTGACAAAGGGAGTGAGAGAGGGGGAAGAAAAGACAGATAACAGCCGAATGTAATCAGCATTTTATTACCATCCTCAGGAAGTGGGCCTGGCTTAAAGGAAAAAAAAAAATAGGTTGGTGGAGCAAGGAAAGTTAATTACGGTGAGGTTATTTGACAGGAAATTACAAAATACAAACAGACAGAAGAAACACATTTTAAAACAGGGTAGGAAATCTCGAGTTACTTCACTGTGTATATTCAAAGCCCCCAAAGCAAAGACTCAAAATAGCAGTTTAAACAAAAGCTATCTTATCAGATAAAGGCATTTCAAGTACAAAAGGAAATTTATATATTGGGTTGACAGTCTTAAAATAAACTGATTGTCTTGATAACACCATAGATTTAATTGTGGGAAAAAATTGGGTTCATTTGTATGACTTGCAGACATAGTAAATTCCCATGTAAATTCATTCCTTTTCTTTCTTTGTATGTTTCTTGTCTTCTAAGCAGTGTTTATCAGCATTTTCCAGAAATTGTAAAGGTAGATTTATGCATGTAGAATGAGACTCATAAATATGTGCATATTTTAAAAGCTTCCATGCAGACCAGATACGATTCATTTCCTATACTACTACGGAGGCATATTAGTGGCAGTTTAGCAAGTTACCTGTATTCAGAAGGGTTTTGACAGAAATACAGTGCTTTTGCATAAGGATATAATCTGCATTACTAGTGATCAGCATTTTTTTTTTATTCATTTCATCATTAGTACACTTATGCTGTTAAATATTTGGTGTGTCTTTTTGCTTTCTGGTTGATAAAGAAAACTTTTTTTTTTTTTTTTTAATTCCCCTGAGGCAGTAAAAGATGTGTAAGGAGAGCAGAACTTGCTCCCTTTTGTGATTCCTTTGTAGCCCTACTGTAGGTACCAAAGCTGCAAATAAAAGCAAGGAGGAATTTCTGATATTTGGACTCTCCTGGAGTGTTTTGTTACCAATCACATTTTCTTCAAAGACCTTTTTTTTTAAATAAAAACAATAGTTGCCCAAGTTTCAGAATCCTCTTTCTCATTTTGCTTTGAATTTTAGTGCTGTGCTGAGATGTTGAACAATTCCTCTGTATCACAGACAGTATCAGTCTCTGAGTCGCTGCAGTGAGATAGGATAAATATTATAAGGCCTATACAGTTTAATTTGCTATTAGGGAGGGAAGATGCAAGAAGAGGGGAGGGGGAAGGAGTAACTCCTGGGCAAATGATAGATCAGATCAGCTCTGTTAAGATCAAAATAGTCTTAGAATGCTGTTAGCTCTCTTGCTTTTGACTAAGGTGGTAACAAAGACAGGCTAGGAATGTGAAGATGTTTACAGGTGGAGCCTGCCTGGCTTTTGTGACTTCTTTCACAAAAGCTGTTCCTTCCTTTTTCTCACTCTTCAGGCTTCAAATCTGCCAGTGTAGAGTGTGAGAATGATGCTATAGGCAGTACACGGAGAGGAGGAGAAGTAAAACCCAGGAATCAGCGAGCACAAAGACTTCTGTTCATAGAGATGAAGTGGTTTAGCTCATGTAGCAAGGCCTTGAGAGTGGGATGGAGACATGGAGCACTGAAGGGAATGCTGCTGGAGTATTATAATGCACTAGACGCATCTGTGACATGGTGACTCATCCTACCTGCTTGATCATGTGAGAAATGTAAGATTGTTTTTTCTAATTAATTTGCCTGCCTTGCTTGTGACTTTCTGCTCCTGATGTTGTTGAGCCTTCATAATCTGGACATGATAAAGTAGAATTTGTGATGTGTTTATCTACTGAATATTATATTGTTTTATATAGCATAGAGGTAAAGCTGCTAGTTGGCTGGCATGCCTTATGACTAAGTATCCTTATGACTAAGTTAGTTAAATGAGCATTTTCACTTGCATGCAAATCTTTCCCTTCTACTGGTGACCCAGGGTACATCTTAGAGGATTCTAGCAGATATGATTGCTGGTATTCCTGAGGCAATTTGAAGGGCCAAGGTTGCTGCTTAAGTGTAGTACAAAGAAGTGTACAGGTATGCTTGCTTTGGTGACCCCAAAACTAAAAGGCCCGATTCTATAGCACTGTGCTATTGCTGCAAAACTTTGCTAGTAATCCTATAAAAGCTTCGAGATTCGATGGGCCCATGAGAGGTTTGACAATATTTAACAAAAAGATATCAGTAAGCTGTGTGAGCGGGTCAGGAGGATTGAGTTGCAGTGTAAACATTTGAACTTGCAGTCATTGATTTTTGCACTTTAACGAAAGCAGAGGACATCTGTGCAAGAAAGAACCTGAGCTACTCGTATCTTTCTTTAATGATCTACTGCTGTAAAAGGTTTTCATAACTCAGCAGAAGGAGTTTATAAAGGAACACCGTGGGAGGAAAGCAGCTCCTATAAAACAGGAGAACGGTGATGTCAGTATGAGTTGTCTCTAATCTAAAACAATCAGTGTTATGGAGGATTATAGAAATAGTTAATAATCTAATACAGTAGGTTTTTTTCTAATTGAAAGATGTAAACTAATATTAGTTTAGATTATTGAATAGAGAATGATATGGAATGAGTAATGTAAAAGGACCCTAAATTTATTTCCAGAATTCACATACTGATGCTATGGAAAAAGTAGCAAGCAAGTCAGTCTTGACTGACTCTCTTTTTTATTTTTTTTCTGAAAGTCTCTGCCATTACTCAATGATTTAGCTTTAAAACAGTGTACGTGGTATTGTTACAAAAGAAGAGCATTAAAATGTAATGCCCCATTAATGAACTCCCCATGCAGTTAGCAGTGCTGGGATTTCATGTTTTTCCAGTTGTTTTCTTTGTAGCAACAAATGGTAATAATTACATAGCTGATGGAAGATTCTTTGTTTATTTTAAGAGAAACATGTATGAGAGATTTAAGGAGATGCCTTCATATATGATCATAGTGGTACCTTATTTTGATATCCCTCTTACTGCTATGTAAGATAGCAGTAAGAAAAAGTAAGCTGAAAATGGAAGATGAGGCCCTACAAATGCAAAGTTATGGCTTCAACAGAAACAATCATTAACACAAGGTAAGCCAGTGACAAAGCACCTTTGCTGAGAGTCCATTAATGATTGAACTCCTTAGATAGAATAAAGACAGGTAGCCAAAGTCAGGACAAATAGTCATTTTGAAATTGGACTTTAGGAAGATGTTTTTACTCTCTAGTGATGATAAACAGGTGTAGTCTTTTTAAATTTCACATTAAGTTTTGAGAAAGGGAGAGAATATAATTTAGAAAAACTGTTTGCTAATCTGGAAGGGTGTGTCAATGAAATTGTGGGATGGGGTTAAACACAGGCCATTTCAAGGAATTCTCATGTTGCGTGTTATTTATTGACCACCTGAACCAGTGTATATGCCATCAACTGCATTTCAGTGCTGATAGAACTGCCACGTGGTATATCTGGCTGATTTAATTGAGATAACGACAAACTAGGGGGGTAAGAGCTAGTTCATTCAAGAGTGTTGCTTATGCCTAATTCTCTGAGAAGTGCTAGAGCTCTAAAAAAAAAAAAAAAAAAAAGTCTGAAAGGCTGGAAGATCCATCGGTTGGATTTTATAATTTTAGGTCTATGGCTCTGTTCAGTATTGTAGATCGTGGCTTCTTTATTTAACTCATATCTCTGCATCTTCAAAACTTCAGTGTGGGCAAAGTTTGAACCAATTAACCATTAACAGATGTAAACCACATTCATATTCAAACCATATGTTATCCTTGTAGTTTAGCTGTATTTGTTGCCTTTGAAAATAGTGAAGTCTGAGTGGATAGTTTACATGTGTATGGTTTTAATTTTGCAATTTTTAATAGTTTCCGAATATAGAAAATAGTGCAACTTGTTTTAAGGTGTTTCAAATAGAGTATCTGGCACACTTCCCACTTGCTTCTCATTGTCCACTAGCTAGAAATTTTTTTGTGTGTGTGTATATGCTATGAAAATACAAAGCAATTCTTTTGTAGAAGACCCTACTATGTTGTCAGTCTTTGGTTGAGGTTTCTTGAGGCTGGGTGCAGAGCACTGTAGCTACCAGTGACACTCTCTCCTCACCACTCCTTTTTGGCAGAAGTAAAGTTTCTTTGAGCACTGCTAGTTTTAGGGAAAAGGCTGACAATAAGATTGAATTTCACTGGGAAACTGCAGAGTAAGAAGATTGGAAGAGGAGGGGTGGATCAAAAAGCATAGATGTGGGGTTAAAAAAAGATTTTTTTTTCAAACCACTGCCATTCCTACTTTGTGGGCCTGACTTGAGTCCTGGCAGATCACTTTGGTGCACACTCCTGCTGCAGGGCTTTGCACAGGCTGGTGCCTGGATGGGGAGGTGTTCTGCTGTGCCAAGGAGCAATGGCCATTTATTTTCTTCCTTGTGTGCAAGGCAGACATAGTTCTGAAATTCTCCCTTTTATTCCCTCTTCCCCTCCATTCATGTGAAAGCTCTAGGATTTGGCCTGAGGCTAGGAGGCTACAAAAGCGGGTATCAAATTTTGCAGCCTTTTCTAGGGGCCTGCTGATGTTGCTCCTGAACCCAGCCCCAGGGAGTTGTTAAAGTGCTCTAACAGAAGAGTAAAGTTTCCTTAGCACTAAATCTCTAGCAACCATGGGACCTGAGCTGATATTTCATATGAAAAGAAAGTTTAGGAATTATCACACTCAAACTTAGTAAAAAAAAAAAAAAAAAAAAAAATAGATGTAATATATACATATGAAAACATATTGCTCTACATAAGCTTTTCAAATGGTTTACTGAAAATCATGAAATAAAATAATATATTTTTTAACTAAAATGCAGTGTTTCTGTTAATAGCACAGCATAGATTTTTTTTTCCAACAGATTAATCAAAATGTTAAGCAAGTAGAAAATAAATATTTTAGTATATCTTTCTAGGCACATGCATTTAATTGGAGTGAATACAAAGAAATGACTTTTTTTTTCTGCTTATAATTGGTAATTATTGCACTCAGCACATACTGAATACCAATTATATCTTGGAATGTCATTAAACAATAGCCTAAACTACATGCATATATAAAGCTCATATGGAAGGGTATATGTATATGTTTTTAATGGGCTAAAAACACTTTTGTCAGGATAATAATGTGTTAGAAAATGATTTTTTATTAATGCTAGATACTAGTATGCAGCAGAACAATGAAGTATCTTCAGTGTTTACAAAATTGTGAATTATTGCAGCGTACCAGACATATGACTTCTTTTAGGCAGTTGTATTTTATGCGCAACAGTCTCAATGTAGTAGACATAAAATAAGAGAATAAAATGAAGCTTTTTGCACAAATATACAAGATTTTTTTCCTGAGTGATAGTTATCAAATACCTGTGCTGCAAATTTTATGGCCAAATATGTTAAATCAGTTGGTGTTTCATTTGCAGCTACGGTAGAATTTGCTATTGCACTTTTTATCTGTGCCTCAATTTATGTTAGATAAAACTACCTGTTGGCAGCCAGCTTGCAACCCAAATCTATGACTGCTTCATCTTTATTCCCTCTCCTAAGGAAACACATAGTAGATCTCAATCCTTAGGCATTTTACTCTCATTGTAACTATCTGTCTCATCTTTGTGGTATGAATTTTTGCAGTGCTGGAGGGGAAGGAATCCTCTGCTTTGCTTTACTCCATGTACCTTCTTTACTGGTATTGCCTGGGTTTGACTCTGCTTCTGAACCTACTGAATGTAACACAGAAAGAGACTTGGAAACATCCATGTAACCTTTTAAGAGCCTAAAGCAGTCAGATTCATGTTTTATGTTAAAATCAGGCTGATTTAAGCTTTTGAGATGTGTTTATTTCCTCAGGTATGTGTGTATATATATATTTTATATATGGCAAGTAAAGTCAAAATGTCTTTTTCATGTAATATATAAGAGGAGTGACAGGATAGAAAATTACACATGAAAGCTCGTCTACGATGAGTGATATGAATTATTAAGGCACAGACATTATCCGAAGTCTCGAGCAGAAAGGGGCACGCAAGCATTTCTTTCCCACGCAGCCTGCTTTCCAGCAGGTTCAGTATCTGCATACTTTGACTTCAGGCCTTACAAACTCAACGATGGTCAATATTTTAACCCAGCATCTTTAAAACAAGCAGCTATTGGGAGGTGAGGCATCAAAGTAAGGCAAATAAAGGTCAAGAGCCTCTTTCTGAGGATAGCTGAGGAAGTATCTTGAAGCAGTCTGTGGTACTTGTCACCTAGCCGAGAGCAAAGATGGATAAGGCTGAAGCTGAAGGGAGGTATTTTCCCCCAAAGGGGGATCAGAATCCGTAGGAGAAGAGATTGCAAAGAATTGAGCAGGGAAATATATTAACGGCAGATGTCTGTTGCCTCATAGCACCCTGTGACAGAGGGACAGAGATGAGAAAGGAAGACTGAGCTGCTCTGTCCTCCTGCTGTGAGTAACTTTGTTTTCTAGAGATGCATGTGGGGATCTCTGCTAGGGTTGGAGAAGCCTCGGGGTTTGCAAGTGGTGCTGGGCACCTTTCCTGCATCCTTTGGGGGAAATAGGAGGAAAATAGAGTCAAGGAGCAAGGGGCTCTGAGGCCATGCATAGGAATGAACTGAAGACCTTTCCCAGATTCTAATCGGGTTATAGTGACCGAGTCATATTTTTAAAGGCATCAATGAAAATATCTTCCATGGGCATGCTTAGAGTCTACAAAAAGCCTTTTGCAGAACACCAAGGTGATACTGGGTCACTTCTGAAAAATAGTTCAATGTCGGACTATAAAATACAAACTTTTTTATTGCAGCTGCTGGGCAGAAAACGTATGCTGACCTGCATATATTCAGGCTTCTTTATGTATTTGTTTTTGTAGTGCAGGAGTTCTGAAAGGGCTTTTCCACTAAAGTTGCACTGCCTCCCTGCCTGATCCTTAGGAAACTGCTGTCATTTGTAGTCATGATAGATGAAACTCTTCTTCAGAAAACCACTTAATGGAAGACTCAGTAAGATGGCAGATTGGCAAAAGGGGTCAAGTTGTGCAAAAAGTTGCCATGGTCAAAAGTATACAGACATTCAGCATGTCATTTTTTTTTGTCTTTTTTTTCTTTTTTTTTCTTTCTTTTTTTTCTTTTTTTGTCTTTTTTTTGTCTTTTTTTGTCTTTTTTTGTCTTTTTTGTCTTTTTTGTCTTTTTTTGTCTTTTTTTGTCTTTTTTTGTCTTTTTTTGTCTTTTTTTTGTCTTTTTTTGTCTTTTTTTGTCTTTTTTGTCTTTTTTTGTCTTTTTTGTCTTTTTTTGTCTTTTTTT
>NW_020455721.1:4146076-4194674 GCF_003342845.1 Nothoprocta perdicaria
GGTGAATTAAACCTAACAAGAAGAGCTTAAAGTTAGTCCCCATTTCTTGAAACCATGTAATAATCCCTAAGCATTTTCAGTCTGGGATGTACAATTCCACTTTACTAGGGGCCCTGCAGTAGGGCAGGACCTTGGAACATATTTTCCTTCACTCACTGTCTTTTGGCCTTCTGCCCCTTCGGGGCCTCTGCAAATGCTTCTGCTTGGACCCAAGTCCAAAGCAAGTATGTGGTGATATTTCTTCTTCCCTTCACCACGCCAATTTATCAAGCCTACAAAGACTGAGAGAAACATAAATCAAGAAGTAATAACAGTGTGCTAATGGGGAAGAGTTCAAATGTTGGAGTCTCTGAAATTGCTGCAGCATGAATCTTTACTGTGCTTTAGTGCTTTTTTTTCTGCACTTAAATTAGTTTTGCTAATCTTCTTTTCCTCTTCTGCAGTTTAACTGGCTGTTCTATCTGAAAATTTCCTTCTTTCCTTCCACTGTCAGCATCATTGACACATCAGGTATATGGGATATAGCTTGAAATCAAAAATTTTTCAGGTGTTTAGAAGGTCACGATTGCGTTACTTATTTTGTAGATGCTTGCTTTGAGACCCTGAGATATGACCCACTTGTGCTACTGAAGTTTCCATGAATGGTATGACAAACGTAAGTATTTTGAAGAAACTTGGCCTGACAAGTCTCCATTTGCACACGTAGAATAATAGCGGATGCTTTAATATGTCTGTCATGGCTTCCCTTCTGTAATGTGCATACAATACCAACATTCATTTCATCTCACAAAGATGTGGTGAAAATGAATCACTTCATGTTTGTAGCGCATTCAGATGTTGTGATGAGCTCTGTAGGAAAACCCACAAGTAAATGAATAATTCGTTGTTCAAACCAGGATCTGAATAGAGCACAGTAAATAAGACGTGGGACTTCACATTGAATAGTAGGAGTACGGCAAAATAATAAATAATCACATGTTCAATTGTCATTGTCCATTCACAGTAGTGAAAGAGAGGGGGATCTTGTAGAAAGAGCATGGTCATGTCATAAGGGTATGACATATATCAGTGTGCATGACTCGAAAAGCATAGCAAGGATAAAACAGCTGTTTCTACTCCAAACTGCCTTCACTATTAATAATTATAAATTGTATGATTTTAATCTATAAGTAGCTCTTTAAAATGATGTGATAGCAGGTGAAAACTCTGAATTTTTAATTCTATTTTCATAGAGTTCTCTGTGAAGTCACCCTGTGAATTCTCTGAGTAGCGAGTGCCGAAGCACCAAAAGAATGTAGCAGCCCTTCTGATCACTGCAGAACAGCTTTTGGATATAGTCTGCAGAATGGTTTTATTTCTTGGAGGTTGTTTATTTTGGAATCTTGGGTACTGGTATAGCTTGTTCCTTTATTCAACCTTATAATCCTCGTTTGCGTGCTAGCTCTGAATGTTTAGATATTGAGGATGAGAAAGAAAACTAAGAAAGATATTTGAATCTATACTACACAAAAATATGTCAATAATTCAGGCTGACCGATAGCTCTTCTTGTAACCAAAGTCCCCTGCAATTTTTTATAGTCCTAGAGCATAAGCCATCCATAACATAATCAATTTCTGCAGATAGGAATCAATATCATAATCAATACCTGCAGATAGGACTCTTGTTTTCTTCCCAGTCATTCCCTCTGTATTTTCCTAGGCTTTATCTTTAGAAATCAATTCACGTAACTCAATTTAAAATACTGAATATGCTGTGGTAATTATATTTCAGTTCCTGCATTTCATTGCTTCTAGTGACAAAAAATCTACTGACAGTGCAGCATCACCAGCATACAGTTTTGTGAATTCCACTGGCCATTTGCTAAATCATTTAACTGTTTTTGAAGTAATATTTGCTGTTTGATTTATAATTGATAATTGAGTGGGTCATGTGATTGAGTGATCACTGACATCCACTGGGTGCTTTCATAAAAATGGCCATCTAGAGATCACGACTATTCTCAAGGCACTTAGGGATTTTTTCTTAATTGGGAAGGCATCCCTTCAGCATTCCTGGAAAACTAGACCTTAAGTGTAAGTATAATAACCAGCTTTGGGAACAGATTGGGTTTCGTAGCTTTTCTTCAGGACTGCTACCTAATTAAATTATTGTCATTGCTGCTGAAGCTTCTGTGTATATTCTGTTTATTTCTTTTTTTTTCTCTTTAGATTTCTGCTTTCTATTTAGATAAGTATTAATGCAAGCTGTATGTTTATTTAACATAATTTGGAGTGACCATATACTCGGCCATAGATAAACTCTAGGATATTGAGCATTTGTGTTAAATTTGAGCATCAAGATTCACTGATGTACAAGACTTCACTAAACATACAAAAATTCAATTAACTTCTCCGCGCATTCACTGTTGCCTTGCTCCCACCTCTTGACTTCACAGTCTAAGTACAAAAGCACTGATGACAAATACATCCAAAAGAGTGACAGGCACAGCTCGTGGTGATATGACACCATAACTAAGTATCAGTAAGTACAAAGAATAGCAGTCATGATGTGTGATCAGACCATGTTTGAAAAGCAGACAGTTCTGTGTTTGGCACTTCTGGAATATTTCAATAGACAGCTGGTGCTTCAGAATGTAAGGACAAATTCTTGATGAAAAGGTCTGCAGAATAGTTAAGTGATTGGAAGTAAATGCAGGATTCATTATAAATGGATAAATCTGCATTTTAGGCCTATGGAGAAATATAACACTTAAGTATAGTAGCAACCTGAGAATTTTAATGAGAAAGGATGACTTTCTCTCCTAGATTTCTAATTGGGGAAAGACGAGTAAACAGACCTTCTAAGGTTTTTATATCAGAGTAGGTAATTCTTTCTGTTCCTTACCAAATAGAAACATGGAAAATGATATAAATACATCTTCCTTGAATGCAGATCAAATTGCTACAACTTAAGATTGATACTTCTAGTGATTCGTTATCGTAGTTCAAAAGCAGCCTTTTGCAAGAGATGAGTGTAGGATATTAGTTAAAAGTAATGCGCTTTTGCTTCTTTCTCAGCATTCTTCTAGGACTTGTTTCTTTTTAACTCTATTTCTAGCATATCCAGGATTTTATCCATTTCATAACCAAGGCTTTCAAAGCCTTGAAATCCAACTTCGGATTTCAAAGTTGGAGGAAAAAACTTTGAGGGTGCTGGGAATAACCTACGAAATTCCAAATTGAGAGAGTGCATGCAGTGAACTGAAAAACCCCAGTGTAGTGCGTGCACCGTTCTCCTGTGACATAAATCAGGGCTCAAATTAGAAACTGCAGGGCCTTAGTTCTTTGTATTTTTACCCAAGAATCTCAAAGCATATTTACAACCAATGAATTAATCTTGGCAGCAATCTGAAAGATGTATGTAAGCTACTATGTGCTTATTTTAGCCCCGCATGAACAGAAGCATAAATCAAGTTGGCTTATATAGCCTGAGTGTTAGGAGCAGAAACCAAAGGTCTCCTTTCCAGTCTTGTCCTGCTGACCCAGGAGCGTAAGGAAGCTTATTCATATTAGCAGAACTGTGCCAGCTGTTGGAAGTGCTCCTGGACTATGTCATTTAGGCTACTTTCTAAAGAAAACAAGACTTGTCCCTTTTCCCACTCTTCATAACATTTCAATGTCTTGGTGAGTTATAGGGAAGTTGAGAAGGTCTTGAAGTCGAAGTACTAAAAAAAAATAATAATTATGAAGTGACTGGCTAGAGGAGGAAGATGAGTTAGGCCCTTCTGAGAGAAGTGTGAACTTGCCAGTGCTGCGCTCTACTAGGCCTGACAGCTTGGACGTCTCAAGCACAGCTCACAGCTCACCGAAGAGAGGGTACTTCTTTGCCCAGCTGGGAGCTAACCAATGGTGGGTGGATGTGGGGATGTTTTGGAGATGGTGTCACTGGGGAAATATTGGGATGAGGATGTCCAGGAATTATTGCTGGCCATAATTTAGAAGGGAACTTAGGTTTTATTACTGTTAAAGCTTATGGAACAACTTCTCTATTTTTTCTGTCTGTAATAATAAGTTTAGTGAACCTTGAAATGTCCTGTCATAATTTTCATCAGCTCAGTGATTAAGAAAGTGTATTTTATGTCTGACCATATCTGATAAAAGTAGAAATTTATTTACAATATGAAGTCTAAGCCCTTTCAAGGCAGTATTTCTTTAAATAAATATATAGCAGCATCTCAAACTCCAAGAGATCTTTTTTTAATCTTCTAAGTAAGTGTCCTTTGCAGTTATGCCTTTCATCTCATGGGAACTGCCTGCTTCTTGTTTTAATCCCAAAACATCATCAAAGTCAGTGGGAAGGAGGAAAAAAAATCTGCAATTTCCAAAATAAAAGCTCAGTGTAACATGATTGAGCCAGGCAAAATAACATCCCAATAGTTTTAATTTTTAGTGTAAAGAAAAATGGAGTGTTAGGGAAAAGAGAAAAAAAAAATCTATATTTTTATATATATATATAAAAATATATATATATTCTCAGGTTTGGACTTTTTAACTGCATTCATATCTGGCTTTAGAATTTTTATTCTTTTCTATGAGGAATCACACACAAAATATGTGAGGAATATACAGGTTTTTGTCTGTCTGATTTTGCTGCCCATAGGAATGCAGTGCGCAGCTATTTGCTGTAGAAGGTGCAAATCAATGTGCCTATCTGAAAACTCTCCCCAGTCCATTCGGAAAGGAAAAACTCTGACTGTCCTACTTCTACCCCCCCACTAAGAAACACCGCTAACCTGAATTCTCTAGTCTGAGCTAAGCACTCAAGGTCATCAAAGTAATTCTGGAAGCCTTGTGGCCTTAGTATTCTTATAGGTAATAGCATCAGGCCCATTATCTACTACTCCTCAATTTTCTTTTGGCTTCCTGTAATTTACATCCAATTGTCCGCTAATATTTGTGGCATTCTTTTAAAATAAATCAGACAGCACTTTCTGTGCTGACTTTGTCTGGACTTAATAAAAGTCAGACATGTAGCATTTGGGACTTTTAAAATAACATGTTTTAATACAGAGATGTGAGATATCTTTTGAAATCTGTGGTGGATGTTTTATTTCCTGCTGGGCTTAATTTGGGAATCTAGTGCTAGCGTTAAACCAAGGGGAAAAATGTTTGCTCTTTCATCTGTGTGCCACATCCCATCCAAAATCACAAACAGCTCCTTTAAATTTCTGATCTTTGTCCCCTGCTGGATGTGCATAATGCACATGCCTGTCTGACACATGAGAAATTCAGAGCCTTTATAATAATAATAATAATAATAATAAAAAAAAGCCTTGATAATACTTCTTGTCTTAGACCTTGTGATCGTCTATAGCTTGGGAGAAATACAAGTGTTGGAATTTGTTTTGATTTAATTTAGGCACAGCTTTTCTTTTTTTTTCTTTTCTTCTCTCTTCTGAAGAAGAAGCATCTTTCTTGCCAAGCCAAAATGATTTTATCAGTAAAGCAAAACACAAGTAAAAATGCACAGGGAAGAGTTAATTTTCCTGATAACTGGGGACCATTTCTCTTGTTTTAACTCTGTGAATACAGAAGTAACTACTTCCTTAATCTTGTTAAAATTAGAAAGTTCAAAACTAAAAGCGAATCTCAGGCGTTAACACCTGTCCGTATAGCTGGCATATAACATACCATATTAACAACTTTATGATTGTTGGCTTCTGCTTTCGTGCAAGCTTGTAGGAAACTCTCTGAGTTCAGATGATCATCTGCTTGGATCACACTGTACATCTGAGATCAGAGTTTAGTTAAGTTTTTCCACTTTTTATTTGGAAAAGATCCATCTTTTTTGAAAACAGTCTTGATCCCATCATTCTATATTATGGATTGCACATGAAAAGCACATGCTGAAAGACTATTTTTAAACTGTAAAATGTAACATAGGGAAGTGAGGAGATGCTAGAATCAGTGTTGTGTTTATAATCCCAGTTGGTACTTCATCTGTTTGCATTATGATACAGATTTTAATTATATATTTGCATTTTTTTTCTCTGTAGTTTATGTAAATGAGACAGAAATGCCATGAATAGCCCTGGTCAGCATAAATTTAGAGAGCTTAGGTGTTCAAATTTGTTATTTTTACAAAGAGTGTGCAGATTTTTATTTTTCACCTGCTAAGTAGATCTAGAATAATTTTGCGCAAACAAAATGGGCAGATTCAGAACAGAAGGCCCTATTCTTTGGCACCCTGCAGGTTACAACTTCAAAGTGTAAGTGATCTTTTCCAAAGGAAAAGCCACCAAAACTTTACAGTGTATATTTTCCAATGTGCTTGTTTGTGAAAACTGATGTTTATGTTTGTATGGAAGGAAGATTTCAGCCCAGATACATTTTGCATAAATTACAAGCAACTGTAAACTGAACCTTCATAATCAGAAATATCTGGCAAGATTAGGAATTGGGAACGCTATTTATCTTACCCAAACGCACCAGTTTTAAACCAGGTTGAGAAATTGTATTAGAACTTCCATGTTCTTCAAAATGGTATGTTGTTAGCATGTTAAAAAATTTGCACATAGCAGAAGATAATCTGCAGCTGTGCTGATCTGGTAAGAGCACACTGGCTATAACCATCAGCAATGACAGGAGAAGACAGGAGAAGGAAATGAGGTTGTACCGTGAAACTTGGTTTTGCCTGTGCCAGGTGCTGAGCTCTCCATCATGGCAGAATGTTTTAAGATCGTGCTTTAGTTCTGGTCTGCCTTCTGTAATTTAAGCTGTGTTTTATATAACCACACTCTTTTTTTTTTTTGTTTGTTTGTTTTTTGGCACGTAGTATTCGAAACCAAATAAAATTACTCTAATATGAGAATTCATTTTTCAAATGAAACTATTTGTTCAGTATTCTTCAAAGCTAATCTTGTCAATAGGGATTTGTAGATGTTTCAGACCATGCTGCAAAGACACTGAACTTGTGCAGCAGCACATTTTTGGAGATGATATTGCACTTTCATGAGCCCTTTCTCTCTCTCCTGCTTGCAGCAGCAAGCACTGGCATTAACTCTAAGCAAATTCATTAAGTTTCAACAGAGCAGATAGGGCTCTGCCTCTGTAGCACAGGCCTGCTTACAAGCATCTTCCCCCCGATAGATACTCTTTTAATAAAGTTGTCTTAACCATAGTGCACTTCCAAAATCCACTTGCTCCAGCTCCTTTCTCTTCCTCTTAATTAACCACATGTAGTTATGTGATGGAGAGGTGGTAGAAGGTTCCATTTGTAGGCAGGAGAGCAGCTTTGGCAGTATCACTGGAAATTTAAGGAATATGATAGAACAGTGAATTCAGTGCAAGGACAATGAAAGATACAGGAGAAGAAATGCTAGTTCAGTGATGTGATAGTCTAAGTGCCAACCTCTTTTCCTGATTTCATTTTGACACATGAAATTAATTGTTCATATGAAGTTGCAGTTTCCCAAGATGCCACTTAGTTTCCTATAGGCAACATTTCACTCGCCGCACAGCTGAGATGCAACGATGAGCGTTGAGCAGGAGTTCAACAAGAACCTGCTCCCTGTTCTCTCTGCAGCAAATAGTCACAAGGTTGAATGGTCCTGATGATGAGTTAACACTGGTATATTACCTGCAAGAGGGTCAGTAGGTGATCAGCCCTACCATTGATGGGAAGATAATGCTTAAAAAATGGTTCTAAAGTGGTGCACAAGGCAGCTCAAGTCATACAAAAGAAATTGTTTTACGAAAACAAACAAAAAATGGCCAAGCAGAATCATCTAAAAAGAGAAAATAAAGCACATTTTTTTTCCTTTGTTGGGTATTTAATGTGTTCTTTCCAACAAAGCAATCCTTTTGGTTGCTTTTGCAAGAGGATAAGCCAGAGTAAAAACTGGTGGGTTTGATGTAACGTTTTCAAAAATGCCAAATAGATTAAGAAATTTAAATGCTACCTTTTTTAAAAAACAGATTGTTTAAATAGAGAAGACTCTGCCTCATTCTCATGAGACAAATGTGTTTGAACATTTAACTTGATTCTGAAGGGAAGTTCTTAAGAGATGAAATGCCTTGAGGACTTTGAAAATGTTACCTTCGGTCTTTATGTGCTGTAATAGGCCCAGACTTTAGGCAGTGAGATCAAAGGAATGTAGTCCTGAGCTACGTAAATTAGTACATTTAATTTGGTTAGAAGCTAGGAAACATGAATTGTAAGCTTGGGGAAAGTATGAAGCTTGTATTAAATACACAAAAACAATGTAGCAATCGTTATATAAAAGAGTCTCTTTCTTTTGCTTTTATCTTGAGAATTATCACAGTATGTAATGTAAATTATATGCTGAATTATCATGCAGTTATGGTTTCGGTAGCACATGTGTAGGTAGGTGGGTATCTGCCTGGCTCTAGTAGCTATTTTTACCTCAGTAGTTTCTACACTTAGAATGCGAAATATCTTGAAGTATCTTGGCAAACCTAGCTCAAAAATTTTTGACCATACCTGCCATTTTAGGTTTTATTGACCATTTTTAAGCTAAAGAACACCATAAATTGTAAGCTCATTTTCAAATGGTTCTGTTTTTATTCTAGTAAGATAATTCCTTGTACGTTACAGCTGTTATGACTTATTTTCTCTGTTCCAGGACTTCTGCTGCTTTGATGTGTCTTATAGAAGAGAGGCAAGAGCATACTTGACTCATATAATGGTATAAAAGGCCAAGCATGGCCAAAATGAAACTGGCAGCAATTGTGCTGCGGTATTTTATTGAAATATTTACACAATGCTTAAGGATGTTGTGCTAACACTTCAGGTATATCAGTTTTCCCTTGTCGCTGCCATCCACAGAATTGTTTCTGTAAGTAGTGGTCAGTAAATAGGAGACACACTGAACCTTTATACACAAACCATACAGAAGAGTCTTTCTGGATTAGGACTAAACAGAAAATTTCTTGGCTTTCAGCCCAGTAGCTTCTTCAAAAGTATGAGTGCAGCTCGTCTTCTATCTGTAATGAAATATTCAATTCACTCTACTGCATTTATTTGAAGTCAAGTTTTACAGTTTGTGTGTGCAAACTGTCCCTGTAGGTCTCCTGATGCTTCATGGTTGGTTAGGTGCAGCTTCTGCACAAGATAGGTACCCAAATTGATAGAATTAGGCGAAGAAGCCTGTAGTTAAGTGTTGGCACTTGTCTGCGTGAGGGCAAAGTAAATGCTTTACTGAACACAGTCTTGCAAAGAAACCTCATAGCAAGATGGAGCTGAGTTGAAGAGTTCAGTTTTTAGCTCCACTGAGGTCAGAGTTTCTCCATACAGAGAAACTGTATGGAGAAACACATACTCTACAGAAGAAACTTTATATTGAAAGAACTTATTGCGGTTGGTAGAGGCAGCTCTGCCCTGAGGCTGAAGCCAGAAGCTCTTATTGTCCTCTGAGCTCATGTGCACTGGGAATTTTGAGATGAAAACACTGTTCTTTCGTGTTTTTGCTGTTGAGTTAGTGCAAAGTAATTTAAATTTCAGAAATTCAGATGTGGACAAATTTAGATTCTTTTTTTTTCAAAGTAGGCTATCCATGAAAAAAAATGCAATGGTGGAAAGCTAACTCATACTATGCTGGAGGTTACTGATTAAGCACTTTAAGATCGATACCTACTTTGAGATAACATATATATTTTTCCTGTGAATGTGTTTGTTAATATATATGATTTATAAACTGCTTTTCAGCTGAATAAAGCACCGCAATTTGAAAGAAAATTGCTAGTTTGTTAGAGGAAAACTGATGTTTCCTTCCTAACCCCCAAAAGAAGTTAGTATATTGTAAATGGAAGATGAGAAAGGATATGCAGCTTCCTAGGAATCAGAAATGACTCTGCTTATCTAGGATGATTAAGTCCGATCCTCTTAACTGCTCCTTAACTTGATTCAGCTGCTCCCATCCTTTTCTATATTAATTTGCTCAGAATGTAGGCCTTCCAGCAGCAGAAAACGAGTTTAACATAACAGAATTATGCTCTTCATTCATTAACAACTATTTGACTCTCTTGCTTTTGGCATATTTACATCCATTAAAAGCGTATTTCCTGATTTTTTTTTTCTTTATTCTTTATCTCTATGTTTTATATGAATATTCTGTTGAGATTCAAATTCATGGCCAGGTCTTTGATATTTCACACTATTCGATGTAATTCTACGTTGATGCTTTGGGTAGTAAATGTTACTAGAATTAGAAAGTGCTATGAAGGTTTTGGTATGTACTTGCTATAGTGTCCTGTTAAAGAATTAATTGAAATGAACTTTGTGCATTGTAGAATAGGAATTTATAGCAAAGAAAAAATGAATCTATAGATTTTGAGGGACAACTTTTAATCCTGTATTGCCTGTTCAGTACTTCTTAAGCCTTTGTGTTGAAAATGCTGATATTAAAATTTGATTTCTGCTTATATGTAACTTGTTCGTTGGATTTTCATTGCCATAAGGATGCTCACTGCTGTAAGTCTGCCTTTTCTTGATATCAAAAGCATGGCTCATTTTTGAGTTCTTTTTTTGCCTTTTCAGTCATAAACAGATCAAAGGAAAAAAAAAGTGATTTTTTAAAGGAACACATCAAAAAAAAAAAAAGAAAAAGAAAGAAAGAATTGAGGATTTTGAGCTACCTGTGTAAATATTATTTTAAGAATTAGCACAAAAATGGAAGCAAAGGGAACCTGTCTGCAACATATTTTTCAGTTGATACACATTAGTGTTTTGATTCAGTATCATTAAACATTTTCCTTTAATGGGAATGTAGTTTAGGATGATTGTTTATAAATATGCAGATATACTTAAACCAAATAACTGTAAAGCATTTGCATGTTAATGGAGTGTTACCGTGCTGAACAGTGTATAGCAAGCAGGACTGGGGAGACAAGATTTATTTTGAGTATCACAAGGAAAGTGTCATCTAAGGCAAATAGAAGATACAACTCCTGCTGACTGGCAGGGATGTTATTATTGACACGTATTTTCTTCTCTTCTACCAGATGTACAGTAAAAATAAGTTTATGCTGTCTCCCCTTCTATTTTTTCATCCAGATAAATCAATTTTGAGGACAGAAATGAACATCCTTCTTTCTCAGACAGACATCAGAATTCACAAGGGAATAATTGCAAGTCTAATTCAGCTCTTTTAATGACATCAGCTGAATGATTTTAGGGTTCAAAGTCCTGGAAGAGTTCCTATGCTTTCTAACTCTAAGCTTCTGGACCAACATAATATGACTTCTAAATTTTGTTTTCATTGGAAGATCAAAGAAATTACCACAGTATTAATTAACTCTATGTATTTCTGTTTGTGTAATTTGCTGAAAGAAATTTGTGCCTTTAATAACATCCATTTGCTGGGTGAGATAAGAGAAAAAAGGCTGGTTTGTTTGGGCCTGGATGAGGAATTGTCTGTGCGGATGAAAAATCTTTTGGCGATTGCCCATCCATGTATGTATTCCATAGAAGATTCCTGAGTGGGATCTAATTTGATGATACTAAAGTTAACCTTTCTAATGGACTAGATTCCAAACTGACTACTTTGAATCATTGCTCATTTTATTTTGTGCACATTTTGAGTGTATGAAGCTTTATTTTTTATTTTTTTTCTGTATCATGGGGAGTATGGATGGAATTGGGTGCTTCTACATTGTTTTCTTTTTAGTAATGAGTTCACATGGCAATAAAGATGCTTTAGTGTGTCTTTGGTGGAGTTGGTACCCTGTGCTTGAAGGTTTCCAGGAACTTGCTGTTAGTCCCCAAGGAAGCGGGTTCTGCCAAGTCTTCTCCGCATATGCCACCTGTTTGGCTGGAGTCAAGCTAACATTAACATCCTGCTTGTAATTTAAATGCTAATCCTGGCAGAAATGTGAACAGTACATAAGTGTGTTTTTACATCTTAAGATAGCATCTAGATATGGCTGTGGTCTTAAAGGGGTGTTCCATTGGAAGGGAATCAGTCGGGGGCCAATTTTCACTTCCAGACTAGTGTCCAGTTCAAAGACAAAGTTGGACCTTGGTAACATGTTTCTACCATGGAAATTTAACTAATACAGAACACAGAATAAATCATGTTTAAAGAGTCGTTCCTATGAAATCAGATTGAGTTACCCAAGCTTTATCCAGTCAGGGCTTGAAAATCTTCATGGATGAAGACTGCACAATGTCTCTGAGTGTCTGCTCCACTGCTTGGTTGTCCTCATGGCCCCTCCTTAGGGCCTGTCCAAACCTTTCTTGTTTCAAACTAAGCCCATTATCTCCAGATGTTTTCCAGATGTGTACCACTGTAAATGTCTGGCTCTGTCTTCTAGACAACCTCCCTGTAGGTGCTGGGAAGTTGCTGTTAGGTGCCCTTGAAGCCCTCTCTCCTCCAGACTGAACAGAGACAGTTACCTCAGCCTCTTCTCACAGAGAAAGTGCTCCAGCCCTAACCATCGTAGTGGCCCTATGCTGAACTCCAGTTTGTCAGCATCTGTCTTGTACTGAAAGCACCAAAACTGGGTCCATTATATGATTTCATCAAGAGTAGAGTGGAAGTGGATAAACTCTTCTCTTGGTCTACTGGCTTCACGCTTGCTCTTACAGCCCAGGAGACTGCAGCCATTTTAACTACCAACTGCGCACTGCTGGCTCATGCTCAGCCCATTGCCCGCCAGGATCCCCTAGGGACTTTTCTGCAGAGCTGCTCCCCATCCCTCAGTTCCCAGCCCATACTGGCTATTCCCAATTGTACCCTTCATGTACCCTGAAAAGTGTTTTAAGAGAACTTGCCCCATGGTTTTTCTAGGGAGTGAAGTGAGGTTAGCCGGTACCCGGTTCCTTGGATCACCTGTTTTTGACCATTTCTGACGATGCATGCAACATTTGTCTGTCTTTAGTTCCAAGAGATCTCTTCTGATCTCCTCACTTTTTGAAGAACAGCAGAGAATGGCCTCATTCTGACACACTGACCAGCAACTCTTGCATCCCTGGATGTATCCTGTACTGTCTCCAGCATCTCCAGTTCTAACTGAAGCAGCACAAGGTACTGAAGAAAGTACTAAAATGACATTTCGCTGCGCTGAGATGGAACAGAACTGAGCTGCTTTTTCTCTCTTTTCCCTTCCTTGCTGTACTGTAAGAAAAGGGAAACCTTGTTCCAACCTTATTCTAGGGTGGAACTGCTGCATGCTGGGGCAAGAGACCTAATGTTTTGCTGAGAACTACTGGGGGAAAATGTCTCCTCTTCTACTCTTTTTCTTGGATGCAACAGCACTGGCTACTAACTTTTGGAAAAACAAAAATGTTGTAGAAGTCTACCTACGTGTTGAAGGTGAGATATCCATACTCTGGCTCTCAGTCAAGAGCAGCTTTCTACAGGGAAGCAAGCCGTGCTCAGCTGCTGGTTGACAGCAGTCTTTCTGATCTTGTTTCTGCAGGAACAAATGTTGGATCAGCAAATGTAATGCATGTGAGAATAATAATACACAAAAGTATTGATTTACTGGATACCCGAGCTACTTCTGTGGTTTGCAAGCTGTCTGCCGTATGGTGTACTCAAGGCATGGATCTTCTTCCCTGCCTTTTTGTGCTTTTCTTTTTGTTTGTTTACAAAAGACTAAGAAGTGCTTAATCCATGGCACGTGATATATGGCACACATGCAGAGCCACTGTAGGGCATGCTGGTCAACCAGCGCTTTGTCCATCCTGTCTGTGCCACTAAAACAAATGTGATGACCGAATGTTATATTTATTAGGGCTCTGCAGCCTCAGGACCAGAGTTGTTGTTTTATCTTGCATCTCCCAGAAGAAGATAGAAGAAGACAGCAGAAGTTGCTGCAGTACTGGGGATATTTACTTTGTAATTCTCCTCCTCCAATCCTCTACCTCTGCTCAAACAGTCGGGCTGAAAAAAGGCTGAATTCATCCTGTCTCAATTTTGGCAAAAAGGAAAAAAAAGAAGTAAAAAACACAACAACAAAATTGTGTTTCAGCATAGTTTAGATGCTGAACTGAAAATCTGGTGGTCAATGGTCATTTTCTAGCAATTGGCTGACCAATTAGAGTGGCAATTTTACTTTAAAATTCTGACCATTATTGTCCTGTGGATGTTATTGCTATTTAGACAATGCCAAAGCTGTTGGCTGGTTTTGATCTTACTCTAAAAGAGACCGAGCCAACAACTAGATTTCTCATGCATTGGCCAATTTTTAAACCTGGCAGCTTTTTGTTTTATGGATTTGCATACTGTGGTTTAATTACATGCTGAATAGAAAGGGATGGAACTTTCCAGGGGAAAGTGTGAAAACAGTTTGCACCTGACAAAAGGACTGTAATGTCATGCCTGTCAAGCAGCAATAGAAGGAAAATCCCCAGGTGCCTGACAGTGATATATTCCATTGCCCTCCTCGTCCTATTAAGAAGCCTTTCCAGAGCTCAGTGAACTCTGGAGAGCTGTGTTTGTTTGCATAATCATTCCTTCTGCTCTCTCTGCCCATCCTCCCTGTTTTTGGTTTGTTTTATATGTGTGGGCTACTTTTTGTTTCTTCTGGTCTTGTTTTTCCTTTTTGTTACTACTTCCTGAATCCTGGGCCCATTATGTGCAAGTTGTAAGGTACCACGATATGCCCAAGGAGCTTTTGGCCTCTTTAGCCTGGCTGGCCCCAAGCTGCTCCCACTGCCCTAACCTGCAGTCAGGTATTGATGTGGTGTAGGACTATCTTGACCTCTTCCTCTCCTCGTGAGCCTGCAACAGGAAAAACAGGTGTCACAGAAGCCTCTGGGCTGTTTCTGTGTGCTGTGAGAGTTGCTTCAGCAGGATGGGATCCCTCTGTGGGTTGTTGTGTTACCCACCAGCCTCCAAAGCATTTATTCTAGTGGGCTATTTGCATGCATTTTGCTTGGAGAATACGCTGTCTGCATTGCATTGTGACTCCTGGATGCTGCAGGAGAGCTGCTCGATACTTCTTGTAGTGAATAATCTCCTTGCAAACATCAGAACTGCTTTTCTATTGGAGGAATTCTTTTGTTTAAGAAAATATATATGGGTTTCCAGCGTAAACCTTTCTGGAAATTCTGAAGTATTTCTACATTTACCTGTTGCCCAACTCAAATCCTCTTCAGAGCAGCAGTAATGTGTAGAAAGCATTTTCTTCAGTCAGAGTAGAATGCAGTGAAAAACAGGCAAGAATGCATTAATTTTAATTTAGGATTTAATTTGTAGCATAAAAATTCTTTCCCTGTGTTTTACCTCTGGTTGTCAATTACAATCATCTCTCCTAACGAAACACGGAGAGCTGCAGTTTTCTGCTGTATTTAGAAACAAGCTTTGCGTCAAAAACAAGGCAATCCTTTTCTCCTCAGTACACCAGTATTTCCTGGCAATTCCAAGCAGGACATAAACTCATTAAAAGCCCCAAATTAGTTCTCAACCAATGTTTATACAATAGCTCAATACAAATTATGTTTACACAACAGCATAAGGCAAAACTCTTCTATGCGTTTTGTTTGTTTGAGCAAATTTGTATTTGCCGTGCATAACAGTTTGTGGGAGTACGTGAATGTCTTGCAGAAGTGAGAATTAACTGATCATGGGTTATTCAGACTGTGTGGAAACCTTGAGGTCATTTTGGATTCACTCATCGCTCCAGGAAATGTGGATAGCAGAATCTTTTTTAAGGAACAGTGGACAGTGAGGTGATTGAGAACTGCCTGGATGGCAGAGCCCAGAGGGCTAAATGGGGCTGAGTCCAGTTGGAGACCTATGGCCAGTGGTGTCCCCCAGGGGTCAGTACTGGGCCCGGTGCTCTTCAACCTGGACGAGGGCATGGAGTGCACCCTGAGCAAGTTTGCAGATGACACCAAGCTGGCTGGAGTGGCTGACATTCCGGAGGGCTGTGCTGCCATCCAGAAGGATCTGGATAGGCTGGAGAGTTGGGCAGAGAGGAACTTCATGAGGTTCAATAAGGACAAGTGCAGGGTCCTGCCCCTGGGCAGGAATAACCCCAGGCACCAGTACAGATTAGGAGTTGACCTGCTGGAGAGCAGCTCCACGGAGAGGGACCTGGGAGTCCTGATTGACAACAAGTTGAAGACATCCTGCCTGGATGCGACCCTGAGCCACGTGCTCTAGGTGTCCTGCTTGAGCAGGAGGGTTGGTCTAGATGATCTCTAGGGATATGAGGTCCCTTCCAAACTCAAACATTCTGTGATTCTGTGAACTTTCTTCAGTGGCATGCTTGCCACTGAAGCCCCAGAGTGGCTTACTCCACCCTAAGTGCCTTATTTTTTTGAGTCCTGCCTTTGTGGCAACCAAGTTGAATGAATGAGTATTGGATGAAGGGGACAAACACCTGTTCTGGCTGCTTGTCACAAGCAAAGACCATGAAACAAGCTCAAGTCTACCCTATTTGGTAAAAACCTTACCAGACTGGACCGCTTAGGAGACAGGTTGTGTCCATCTTACCATCCCAAACAACAAGGTGTGTACCAAGAGCTGCTGGCCTGAGTTGGATAAACGTATGGATGTCTTGACACCCATTGCAGACTCCAGACATACTTACTTAGTCCTTCGGGTTTGTCTCCATGCTGCTTTGCTTATATTGAGCCTTGTGGAAACTATGTCTATGACTCACAGAGCACAGGGTGCAAGCTGTGTTAAAAAGCAGGGTATATTTTATCGGACTTAAAGCCACCTTAATGTGGTCATGCATTTTCCAGAATTCTTTGTGGACATGCTTGTAATTGGAGGAGTTTAAAGTGGCTCCCTTTTTCTCTCTATCCAGTTAGACAGAATGGCTTGTAAAGAGACTCTGAACCAATAGCTCTTCCTTTTCCCTCTGTGTCTCAAAGACCACGACAGGATGGGAAGGCTCTGAAGGAACACAAAACTTGTTGAGTCAAAGTAAGCATCAGGAAGGCAAGAGAAAGATCAGAGGAGTTGTATTGGATACAGATTTTTTTTTTTTTCTCAATTTCTTCTTAGATTTGGTTACATGTGGAGGTATCACACTAAAAAGAGCCTTTCTAAACTTGAGAGACATTACATTTGCATTTGCAGTATGTCTTTTGCAAGAAAGATTATGCTGAGCATTTGAACTAACTTTTTGGTGTTTTGGTAGGAATTGTATTATTTTTAATGAAACTTGTTCTTGCGCTCTGAAATTTCAAATATCTTTCTACTTGTTCTCACCTAGATTCACATATCAAGAAAAAAAGAGGGGGAGTTGAGGGGACAGCAGACTGGGTGCACTGCAGGGTTGCTTGGATTACTAATCCTCCCTGTTTGTCTGGCTACTTTCTGAGAACATATTGCACACATGTTCTGGTGCTGTGTGAAGGTCCTGTGAGAGGCAGGAGTTGATTGAAAGCTCTCAGTTTATGCTGAAGTGGGTGGCCTTAGTGCATGCATTGAACAGCTGCTATAAACCTGCTGAATTTTGTCATTTATAAGTTATTTTGCTGCCATATGGGATAAGAACGGCGCCACAGTTTATGAAAGCTGTAGCTGAGGCTCACATTGAGTAGTGAGCATGAAATATTATTAAGTGATTAAAGACTTGTATGAGTGGCTTAGACATTCTTAGACTAGAGATATTTTAATTGAAACACTTTTATTTCCTTACAAGGTGTTTATTAAGGTTTTATCTTAGTTTCCAATGAAATCCTTAAGAATATCCAAGAATCTTGCTGTGATTGAGCCAAAGTCAAAATATCTTTTACATAAGAAGTTCAGCTGCTTCATAAGCAGAAGATGATATTGCTGTTCATTGATAAAATTTCCCTCAGAAAAGTCGCTGTGTGTAGGGCTGATGTGTAAGCTGGGACAGACCGAGAGATTATTTATGATTTGGATGGAATAGAGCCACTTCAGGCATGAACCATCTCCCAGATCTTTTCTCCAGCCTTCATGGAAGAGGTCTAGCCTTTCCTAAAAGGGATGTCTGGTGTGGAGACGGCTCCAGCTACTGCAAAACTAGCAATTTCTTGTTTTAGGACGAAACCAGATTTTGCCCACAGCAGAAAGCCATGGGGTGCTGCAGTAGCACAGATCCCTCTACTTGGAGCAAGGGTGTTGCGGGACACGCAACATGGACTGGCTGAGGCTTTATGGCTGCTTCCTGGTTTGGCTTGCTCCCTGTCTTCCCTAATCTCTTCTCTGAGCAGCGGAATAGTGTGTAGAGGTATCACTGCAGCTGGACAAGTGCAGACCAGATGTAGACAGATGGGCTCTAAGTCTGGCAGACTGAGAGAAGTCTCTTTTGCCTAAAGCCGTAATTTTCCTGCCTCATCAATGGATCAATGGCATTGTCTGGATGCCCAATATAACTCAGCACGTGTGTGCTTAATGTGCATTGGCTGGGCATTTCATGGGAAATGTCAGCGGAGAGTCAGCAGACCTCCCAGCCCTTTGCTGTTCCCATGTCTTGTGGACAGAGCTTCTAGGGTGCTACTGAACACCTTTTAAAGGCAGGGGTGTTGCAGCCTGAACACTTATCAGAAAGGTGGTAGCGAAGGCAGTAAGAAAACATCCTTTGGCTTATGGATCATTTGTCAGGTGCAAAGCATGAATTGACAAATGGCACAGATAGTTATGGAGATAATTATGGAGAAATAGTACTTGGGTCATAAATTCTTGCACAGTTCATGTAGAATATAGTACTCCTGGGAGTAGGTGGAGAGCTTGTGTGAATGTGACACAATTGGCTCCCACTGGAAAGCAGCAATAAAGCAGGTTTCTGGTTGATTGTTTTATAATGCTGAGCAGGCAGTTCCCTGATACTATTCCATACCTTTTGTTGTTGGCATTATGTACAAGAAATTAAATATAATTTGTCTTACATTGCACTGGCTATTTAAAATACACACTCAAAATACAGTGCAGTAGCTTGGATTAGTGGTAGATGTGCCTTAAGGGTGTGACAACTGCAGTATGTTTCCAATACAGTTTTATTTCCATTAAAAGTCTATGAAATGGTTGTCTGGGCATTATAGATGCTTTTCAGACTTGAGTTAGTATTTTTCTCTTGACGACTCCAATTTCTGTCCTAGGTTTTGTAATTCTGCACAAGATGCTAAAAAGTAGATGGGAACATTAAATCCAGAACCATTAAAACCAATGAAGCCATTTATGAATTGACACATGGATTCTGCTTGGTATCTGTTGGGGGAGCTCCATGTGTGCTGCCTTCCCAACTCACTCGTCTGCTCCTTTCAGTCCTCTCTTTGTATATGTAATTTTCCAGTGTCTAATAATGGCCAGTTCATTCTGAAACCTTCTGCTCCATCAGAGCACAAAATAAGTCTCCCTTGCACCTACCCAGATGCATATTTTCATAAAATCTATAAGAATTTATTATTTTTGAGACCGGTAATCCTCTCAAACTTGTCTGACCATTTGAGCCAACCATTTCAGAAATCACTTAGAGCAGGTATACACATAGGCAGACAGACACCTGTGCACATCCAGACACATGTGCCCTTATGTAATGATCACATATTCCTTTAGGAATACTACACTGACTAATGTATGTACTCTTTTCTCTGCACTCCTGACGAAATTTCACAAGATCTGAAAATTAAATCCTACTTTAACAAATGATTGATTTGCCTTTGGGTTCCTTCCAAGTATGGTCCTCCCCCCTGCCCCGCTTCCTCCTCCCTCTAATCCATCCTCATAAGTGCTATAACAGAAATGCTGACAGACTTTTACCTCTGCCATCACCAGTGGGTGCTACTCTAAAAGTATGTAATGATTTTAATGAATTTTGTGGCTGAGAGTTGGACACTGAAGCTGATTTGAAAGCATTCACCAGTGAAAAAAGGATGGGCCTTTATTGATAGGTAGTCAAAAGTGAAGACTTAGCTGTAATTATTTACAAATCAATTAATGGACCTTTCCTGTAACACCCTATCAGTCAAGGACTGGCAAAGAGCGGAGGAGAGTGTTGAAAAGAATACACCATGAAATGAAATCAATTATCTTTTGTCATTCTGACAGAAGTGAGCCATGCACGTGGATTAACCCAGAATGCAGCAGGAAAATGTCCACAGGCTGGAAGATAACCCAATTTTGTAAAATCATAGTTGTCATAAGAATCTTTCGTAATCGATGGCAAGATTAGAACTCATCTAGCATCCCAGTGCTAAGAATTCAAACGGCTTCTTCTGAAGCATTGCAACTTTTTAAAGCTAGGTTAGTTTCTTCAAATCAGGAATCTCTCCTTAATATCAGTATTAAAAGCTAGTATCAAGAAATTACATATGTAACATGAACATTTAACGACATGTGTTTATGATTCCAGCAGGTAGTTTAGATCACTAAGTGCAGCTCTTGGAAATTATTGGTGTGTTTGCAATGCTGAAAAAGGTTCTCTCTTTTTTTTTTTTTTTTTTTTTTTTTTAAAAATTTTTTTTTTTTTTTTAGCTCGTTTGGACAAAAACTTTAATTCCAATTCCTTTGAATGCAAAGTTGCAATGAGGTGCAGATCATAACCCTGGCTATAGTATGGCTCTGGAAAGGACAACAATAGAAAGAAATCCCAAATCCTTTAAAGTGGCCTTTGAAAAATCCTAAAGGGTTTCTGCAATTAGCAGTAGAGCTCTAAGATACTATTTGAGTAGTTTATTTAAATGAGGACATTTTAAAACTGTAACAGCTGTAGCGAATGTAATTTCTTCATAAGACAGCACAACGTGAAACGTTCAAGGAATTTTCAGAATCATGCCTATTTTTCTTCCCCTGCACTCAAATCAGTACCAGCAGTGCTCAGATCGCTGGTTCCAGCAGCGCAGTACATATTTCATAGCCTTATGATTAGCATAACTTCATTCCTTTCAAGCATTCCTCATCAGCATGTGTCTGCTTCAGCTCCCTAAAGTGTAGATTCCCCAAGCTCCTCGTGGAAAATCCTTATGAAAGAAGCAGTCATACGCACCCACAAATTAACTAGTTTCATGGATTCATTTTTCTGGACTTCTGCAGGTTATTTTATAAAATCTCCAAGCAGCTTGCCTGTTCCATTCATTTTTCAGGCTAAGATGACTCTTAACACTTGTATCTCCACCAGGATGTAGGCCAATAACTCCCCCTTACTTCCTAAAGCATACTATTGAATACAAGAGCATGAGTACCTAAAAGCAGTTTAAAGAAAGAGCAGGCCAAAACCAGAAGCAAAGCCCAATGCAAAAATACTAATAGAAATAAATATTATTGGTAATGTTTTGGAAAGGAGAATAAAGGTCACTGTAACCTTCCAGTAACGTGTGGTGCAGCCAGGGAAAAGACCCGGTTTCTGCTCCAAGCTTGGTCTGGACAAACCTGAGTGGATTGCTTAACCTTCCATATGGAGAAAGCTTTGCATTGCTCATGGATTTCAAGGATATCCTTGCAGACAGATGGAAGTATGTTCCGCTCTGCCAGAGGTTTGGAGTCTGAAATCAGGCAATTTTTAGAGAGTCCAAATTACAGGGGACTTTCAAGAAATTGGATGTTTAAAAAGAGATGTGAAGTGCTAGCTTTTAAAACATTTTTACATTGTAAAGCCACAAGAAGGTAAAAATGGGTGTAATGAGGGTATGATAACTAATGTGTGGCTGTGCTGAACATAGACTATTTTCAAAGACTCCTTCTGTGCTTTTGGGTGCTCTATCTGCTTAGATGTGTGTATATATATCTGTATAGATGCTTAAGTTTTCAAGCTAGTAAGCATGAAAGAATATTAAATGCGAAAGTAAATTTGTTAAAAGTTAGAAGAGCCGTGGTTTCCATAGTAACTATAACTCCAGTATTAATCGCTAGCTCCCTTCAGCTGCCAAGTGCTTACAGTTTCCTGCTGCTTGCCTTCAGTAATACCTTTTAAATTTTCTTTGCATCTATTTTACTTCAGATGTACTTATTTCTCTCGCTAGTTTTGTCCCACATGCTCACCTAGTTCTGCAGAGAGGCCCTTTTCCTTCACTTTTCTCCACACCCCTGCTCCTCTCTCTCCAAGTGAGGCAGAATGGAAGGGACAGATTGGAAATTGCAGAGCTGAACTCAACATCAAAGCATCTTTCCTGGAATAAATTCTCGCCAAGAAAGTCATTGCCTTGTCGGCAAGAAACTAAACTCTTCATTTAAACTTATTACACTTCTCATGTATCAAAATGACACAATGAAGTGACAACGATGTAGACAAGTAGTAACATGAGAAAAAAGAAAATAGCTGTTGCTTTCAGCATATTTGACACTTTTAAAAAAAATGGAAGGAATTTTATGCATGTTTTCTGAAATATGTCATAACCCTGGCATAAGTTCAGGAGTGCTAATGTGATTTGGGATTGTGAGATGCTTTTTATTCTTTTTGCCTTCTGATTTGGTGCATGTTTATGGACTAATTTCTCATATAAATATATATATGTATATATATACACACACTCACACTGTGTGTGTGTGTGTGTGTGTGTGTGTGTAAAACGCTTTATACAGCATGCTTGTATTGGTCAGAACCAATTTGACTTTAGGCACAGACTAGCTGAATAGGGGAAAAGGTGATGAAAGCACAGCTGATTTCAAACCTCTGTCTGCCACTGTCTTGAACAGAGCTTTGTTACCTTTGGGAGAGCAACATTAAGAAATAAGCCAGCAGCAGGAATCAGCAATACCTATCTTGTATAGTAGAATTTGCCTTGGAGGTATGCCTGTTTTAGGTGATTTTTTTTTTCCTGCAGCTTAATAACCTGCTATACTTCTAATATTTAATCCTATTTTGCTTGTTACTCAACAATAAATACTGTGAATAAATGTTTGCTCCTGTAAAACAGTTCTTTGAAGTATGTGGTGGGTCTTTCTTCATAGATATGCTGTTCCTTTGTTTTTTGGTGGTTTCTACAGCACAGAGCACAGTAAGGAGATGTTCGTGTTGGCAATTTTAGACATGTAGCTGTCAGACAGAAGTCCAAAGTTAAAAGCCTAAGTCTGTGTAGAAAGATTGGTGGCGTAAGTTTATCTGATGTTAAAACAGCCCCAAAATAAATGATAAAAAATACTTAGCAATGAATGCCATGGAAAGTGGCCACAGAGCACTAAAAGGCAGCCCCCTGAATGTATATATATCTGGAATAGATGGTTATTTAGATAAGTGTAAAACGCTTCCCTTTTCCTGAAGCAAATCTTATTTACTGATGATTCTGACTTTAAATTTTTCTGATTTAGATCTTTTTCCAATTAAAAGCCTCTTTTCCCTGCTCTCACATCTAAGAGCAATGCAGTGTTTGATGGTTAATGTTGAACTTCTGTTTTGAGAAGGGGGGATTATATAAGCTTTGTGTGTGTGAGAGAGATTTTAGGGAATTTCAATGGAAATAGGCAGATGCATTTGAGCAACGTTTTGTAGACAGCATTTTATTCTCTTTGGAAAAAAAAATCTGAAGAACAATTCTAAATGCAGCTTTACTGCTCTAGAAATAGCTAAACTGTAAAAAAAAAAAAAATTTGATGTCACACTCTCTGTAAAATTAGTCCTCATCCCAAACCACTTAATCTTTGGTCAGATTTAAAAACTATGTGTGTATAGTCCAGCTCTGAAGATTAGAATTTAAGGTTAGATTTGAAATCCACCTTAGATCTGTAGTCTCCCAGTGCACCAAAGTGTTTAGTCTAATAATAACCTGCTATATTATGACAACGTGAAACCCGTGTGACTAGAACATTCCTTGAGGCTCCAAAACTATATTTGACATCCCCGTAAGACTAGATCTGCTGACCCTTTTCTGGACAGTTTTCTCTCCTGAAAGAAGTATGATAGTGTCATACTCCTCCAAAAAATCAGAAGAGCTTGCCTGAAGCAAACAACGACTTTCTTCATTTTTGAGCACGTAATTAAAATATTCCAGTGTCCAAAGTTGCAGATGCAATCAATATATTTATTTTTCTGTATATTTTTGATGGATAAGTTATTGAGAAGCCAGAAGTGGTTATTAATCAGTTTGCTATTCATGCATGAAGTCATACTTTGATAAATGTAGTTTTTAGTTTTAGATCCATGCTTGCTTAATGCCCATTATTTGTCAAAAAATTATATGTTTTTCTAAATAATGATATTTCACATGGACCTCCCTGGAGATCTATCATCTCGGTTTAGCGTCCCAAGGAAGAAGTGTTGCTGGCGTCAGACCAGAAGATGAAATACAATCTTGCATCCTAAATTACATACAAGTGCAAACAGGTTTAAGAGAATGTAATACCAGACCATGCTCAGGAAAGCAAGGAGGAAAAAATTTAACCTTCTCATGGGTAAACAAAATGACATATGTGAACAAGAAGAGCTAGCTTTACATAAAGACTTTTTAAAGCTGCAGTATATTTAAAATCTCAATAATCATGTATAAAAGTGTAATCTAATGCAAGGTTGGCCTTTGCATAAGGGAAACTACCTTTATTTATTTACTTTACTGTCAAAATTTCCCAATTGTATGTTATGTATGTTCTAGTCAGTGTTGTTCTTAGTGATGGGAAAAAAATGCTTTGCCTCATCTGAAACCCATTTGGAAAATGTTAATTCTAAATCTGTATCCCATTTCAACTCCTTCAGGACTGTTAAGGGAGATACTAAAATGCAGATGTGGGCGAAAGAAGGAAGAAAAATACTGCTGGGAAAAAAAAGCAGAAAGTGGAGGCAGAACAGTAAGTAAGGAGGAATTATGCAAAGGGGCCATGAAAGAAAAATAATAGGACAGGCAAAAATCAAATTCAAAAGTTATGGTAAAGTAAAATATGCTCTAGGTGACAGAATCTCTGTCTTTTTTTGTAAGAATAGACTTTTTCTGATATTTATATGTAGATTAATATCTAATGTTATGAACTCTGATATTTTCAAAAATCGAATTGAAGGAAGATAGGAACATATGATAAGTATTAATCCCTGAGCTCAAGTGAGTGTTTCAAGGTTAAGAAATAGAGTTCCTAAAAGTTGCTATCATTTACGTGTGTTTAAATGCCACTCTTTACAAAGTTTGTATAGCAAGCCAAGTTGTCACTACTCTGGGTTTATTATTGACTTACATTTTAGAGAACAGCATCATAAAGTAGACAGCTTTTACTGTCTCTCATCATATCCACGCGTGAGGATAAAGTTGCTAGCAAATCTCTGTGGATAGTACAAGAGTTATATTTGTTGTGCACTGTTATTCTATGTAAAAATATTGTCAACATTTTAAAAGGCAAATGTGGCAAAGTCTCCTTATAGCTGTGCAAAACGTTTTCATTCCATGGGACAAATATAAACAGGTGGAACACGTGAATATAAAAATAACACAGACCGGCGCTCTGGGAACCAGCACCTTGGCTGTGGGTCTGCAAATTACTGAGGGGTGAGTTCTCCTTAATTCATAGCACTGGTTGCTGCCTCTGTACATGCATTTGACCTGTGGTTAATGTGAGGCAGTGGGAGGCAGTATATCAGTCAGCCAGCTGCTGTGTGCCAGCTGTGTGCACCTAGGCAATACTTGAGAGTACCTGATGACCTGGAAATACCCGCTGGAAAGACTGTTCGACCTGGTGCGTATGCTTGCAGATAGTGTCACGTATTGCAGGACACGAAAAAGCAGATATGTTTCAAATTATGCATTTAATCAGAGACAGAGTTCTGTCATAAATGTGCCATTTTATCTCATTTTTTAAAAATCGTGAATCAGCAATAAGCTTCAAATGTAAAATAGACAATAAGGTTGGCTGGTGCACTTGTCTGTCAAAAACTGATTTGACCCGCTTTGGTCTAACTCTAATTTTATACCCAAAAGTAACTTTGCTGACGTAAAGTAAAACATGCAAATAGCTGCTTGATTTTGGCCTCTGTAGGTAATAAGATATCTTTTTCTGGAAGAATTTCATCGATAGCTATTTCTGTGAGGAGAGGACAGGAATAAAGCAAGGAGAGAAAAGGTCTTAAAAATCAAGCATTATATGTTTCAAGTTATTCCCTGTAGTTGTATCACTATAAGCAAATGCAGCTTAATGATCAGTCCCTGCATTCAGAAAATTGCTGCATATTGATAGTTGGAGCTGCATGAAGATCAGGTTGAAAAGGCCTCTCATTTCCATTCCACACAGGTGGATAATGTCCACCTGTGTGGGATAATATATTTTCAAAGTGTTGCTTGGAGGATTAAGTGTTTTTCTGTTTTTTTTTTTTTTTTTTTGTTTTTTTTTGTTTTGTTTGCTTGTTTTGTTTTGTTTTGTAGTGAGAGGAATAGTTGATTTTAGACCTTGTCGGAAATTTGCAAGTTTATTTTAGATGAGATCTGAGGGCATCTGAGTTTAGAAACTTTGCCTTAGGAGGCCCAGAGCGAACCTTGAAAAGTACGTACAGTCCTCAAAGCCTGGCTTGATTTTTCACTTTCCTTGTCATTTCAAGGTGAAGGGAACATTGTTTGCTCACAGGCTTTTGATTAATGTTGTAGGGAAATCACAAGAACAATTGACTTTTATGATGGTTTGAATTTCTTTGTATAACAATTGATGTAAATAGGTGTGTGCATGCAAACTAGACATAGCTTTAGGGCTTCTGTTGAGTTGCCAGTATACACTCCAGGTGCAGTAAAGTTGGACAGTTCTAGATTATGTGCAGCACTTTTAGTTGTATGAGCAACACCTAGAAATGCCTCTTTGTGGCAACAGGGCTAGATGGCAAGTGAAAGGACTACTATGCTAATACACTTCAGATTTCTTTTTGGTGGGGGGAGGCTGCAGAAGCAATATATAGAACCTATTTTTTCTATTCCTTACGAACTGTTTTTACTCAAAATTGTTCTTAAAATATCAAACAATGGCAATGTCTCTCAGCCAGCTGTATTAGCCATTCTCTTTGAAGCAGATGTGCTGTGCAACTCTGCCAGCACTTTCAGGCATTGGTGAGCTGTCCGCATGTGCCTCTGACTTACAAGAACGATGTTTGCTACCGATTCCTTTCATTGTGCTTAAAGAAGATAATTTATTATTTAAAGGGACCTATTATAATGCTGGTCCTTTTTAAGAAATCTACTAAGTCAGAAAAACACAACCTTAACTGCGGTGGAGTGACACAACCCCAGTGTACCTGAATAGGCAGGACCACAATGAAAGCAGGATGTTTCCCCACCAACGACTTCCCAGATTAACACTTTTGGGCATTAAGGAACCGCTGGTAAGCGGCCATGGCTAATGAGGTAGAAACTTCAACTTTATTTGATCACTGTTAACTACAAATAGCTGACCTCAGCCAGCTCATATAATGTGGTTATTCAGCTAGGAGCCTGGCTGAGCTGGCTGCATCCCCACTCTGTTTGCTGGAGCCTCGTGTAATGAGCTGTGTTGATTTTACTGCATTTTTGGCCAGGAAGGAAAGCAATGACAGATTCAGATGGAAATGTAAGTTTTGACTGCAAGAATGAAAAACAGGATTGTTGGGACATGGCATTTAGGCAACTGGTAGCATGGGAGCAAAAGTTTGATACTGAGCACTAAGGCAGGTGCCAGTGTGTACTGGCAGGGTCAGGCTGCTGTACATCACAGTGCCAACATGGGAGCCCTAGTCAGGGACTGCATTGTGTGTTAAAACTACAGGCAATAACTCAATAGAAAGCCTGAAATTGTGCAAATATGCATCCTGGACTGAGTTTGCAGTGTCTAGTGATAGGCAGTTGACCACTTTTAGCCACTATAACGTTGCATCCCACTTTCGGAAATGGTGTCTGAGATAATCTCCAAAATTATTCAGGGCTGCTCTTGCTCCCAGCAGCAATACAGTGCAGCTTGTTAAAGCTTCCAGCCCCAAAACTCACAGAAGTAGCCACAACAAACAAACAAAGCTGAACATGAAATCAGTAAGCGAGCAATGTGTGGGATGCACATCCTTGCACGCTCCCAGAAAAAGCTGCAAGGAGACTTGTTCTGTGCGGAAGAAGTGTGGTAGATGCTTCTGCTGTGGAGTGGATGGGATGAGACTTGCATGAGCAATCAGTATGCTTAGCTTTTATATCAGTGAAACATTAATGCTATGAAGTACTCTTTTGGCTATCCTTTCAAGATGCAGACTAGTAAGATTTTAGGATGAATTGGAAAGGTCTCTAAACAGTGCTTTCAAAAGGGTAAGTGCTTTGCACTCATCTGTTGAAAACCTGTGTCACAGATAATGAGGGTAAAAGAAGCGCTGCAATACCTGCGAGTAAATACATACGAGACTGGAGAGATGATGTAGCCCTTGTGTGTCAAGTCAGATATTGTTTATTGTGAGGTTGTATCCTCCAAGCAGCTGTTTGCAATAGCTTGTTGTACCGGTTCTACAAGGTTTTCTGAAAGAATCAAAATATGAAGCTTTCTGCTTGCTGCCAACATTTCTACTTCACACAAGAGCCCTGCATCTTTGCACCCTGTGCTTGGAGACTTTATGCTTGGAGAAAGAACTGTCTCTCTTAGGAATAAATCCATAAGTCCAAAATAAAGGAAGAAAAAGTACTCTATAAATTTGTTGTTCGCTGAGTGGGCTTTAGGGAACGTGTTCAGCTATAATCATTCTTACACACCCGTGCATCTCTCTCTTTATTACCAGCCCTCCATGAAGTGGGGAGATTAGCACTAGTCATGCGGAAGTGTTTAAAAATTCAAGCAGTGACAATAGGGAGTGTAAGACAGTAAGGGAGTAAGTACAGCAAAATTACAAAGACAGCAGCTATTCATTAATAAATTAGAACCTGGGAGATTTTTTTCTCTGTTTTTAATGGAACGGCTCTAGCAAACAATATTGTTCTGGAAGTAACTTTATAATGTCCTCTTAGTCCCTTATGAAAAAAAAAAAATCTTTTAATCACAGATAAAGTCACGTGTTAATATCCCTGCACCCTCCGTTATATTCAGAAGTCAATTTAATGCAAAGACCTGGAGGCACCCTTGCCTACAAGTGACAGGGGGAGAACGGTGAGGTGCCAGCAGGACACAGAGATGGAGCCTCACTACTGACGGCCAAGGCTCCCTACACGCTCAGGTAACTTTGGGTGACTTTCCTTTGGTTTGCTCAGCCATGTGGACACGCAGCACTGCCCGGTACAAGGTGCTCTGGGGAGGCTGGCACGAGCCCGGCATGGGATTCCCCGGCACCGGGCTGCAACTCGGGGCCTGGCAGAGGGCAGCTCTGCCTCCCCCTCCTTTCGGCCTCCCGGGTGCTCTCGGATCGCCACCCAGATCTCTGCAGTCATGTTTTCCATTTAAAAGCGTTTAGGGCCGCTGAAAGGAAGGGCCACCCAGCGCTTCTGTGGGAGCAGCTGCAGGAGCGGGGCTCTCCTTGGCCAGAGCGGAGCATGTTCTCACTTATCTGCACGACATATGGGTGGCCGCAGCTCCCTCGGGAAGGCCTGTTTTCCCACTATCTGGAGGTGGCAGCTATTGTCTGTCTGCCTTCCCAGCTTCGCTCTTTGAAAGAGTTTTCTTCTGCTTCCTGTTTCTGCTGGTTTGCATGCATTTAGTTAATGGTCTTGAAACAGCACATGGGGTAAAACCTTTCAAATCTCCAGTCCCACTATTGAGGGACCAGCTTAATGAGAAACACTATTATGATTAAAGAAAATCCCTTGTTCCTTTCTCTGTCCCCTGCCTCTTTTCCTCTCTTCTTTTTCCCAGCTGAGGACTATAGGTGATTTTTGCATGTAATATATTTTTCTGATCAGCTCTCTGAAGGCTATGTCCCCTGATCTTCAGCACAAAAATGCCATTTCTTATTTTTTTTTAATGAACTGAGCTTATTAACCTGGCTTTCATTTTGTGTAAACTGTAAATAAAATGTATGAAGAATTTGACTTGCAGTGTGCCCTTCTGGGTGCATTGTTGGGTCTGTGTGAGCAGCATGCATCAGCAGCACGCTGAGAGATTGATTTTAAAGGGAGATGCAGGTCCTTTCAAAAGGAGCAGTTGGAGCCTTTGAATGAAGGACCCAGAAATGCGTTTTCCTTTTGGCAAGATTGGTGCTGCTGAGGAAGGGACCAGGCTAGAGTGCTGGCTGGGAAATGCAAAGAATGAGCTCAGATCACAGACTTCTTTAGCAAAGTCAACACATTCCTAGTCTCTGAATAACTACTTTATTAGGTGATGTTTTAAATTTCCTTTTTCCTTTTTTTTTTTTGGCGTATTAGTGAAGACAGTACAAGAGAATGATATTGCCTGTGACATTTCTTGAAACATTACTAGGGGAAAGTGAAAACTGTTGTTGTTCTGTATAACCTGTGAAGACAAATTTGGCTGAAACCCAAGTAAGCTGTTGGATCTGGGATACTTGAGATTATGAATCTGGGAAGATGTCAGTTCACTGAGCGTGTTCAGTGTCGTTTTATTTCTGCAGTCTAAGTTAGCTGCCTCTACACTTTGAGTGCTCCTTTCTCTTGCTCCTAGGTTAATATAGCTCTTGTAAGACTTGTGCACGTATGTAGATACTTTTATAATAAAAATCTCTTTCTGCCCTCTAGACATGTCCAAAGGCACATTTGAAATAAGACTGTCATGCAAAATTAGCTTTCAGAAGGACTTGCCTATTCTCTGAGTGGCGCAGCACATCTTGTGGATTTGAAACTTCCCTGATTGAAAAGGATGTTGTCTCTGCCCATCTTTCCAACCTCTATCTGAAATGTTTAAACCAGACTATTTTCTCATTCTAATGAGTACTTTCACTTTCCCCCAAGTTACTCCAGGATGGCCAACTTGCAAATAATATTTTGTCAGCAGTATTTGCAGGGAAATCTTGTGTGTTTTATTTTGAGCTACATTGCTGTTGTAATATGACCACTTACGACTTTTTCTTTCATGGTACTAATTTTCTGGCCTTGCTTTCTGGAGAAAAAAATGGAGGTGTGACACGTGTGGTATGGTTGAGCCCTTCCCCAAACCAAATAAGACAACAAAACTAGATCACATACTGACACTTTCTGAAGATAGCAATTTCCAATTTATTAATTTATTCATTCTCATTTTTTTTCCTTTGCTGCTCATGTAAGTATCTCTAGTTCTGCATTTTTTTCCTTCCAGTGCCTTAAGTATACAGGTGTACAACCCAGAAACCATACACTGAATGGGGAAGCTCAGCGTAGTTGCCCTCTTACTTTCAATCTGCTCTTGCCCATGTTTTAGCAGCCAGCCTGCAGTGTTTCTTGCCTCCCAACTGCTTGAAGGAACATTTAGAAATGTTGCTGGGCAGAAGGGATGAACTCCGCAAGCTTCAACACAACCTATCCATTAATGGAAGTGTGGATTTACCCCCTTTTTGCAGCACGCAGTAGATTTGCTGATTAGCTGACTCATGAATTTCAATTCCTGACTTTAACAGTATCTGTGTGAAGAGAATTTTTTTTTCTGCAGCTTTTTAAATGTGGCCTTTCATGATGCTCAGATTTTTTGAATGGAAGTTCTGGTGAAGATCCGTGGAGCAGCCAGTGGTTTAGGGGAATCAAGTCTTTGCACTCACACTGCTTCTAGTGTTTGCCCTAATTGATTAAATAGCATCACCTGTCCAAATAAACCTCTTTTTCCTCAGAGAGTGGTTTCTCATTTGGAAATGCAGTAGGGTTGTTTCTCTCGATGCCATTATCCTCCCTTCCCAAGTGCAGGTGTAAGCCCGCCTCATCCCAAGTGCACCATAGCTAGGTAGTTTCTCTGCTGTGGAGAAATCCTGGGATCTGGGAGCTCAGCCCTTCCGGATGACTTCGGATGCGAAAGGTGCCATTCCTAACAGGGTGCCCTCATGTATTCACACACATCAAAAACCACCTTTTAAGCACAGCCCTGTTCAACCTGTGTGAGGACAGATATCTGTCTCTGTGTTGCTCCTTGCTTTCCTGAGAATACAGTACAAGGTGTTAGCAAATGCTTCAAGTGTAACGTATTCAGTGGCTGAGTGCACTGGGCTCGTTTGAGGGAGAAGAGTGCTATTTAAGGAAAGCATGTGGTTTATTAGTATTTTTTTCCCCCTCAAAGCAGGAATGTTTCTTTGGGGTTTGGCAGATTCTTCCAAACAGCATGTGCAAAGATGAGAGAGGTTTTTTTGCAAACTTTCCATATATTTGAGTCCGTTTTCTCACCCCAGGTGTTATTTTATGCATTAGTTTTTGTGCAGTGTTTTTCTCTCTTTTATAGTAGTAGTATGTTGATACTCTGAATTAAGTGTGAATTATTGATGGGTACTGATTAGAAGGGATATGACAAAAAAGAAGTCTTGCAAAGGCTTCATTATACTAAACTGCCAATTTTAAAGCTAATTTCATTGCGTTTAGAGTGAAATGTTTAAAGTAAGTGTGGATAGCTAAAAGGTTGCCGCACTACTTAAAAACAGATTACACGATGATACGAGCTACTTGATTGTCATTGTGTCAATTATGGCTCGTCAGGCAACATTAGTCTTTGATGTCTGGCAAAGACAATTATACTTTTTGGAGATTCATACTGCTCTATGCTTGTTATTTGCAAGATAAGATATGATATTCTGCTCTGGCAAAGACTCTCTGTGGTCCAATATTAGCAGATTTCAGGAAGACTGTGCATCAAGAGATGTTGTCAGCTCTTCACATGGTTCTGGGGGAGCCAGGAATTGCCCTCTCCAAGCAGATTTGCAGAAGGGTAACTTGTGCAGTCTGCAGAATATCAAACTTCTGCATAAAATACTGCTTGCTTCGAATTTCTAAATTCTTCCTTGTTCTCATCTCCAAGGGAGGTCTCAAATCCTTCTGAGAGTAGCTGTGCCTTCCTGTCCATCTGAGGATTTCTGTTAGATCATGGAGTGAGTGACTCAGAAAAATGGCTGAGCAGAAGGATATCCTGTGGAAAGTGGGTTGTCTGCTCTTTCATGTGCTTAAGAAGGACTTGGCTATCGGATGTTACACCCATTCTGCAAGTTGGAAACACAAGATGTTTTTGTTAAGCAATTTCATTCAATGAAAATCATTTTCTTAAAACAAAACAAAAATCTGTGAGTTGTTTCCTTATGAGTTTTTTTTTTTTAAATCTATGTGCTTCCAGAGTGCTTAGCTTTGCAAGTTAGGATTTTTTTTTTTTTGATTGCTGTACAAAATCATAGGATTTTGTATCTGTGGTGAGTGTACATCTGTGCTGGCTTTCACTGAGCTTTGGAAATAGGTCAGGAATTAAAGCTCCGGCTTTGTGGTTCTGAGGAAAGCCCTTAAGAAATTCCCTCAGACATAAGAAGGTAAAGAGGGGTCAGTAGCAATGCCACTCGAGCATGTCTAGGTTGCCTGGTCTCTCCCGTACAGCTATATTCTACACATGCACCTATGGACGGGCTTCAGAAATTGGTGCTTCCTGTCAGTGCTGGCTTGGAAGGAGGGTATTAATAAAGCAAAGAGGTGGTCATGGGGACATGTTAAGGGAAATGAAGCTTGGTGATGGTGGCAACTCTCAGGCTTAGCTCTGTGTCCTATTGTTTCCTGCACCTCTGCAAAAAGAAATCCTTACGTGAGGCTTCCATTTTCTGCACGGTTGCATTTCCATGGAAACCAGCAAGCCTCGCTGGCACATCGTGCCGGCCTAAGTACAGGCTGGAGTCGGGCACTGGCGTTTGCCCCGCACTGCCCTCCCATCTTTTGCGGGCACTTCCGAGATGGAGGGAGCGTGCTGGAGGCTGCGGAGGGAGGCCGGGAGCCGGCGGCACGGGCAGGGAGGTGGCCAACGAAGCAGGAAAAGAAACGAGCAGAAATTCACCGTTTCTCCCTACCCCCCAACGTTGCCATTTTGCCTTTTCCAGTTTTGACATAGGAATCAGCCTGCGTTTAGTTCCCAGAGCCTTTCCTGAAAGGGGGAGTAAAGAGGGCGTGGGAGTGGGGAAAATAATAAACCAAATGAAATAAAACCAAGCCCAGCATTTGCTGTAAATGGGATTGCCCTGTTTTCTGTCCTGCGCTTCCTCCCAGGGATTTTACGTAGCAGGATTCCCTTGTGCAAGGCTGTTTCATTACAGCAAAAAGGGAGGGGAATAAAGAAAATGGGATGGGAATGGGAGAAGAGAGTCTCGTTCCCCCTCTCCCCTTTCCATCTCCCTGAAAAAAAAAAAAAAAAAAAGGCATTTTTTTTCCTTTCCTCTAGCGTAAGCTGCTGCTACCTTATCTCCCCACGTCCCTTATTTGTCAGACCTGCACGTGGCCCTTAGGCCACCTCATAGCAGCATGGCCTTGGGCTATGCCACCACAGGAAATTCCAGGCCTGCTGCCTGGGCAGGCCACCTCCGCCGTGTGCCCAGCTGCTCCTTTCTTTGCCTCAAGGTTATGCAGAGCTGCTCTTGTTCACGCACGGCCCTCTCGACGCACGTGGGGCCTGGCGTGGCTCGAAACAGCAATGTGCAAGGGAATATTTTGTTTCTCCCAGGCCTACTTTCCAAACAACCTGTGCAGCCTACGGGCAGTGTGCCCTAGTGTCAAAATATTTTAAGTATTAAGCCATTTCTTTGGCATTTGCCTGGAACTGCATGTACTTAATAGTTTCATGATACTGTGGATTTAAGATTCATTTTTGTTATGCATTAATATTTTCAAGTCATGCACCTCTCTTTCATAAATATGAAATAAAAAAATTCTTGCCGCCCTAAGAGAGCCTGTTTGGAGTCAAGCTGTTATTTAAGAATCACAGAGGCAGAGATGTGTGGAACTGCCCTCCATAAGACTTCATTTCGAGCCCCTCACTCCGGCGAGACACCAGCTGCAGGTCACTGATTTATCTCCCCGCTCCCACGAGCACAATGCGGCCGCACGTTAAGGCACGGCCTCCTTCCAGCTCGCTGGGCCACTTTCCCCTCGCTCCCTCCGTGGCCTGCCCTCGGCTGGGACAGTAGCGGCAATGTTAGCGCGGCCCGCGGTGCTGCTGACCGCAGCCGTGGCAGGGTGCTCCCGCTCAGCCGGCTGAGATCACTGCCGTGAAGTCACCGCCTCACAGGGACGGTGCCGGGCCAGCACCGGCACCGTCGCGCTGCCCTTGGCTCCATGTCACGTACACGCTCAGCTGCTGCCTGTGCCACTGTGGGCTCCATTCTCCCTAATTAGCACCCACCCCGAAAAGACTGAAAATCAGTCATCCCTTCAGGGAGTTTTTCTTCGTTTGTTTTGTTGGTTTGATTTATCCGCAGTTGTTATGACCTGACTTTACTCCATAGGTCCTAGAAATAAAGAAGCAGGCGGATAAAGATTCCTGTGCTCACTCTCTAAACGTGAAGCTGGAAACATTTGCGTTTTTGAAAAATGTAGTTTTCTGAGAGTCAAGACTGTGGTACTTTCTGCTAGCTCCTTGCAACTTTTAAAATTTCGCTGCCAAGAGAAATGACCACAGGGGTGAATGAAGCTATGGAAAAAAAACAAGAGGCACATCTCAATTTTCATGTTGTTGTTGTTATTATTATATCTAGCCCTCTTTTTCTGAAAACCTAAGTCAGCGGAGCAAGTTGTGCATTGAAGCTTATAAATAAGTGTGTAGGCTCTTTTTATCATAAAATAACCTGTCGTGTATAAAGGTTATTTTGATATAAATGCTTTGTTTATAAAATGAGTCATGCTTCTTAAAAACAACCTTTTGCCAATTTTTCCCTATCTTCTTAGGTCATGCCTTTGCATAATGATGTGATCCATGATGGGCAGAAATAATTCAGTCTTAAGTACGAATAATGATAATGTTCATGGTGAACTCATCATGACATTCTCTCTTGAGCATTTCTCTTTGGGAACTATGCCTTCAGGACATGAGGCTTGCGCTAATTTTGAGTTTGAGAGAATAGCACAGGAACAGGCTGGATTGGGGTAGAAGGGAGCAGTTATTTCGCATGAAAATATAAAAAAAAAATAAAAAAAAAAGCCCTTTGCACTAATGTCTGTGTGACATTATGCATGTGCACGCTCACACTTCACCTCATTTGTTTCCATTGTTTCTATTTTTTTTTTTTTTGGTATCTTTGATTAAATTTATAGAAATAAATTATTACTAAGTTAAAAAAAAGGGGGGAGGGAGAGTGAAAAATGAATTCCTCCCTGCTGCACCTTAAACAGGCAGCAACCTGTGGTTAGACACTTGTGGTAGTGGTGTGTAGGAATAATTCAAACACTACATTTTTTATTAAAGGTAGGTTTAGAGTACTGTGGTCATGCTGATGAGGTGTGTAGGATGTGGATGCTTTGTGCTGAAGCAAAACTATGTTTACAGGAAGCTGAGTAAATAGGAAAGGAGTAGAAAGTTGTTATTAATGTTCCAATGACTCTGGTGAAGTTAAAGTCTGGGAAGTTGGCTCTGGGCTAAGAAAACCACTAGTGCTCAGACTGTTTAGAAGCAGTCTCCCAAAATTTATTTGAAGGTGCACATAGAAGTCCAAATATTGTGGTGATCGATCAGCTGACACGCTGTGCATTCTCAAAATGTCATTTGCAGGACATCGCAAAATGGTCAAAGAACCAGAAAGCCACAGCAGTCTTCTGTAAAGTCCTTTCTGTATAAAAAAAATCAAGCCAAACAAGCAACATGATTTAGTTTTGGATAAGGTGACACTAAAAAAAGGATGTAGCACCTACATGCTTGTTACTTAATCTTCATCGTGCTGAAACAACCTTATCTGCAAGTTTCCGACCATGTACATAGTGAAGCCATCCTCGAAAAGGATAAATGAAAATAGTCAAATATGTTAAACTTGAGTATCCAGCTAACTGTGAATTCCTTCAGGTGTTTTTCATAGAATAAGTTGTTGCAAGCAGCATAAACTTTATCATTCAACACAAAGCGTATCAAAATTGTGCAGTTTGTGCTAAATTCCACAGCTGAAGGCATTGAAGCTAACCTTGTATATATTTAAAAATGTTAGTGATACTGACCCATAGTTTTCAAAACAGTTTGAAAATATAGTTTCACACAGTGCATATCCAGATTTTTAAGCTATATGTTGCATTTCATTTAGAACATAAGAATTTGTAACCAGAGACTATATAGATCAGTTATTTTTCTACTTTCTTTGGATGGCTTAACTGGAGCAGAGAAAACAACAACCAGCTTAGAGTCCTAAAATATTTTCTTTCATTTATATGGCAACGCTATATAGAAGTTTCAGGTGAAAAAAGGGGGCCCATGTTATTTGATATTGTACAAAAGCAAAGTACAATGTAAGAAGAGAACACAGAGTGTGTACTAAGTAAGGTATCTGACTTGAGAAAGTCATATGAAAAGTTTGAGGAGGAGGGAGTAAGAATAATTGCATTAAATTGATTTTGCTGCTATAAAAATAATTTGGAATTTGCTTAAATTGATAAGATTTTTCTTTCCTTTCAAGGAGCTGGATGTGGGAAGCTCAATTTTAAGCTGAAGTGACTCAGAGTAGTTTCAGTGTTTCCAGATTCTTTTGCTTTATCTAAGGCACTATAATCCAGTGGCCTATCGCAAGAGAAGAATTTCACTCAATCACAGCCTAGAAATATCAAATGTTCCTTTGACAAACAACACTGAACTCTTTATCGACACAGTAAAGCATTCTTTTCGTAAATAGACACTTGAGTTTCTCAGTATAATTATGCGTAGTGTTGCACAGTGTAATATTTATATGCACAAAATGTGTAATTGAATACTTGGGACCAATTCAGAGCTGCTGTAGTGGGTATGATCCCTTTGATGTCAAATGATTTGCACATGCCTACATCGTGGCTGAATGTGGTCTCTTAGCTTTCCAAAATTATGCTATGTTGCTGAAGAAACTAAGGCAACTGTTGTGAAAAGTTGGTTCCTAATTGTAACACTTCTTTCCCACTAAAGAAGTGACTTTGATCAGTTACTCACTTAAACGTGGAATGTTTATGCCCTCAAACAGGTCTATAAGTTTAAAAGCTTTCTTTGTTCAGTTAGTACTGAGGTCACAAATCTGCTGTATCAGCTTCTGCAGAACGTGTGAGGGAAATCATGGCTACAATTCCATACAACTACAAAACTTTAAGGAAATCAACCAGATTTTCTGAATTTATTTTTATCTTCTAATAATATTCTCAGTGTTAGATTATCTTCACAAGCAAGCCCTACTGCAGTTATCAAATGCTTCAGCTTTTTTTTTGTTTCAGTGTTTAACCAGCTGTAAAAGACATTTTATTGCCTTATACATTCAACCATAAAACTTATCACTTAAGTAAATCACTTTAGTATTAGTTAATAGATGACTCTCAAATGAAGAGTTTCTTCTTTTCTTTCCTTAACTTTCTTTGACTGTGGTTAAGGTTTCTCATAAGCCAGGATTTTGAAAGCAAGCAGTATTGCAGCATTTGTAGGGTGCTTGTACCCTGTGAGCCCTGTGCCCCCCTGTGCAGCGTGAAGGGCAGCGGGCTGCTCTCTGAGAAGGCTGCTAATCAGCGAGTAGGGCTTATCTGAACCCTGTTGAGGGATATAGCATCTTTGCAGTCAATTACCAATTTTGCTCTTTAAAAAAGATCTAGATCCTTCAAGATCCTGGTTTACCAAAGGACACATTCAATACATGTTCAAAGTTTGATACTTGTTTAAAGACAGATGTGAGGTCTTGTGCTTGAGGTTAAACAGGCAAGTGTGTTCCCAGATCAGGGCCTTGCATGTTGCAGCTCTCGGAGGTTTCCAGGAATCTTGAATATCCTGAAATACTGACTTTGCAACTTTCCAAGCTAAGTATAACCTAGAATTATAAAAACAAACAAACACAAAATCTCAAGTCATATTACAATGAAGTGTTGTGGAAAGTATTCTAAAGTCCTTTTTCTAGTCGTCACTGATGCTTGTCTAGTCAAAGAAATTCTATCAGACTATTTATGTTTTGATAACCTTAAAACAACAACAACAAAACACAGTGTAAGTATGTAAGCCTGTTTTTCAGGAACCTGAGTTGAAAGGAATCAAATGTTTGATAAAAATTAATTCACGGATGGAGAAGCAAATAAAGGAATGGTTATATACTTCCTGATTATAATCTTCTACAGAGGAGCAGGTGATATTTTGTGGTGGTCTTGTTTTGACTAAGTAAAGAAATGGGTGTTAGAAGCGCCGAAAGCAAAGTTTATACTTTAGTATTTTATGTATGTCATTTTCCTTCCTAATGTGTAATATGCTACTGAAAAACTATTATAACGTTAGAAACATGTTTTTGCTCCAGTTCAGCAAGTTAACTGCCAAATCAAAGCTATTCTTTCATTTATTATGGGCAATTTTCACACATAACCATGATATTGCTTGTGGAATAGGCCTAAACATCTTGCTGTGAGCTCTAAATATGACATTTTTAGTGACAGTATTAAATTATCATAGCTCATTACTTCATCTTCTGTAAGGACAGACTGATATTCTCTTTGGACTGCCACTGAAGGCAGTCCAAAGCTCCAGCTGATTGCTCTAAGTATAGACTTCAGCCTCAAATAATTTTTAGACGGAATTTCTTGTAAGTGATCAATTGCTGAAGCACTTTGTAGGTGTGGACTGTTTCATTCCTATTGTAAATTTATTTACTTTGTTAGAGTTTTCTCCTGTGGGACACACCTTATTTATTAGTTTATTATCAAGGTTGGTTGCAATTGGAATTGGATTGAAGAGGTATTTTCACTTATTCTGAACTGAAATTTAAAACCAGAGAGCCAGAACAGCATTGAAGGAATTGGGTAACAGAGCAGTGGAAGAGGCTGCCCAGGGAGGTTGTGGAGTCTCCTTCTCTGGAGGTCTTCAAAACTCACCTGGATGCCACCCCGTGCCACATGCTCTAGGAGTGCCTGCTTGAGCGGGAAGGTTGGACTAGATGGTCTCTAGAGGTCCTGATATAACTTTCCCAGTTATATCATGCTTCTCAGAATCACAGAATATTCAAGGTATATTCTGTGATTGAATATTGAATATTCTGTGATTCTGAGAAGCATGATATAACTGGGAAAGTGATACTTCCTAGGTATAGACGCTCCCTGAAACTGCCTGGCTTTGGACTATGGGTTCTGGCCTGCAGTGTAGAGACAACAGGTCCCTGCAGACCAGCCAGGATGCCTCTGGAGTCGGAGATCCTGCCGCTTGTCTCCCATTTCCGCTGTCCGGTTCTCCAGCTCTGTTCAAGGCTAAGGCTGTGCTGCTTTACAGCTTCCCACGTTTTGGATCTCTCTGGGAAACTTCAGTTTCAGCCAGTGTAATGCTCAAAAAGCCCCAGAAGTGCAGATTCTGGAAGCGGCGCCATCCCCACCCTCCGCAGCTGGCCAGAGGAGACACACCTAAGCTCATGCAGAGCCCGGCCTGCCTTTGATTTGCCCCAAACGTCCATATATTTCTGAGGAAGCCTTTTGGGTTCAATGATGCGAGTGAAGATGTTCTCAGCAAAACGTCCAGCACTTCCCAAACACGGGCGAGCCTGGGCTGGGCGGCCGCATCGGTGAACTTTGCAAAAATTTGGACCACATGTGAACTCTGCCACTCGTCAAATATAAATAATCCTTCTCAGACCCTTACAGCTGTGCTGAAACAGAGCTTTTGAAAAGATTGAACTTGGATCATGGTTTTATGGCTATCTCTAAAATATTTTATTACTGTTTTATGACACCAGAGTGTAAATTATGGGGCTGTAAAAGCTTGCAGTGTGAAGGTTTTATCTTTTGCTTATGTACAAAACATAAATAGTACCCTTTTGGTTTTTAGGATAAATAGAAAATTACAGTTTAGGAAGCAGAAGACTTACCTTGAACATGTAACTCAAATATCTTTTTTTAGTGTGGGTACAGGTATCTATTTGAATTGGGGTGTGTAATTGTTTTCAGTTGTTTGATTTAGGTCGAGCAAAAAGTGAACTGGGAAAAATGTGTATGTGTGTGTTCTACATATGTAGATATCACTGGTGTTGCACTCTAAGGACTGGAGAGGAAATGCATTTCATTAGATGACTGAATATAGTAGAGAAAATATGTGTCTTTTGGGAACACAAGCACTTTTGGGGGGTCAGAAGCAAACCTTACAAAATTTGTGTGTAAATACAGTGAACTGGTGGGTACACTGTGTGTGTACACACACACATACTACACGGATGCAGTTACAGAAGTGCCGCAACAGCAACAATATGGACTAATTTATAGCATTATGGCACGGCTCAGTTTTCCAGTTTTAGATGATGAATGGTACAAGATGAAATTGTTGAACCTGCTACAGCGCTTTTACAGCTCACATGAAACTGTAATTCAAAAAATGTATCATGTTTTTGAGACGAGAGGATTAAAAAATGTATTTGTGTTGGTTACAATATCAGGATTCATCAGTAGTTTACTCCAGCTTCATCTCCTGAGTTTTGTATCCCGTACTGCTTCAGATTTTTCTCCATTCCATGTTGAGATGACTCATAGTCATTTCCTTCTTCCAGTATTTCATGCTGAGTGACCATGGGGCAGGAAAATTGTTTTCCTCTGCTCCTTTTACTTAAGGTTATTGTTCCAATACGTTCTCTCAGAAAAATGATTTCATCAGCTTTGCAACAGTTATTTTAAAGCTGTGACTTTCATGTTACCCCTCTGCCTCCAAACTTGGCATAGGTGTCCTTTCCTGTATGTGAGAAAAGGCCAGTTTATGCTGGTTAGAGTGAAATTGAGGTGTTTGTGGTGCTCCTGTTGCCCAGGAGTTGAAGGTTTGGAAAGGGACGTGTGGAGTTATGACTGTGAAATGTGCAGTTTTTATCCATGCTAAATGATTATTGCTCTACTTTGTTACAGGTAGTCTCTCTATTTTGCTGTCAGATGCCTCCTATCATGGCAAATTATGCTGTATAGCCATTGTTCTGAAGTATCCTGGTGCCTTCAAAGGAGTGGTTGGGACAAGCTTCATACTCCACCTGTACTTGAGGTTTTCTGCTCTGTAAGTACTCTGACATTTCTAAGCCTTTTAACCAGACACCTTGTGATTTAAGAGCATCTGGAAATTTTATAGTAGTGGTTTTGGGATGATTTGATACCTTTTAGGTGAATGAAGGTTTGTATCTGGATAAAGTAAGCACGAAAGGTACTTCTATATTGATTTATTAGCCACTATAGTTGGCAGAATTTTCCATGATTTTTAGAGAAATCAGTATTTTTCATGTAGTGCATCATAATGTACGTACGCTGTGAGCAGCATGAAGATTGTATTTCATGGGTAGCATCTGATAAAAATCATTATTTTTCTGACAGGAAAGGTAGGAGATGCTTTCAGTTACCTTGAAGATGCCTTTTCATAAGGCTTGTAATGTGTTTAGAGGTGTCTCTGAATGTAGAGAAATGGGAATGCTTAAAGAATGCTTTGTGTATAGGTGTGCATTTTCCAATTTTAAGAAAGATGTGTCTGCAGCCTAAAGGCACTTCCTTTTGCTGAAATAAACATTCCTTGAGAAGAATTTAGCTGAATGGATACTTTTGGTCTGGCAAGAGGGAAGCTGACTGAGTGACTGTCATTACGCTGGTGCTGATTACTGGAATTGACCAGCTTAAGGGCAATTTGCTCATGTTGTTTAAAAACAAAACTGATCTTTCTGGGTCCTGCTGTGATTTAGAGAGGGAGGAACTCTAGATCACCAATTTCAAAAAAAAAAAAATCTTATAGGCAAAAGCATTTTTTTGAACCCCTGAAAATTTTCTTTAAGGAATGAGACTTCATTCCTGCATTTGGTCAAAAGCAAACACCCCTTCTGCCCCCGTCTCCTTTTCCCTTCTTTTTCATTCTTTCTTTTTTTTTTTTTTTTTGACTGGAGAGAAAGAAATCTGAACCTAATAAACCTATTTAAACTAAGCCCTGGAACACACTAGTGTCCAGTATAACCTCAGGATGAGAGAAGCATTTGCAGCACTCCTCCCTGTGCGTTCCTAACAGATATGTTGTTGGACCATTCCTCCCCTTTCATATCTACATATCTCAATATCTCACAGCTGCAAGCGTGGGCTAAAAGGTGGTTCAAAGTCTTCTCTTTTTAATTTTTTGTTAAAAGTAGGGCGGAAGGGAGAGAGCCCTGCTATGTGTATTAGAATACTAATACAGATATTAAATATATTTCCTAGAGCAAAGGCACTGCTTGACCTCTAACCATGTAATAGAAAGCTCAGATCTTACAGGCCTGCTATATACTTGATATAACCCTGGTTTTATTTTCCCATATGGGAAAGAAGAAGAGAACAAGAAGAAAAAAAAGAAACTGTAATAGCAGCTGCAATGTCTATCAGCAGTAGGAGTGGAGAAATTTTCATATTCTGAATAGTCTTAAGGTGGGCACAAGGAATTAGTTTGCAATGGATTGGTTTCATGTTCCTTTCTCCTTCATTGCTCCTTATTAAAAAAAGCACAACTAAGAAAAGGCCCCCAAATATCTTTTTACTTACACAGGAAATAACGCAAGATTTTGGGGAAGTTCAGTGCCTGTCCAGCGTTGCAGTAGAGTGTAAATACATGCACGTGCGCATATTTTCTTGCTTTCTCCCTCTTAAGAGTACTTCCTTTTGTGCTGCTTCTCCTGATTATGATTTACAGATTCCTTTGACATCATCCTTAACAACTCTAAATTTATACTGTGATTTTTCCCTTGGCCATTCTTTTTAACTACCTGCCAACTTCTTCATTCATTTCCTTGGTGCCTCCTTTGCTCCTTGCACTGAACTCTTAGCATGCTGTTGTATTTTCTGGTTCTCCGTTGCACCTAGTACTATCATCTATGTGGGGATTTCCTGAATTTCTTTGTTGGGGTATGAGAGTTGCTCTCTTTTTTGGGCTTCCATGCCAAATTTGAACAATTCTGGTGACTTTCTCTGTGACCTCTGTCTCTCCTCCATCTTAATTTATAGTCTCTGTGGGCTTCTTTTAAAATTCATCTGACTTCATTTGATTGATTGTTTCAAGTCTCCCTGCTGTTCTGATCCTATCTCGCAGCTGCTCTTCATACTGTGTCTTTGGTCTTCGGGTAATCACTAATCTTCTCTTCCAAGCGGAGTAAATGCACAAAATACCCTGTAGAGTTTGCCTTTCACTGGCACAGTTCTAGGCAGTTAGATCCAGTGCAGCTTTTTTTTTTGCTCATATTTTAAGGACAAATCCGCTCCGATAGGATGATGACACTGGCTGCCTGCAATATGTTGTCTTTCACCTCATTTCTGATTCGCATTTTATTACAGCAGATGCTGCCAACATCCTTGTCTCTTATGCACTTCTGTCGTTCTGTGTTTCTCCTCCCTTTCCTCTAGCTGATGTGTTGCCAGTGTGTGGGCTGTTAAAAGTCCTGCTTAAATCCACATCCAGTTTTGTTTGCATTACACAGAGTTGGCAGCTCTGCCCAGTGGTTCCTTTCCATTCTCCACCTTCCTTTTGTTTTCTGCCTTAAATATATTCAAGGGGGAAAACAGGAGGAGGGATGGAAAAGGAAGGGTTCGGTCTAGACTTCCAAAGCAATTTCCCTTTCCCTAAAGAGCACTGCTCATTTCCTTCCAAAGCACTGTGGCTGGGAAGTTGCACGTTTCTTCTCAGCACCGGCTTTCCTGAGATTTGTTGAGTCAAAGCACAGCTCCTAGGAGTGGTCCAGAAGTCTGTAAACACAAACGTATGAGTGTGTTTCCCTTTCGTGCTGCTGGACAGAAGAATAAGCAGAGTTCACTGTGGAGGGGAGAGGGAGGTATAGATAAGAAGCCAGAGGGTGGAAACATTGCAAAAAAAGAGAGACAAATAGCTGTCCTTGTTATTATTCACACACATACCTAGATTTTCCTGCATCATGAGGCCTCACAGGGCTGATTTTTGTAATAAGCGTCTTGCTGACAGAAAACTGATAAGCATGGAGGATGCTGGTTTGACTAGAGGTTAATTGCAAGGTCTTGTCTTTGCAAAAATAAGTTTGTCTGTAGCTTTCTCTCTCCACAGTATTTCATCCAGCCAAAGACAGAAGAGATTCCTTTTCCTCAAAATGCATGTAGTGTCCCACCACTCCATTCAGTACCGGTGCACTCACTCTTACCAAGTTTCTGTGATTGCTTTAAATATAAATAATAAATATGTTTAAGTCAAATTAGGAATGGGCAGTGAAAGCATAGCAGAGATTTCACTGAGCAAATTTCCATGTGTGATTTAGAGATATTTTCTGCTTAGAGTTTTTTAGATGAATTTAACTCAATCTAGTTAAAAAGTAAACACTTCAAAATTTAAGATTTCATCATCTTTTAAATGTCAGCTCTTTGGTGTTTCTACTTCTAATTTACACCACACTACACTACACTAATTTAGCTGCTGTATGTGTTTTTACCAGGTACTTCCAAGATGAGACTTCTGTGTTTATAATGTTGAGAAGGACAGAATGGATAGAAAGGTAAAACTAGGATCTGATTAAGTGCTCATCCACTCAATTTGGGTTTTGCTTAGGAAGACAAGATTGAGATTTGTATTGTTATGACACTAGTAATTGTAGCTCAGGGTTGGAATAATTGATTGCTGTTTCTGAGTCTGAATAACCCTAAACCTGAAATTGTCAAAAATACACAATAGAAACCTGAGAGTTGTAGCTCGAAACTTTAAGGTTATTTAAATTGCACAGGGCTACTCATCAGGTTTAAAGTATGAGTTGTTTCTTTGGTTGTTTTGATAAACCAAGCTAAACCAAGATATATTTGGATTTATTTGGATAAACTGAGATATTTGGCTTCTCATTTCATCTCAAAAATGTAAGTTCCAGAAAACTCGTAGGCAGAGGAGCTTTACAAATTCTCCCCTTTCCAGACCCTTTTTTGCTCGAATTCTTAGCTAGAGAAAAACCTGCTTTAAAGTAGGATCATACTAAGTCAAGTATGTTACTTTACATGATTTACATGTTTACATGTTTACTGCATGTAAAGTAAAACATCATACTGCATGTCTGCTGCACTGCACCTCAGTGGAGCATTTTCATGTGAACAAAACAGCAGACTTACAAAGATGCTGTGTGTGAGTAGTGGATTGCAGGAGGCTGGATGGGTACAGGGAGATCCAACTTCTTCCTCATGCATATGTTCCTCTGGAGTGAATGGAGGTGGAGCTGCTAGTGGAGGTGCTTGTTTCACGACCTTACAACCTTCCAGGTTACAACCTTATGATAATTCATCCAGTTGTGTTGAACAGATTGTCTTGGGTCTTCAACAGCAGAGACTAGTTGGGAGAATCTCTGCTGTGTTAAAACAGCATTCTGATGGTGCCAGAAAATGAAGATGGAATGGAGATGGAGAAGATTTAGCTGACTCTGATATTATCTCTCCCCAAGTGATTATAGTAACCTTTTTTTTCCCACATGAATATTTCACTTTATCCAATTAGTATTTCTTTTTGGCCTCTCTGGCCTATTCTGCCACTTGTAGTAGGAGGCAGAATCTGAGACAAGGATTTGGAGAGCAAGTGGGTGAGAAGTAAATGTGCTTGTTTCCAAAAGGGAGAATGCATGCACAACAGGTACAAATAATTATGGAAAATGCTGGTTTTGTTGCTGGGGTTGTGGCATTATTAGAGGTGTTGATATTCAAAGCACTGTCAATTCTCTGTGAGAAAAGGACATAGCTGCTGCAGCAGGTAAAATTTTTGTTGCCATGAGGCTCCCATGCCAGGAAGGATAAAAAGAAATTGTTTTTCAATGTTTTAAAATATTTTTTTTCATCACTTTTTTTCCAAATATACACTGCAATACTTGGGGGAAGGAAGGGGATAGGGATTAACCTTTCTGACATAAATAGTGTTTTTGAAGTGTTTTGGGCATGTTATTGCTTACTGTCACAGGAAGTAAGGCAGTTCCGAAGAAAAACATACTGGTTATGTGGAAAGCCAGGGTTTAAAGCAGTGCTATGCTAACTGATGAATTAGGTGGATCAAAACATATGGAGAGATAGGTATTACTTAAAAGAAAAGTTGTTTTTGCCCCAGAATATAATAGAAGTGCAGAAGTCAAGCTGTATTCTAGGATTTGTGAATGGAATGTTGTATGGTCTTAGATAATTAATTGCATTTCAAAATTTCTAAGATGTTGCATTTGTGAAATAAGGGCAAGTGATTTGAGATCTAGGGAGAAAAGGTACTATACATGGATTGAATTTTACAGTTGTTAGTAATAAGATCATTGATTCATTATCAAGTAGATTTGTATGATGTAAAAAATTGAGTTTTTTGTGTGGACAGTGTTAGATGCATAAATACAATACCTCTATTATAGGACCTTTGAAAATATCGCTTGGAGGCAGCACATAATGATTTAATATTTTTTGTTTTATTCTGGCATTTAACATACTCTGTAGAGGTAAAATCCTTAGAGATCAATGTATTGTAGCAGGAATTCTGTAGCACTTTCCCAGTAAATGATCAACAAATAAAAAACCCATGATCTCTGAAGAAAACTAGCAATTACTTTCTGTGTTTGAAGTGCTTTCATACTTGCAAAATAGGACGGAAGGGGCTAGATCTTGTACAGCATTCACACCTAAGATCAGGACATCTTACACTTAACTGAAGTCAGTGAAAAAAAAAAAAGCTGCATCTCTTATTCTTACCATTCTTACCATTGTATCTAGCTTGATGTTTTTGTGGCTGTTGTTTGTGCAGAAGGGACATCAGAATTTGTGCGCTTGCCTTTGGGTATGTTTTTGTGCATCTTTGGGCCAAGAGTTGCCTTTTTCAGGTCTACCTTTAGACCAGTAATGTGTGTTGAGATCTCTTTCTCTCACCTTCAGCTGTCTCTTTTGCAGTTTTTCTGGCTAAGTAAATAAATAAATACAAACTTAAGTCTGCTACTGGTAGTCTTCAGATTTGGAAAAACCCAGTCACTTGTTTAATGAACAGCCCTTGATTGGCTCTCAACTGTTTGCTGGGCTCATAAGTTTTCTTTCAGTGCTGTAGCTGAGCTCAAAGCAACCAGGCACAGGCAGATGAATAGGAAGCTGAGTGAGACTGGCATATTTGTTTTGGCTATAACCACATTTTTTTTTTCCAAACGTGATGAATAATTACTGGTAAGATATATCACTTGGTCATCAAACTGGGTAGAAGCAGGTGGAATTCCACATTACCCTAAGAACATAAAATGTAAAATTTGTGACCAGAGGACCATGGTGCTCATTGTAAGGTAGCTTTTCAAAATGTGGCAAGTTCCCACTTTTCATCAGTATGTTAGTGCTGCTGCGATAACTCTGACTGAATCCCTCAGTCACAAATGCCTAAAATGGGTCCAGGCAGAATAAAAACCGTATCTCTTCCTCCAACATCACTAAATTCTCCTTCTTTCCTTCCCACTGCCCTTTATATACATCTGGGAAATTAGTAGAATGTTTTTTTTTTTGCTTCTTTCAAAGTGCGTTCATGGTTTTAGGTGAGTGCTTGACTTATGGTCATTGGCTCTTGCACAAGGGACTGCGAAAGCCATTTCCTTTTTCCTTAATTAGAGCATACAGACTATCAGGTTTCTGAGCAGAGAATTTCCTCTCAGGAGATAGTTGAGCGTATGTGGTAGAAGTGGTTGTTTTTGTAGACATGAGAAGTTTGTCTTTCTGTACTTTCCAGATGCTTTCTTAACACAGACTTGTGCTTTTTGTACGTACAGAATTGCAGTCATCTTTTTTTTTTTTCTTCTTAATTTCTCTCCTCTCCTCTCCTCTCCTCTCCTCTCCTCTCCTCTCCTCTCCTCT
>NW_020455721.1:4194819-4382367 GCF_003342845.1 Nothoprocta perdicaria
TCTCCTCTCCTCTCCTCTCCTCTCCTCTCCTCTCCTCTCCTCTCCTCTCCTCTCCTCTCTTCGTTAAATAGATGAGTGGAGAGTCAGGCACATCTGAGTGAAGCCTTTGGTGTGTGGTAATGAGCCTGGTTGCCAGCATGGCAAAGACAGCGGGCCAGCTGAGCTTGTGTGCAAGTTCATTGGAGACAGTAGAGCTCCCTCAGGGCTAAAACCTTCATTGTTGTTATGCTGGAGATGGTGTTTTCCTGTGTGATTTATTTGTAGGGCTGGTGAGAGAGGGAAGAAAAAATGAGAGCTTTTTCCTTCTCTTTGTTCATTTCCTGGTTTTTAAGGTCATGTATTTTTGTATCTGCCTGTTTGCCTGTGTGGGTGGCTGCGTATGAGTCTCTGTCTGTCTTCTCCTTATGTAATGTCAGGTGGAAGTTTGGAGCTGAGCACCGCAGAGGCCAACCCACATCCTTCTCCCACGCAGCTCTGTGAAGCAGTTACACACATCAGTCGGGGAAAACCCTCAGCTCTGGGCACCGTTGGAGCAGGTGTGTGAATTCACGGCGTCATTGTGTGTTGTATTGCCGGGGCCGCCGCTGGTGTCTCTTACATTATCTGTGTGCAACAGGTCTACCCGCCGTAATAAATAATCTTCTTTGATGCAGAACATACAGTTCACAAACTCTAACCACCGACATCCATTGTTTCCTCTTTCTGGTGCTCTGATGTAGAGCAAAGAGAAAGGAAAGAGTAAGCAGCATGTTTTTGCAGTAAGTTGCTGTAGAATCACCATACAAAACCACCTACCTAGCGCCATTTTTTTCAAATAATCCTCCAATTTTTAGAGAAGAAGGTAATAGCCAGTACATTATCCAGCTTAAAGGGAAGGTGGCTAAATTAGTCATGAACTAAATTATCAGACTCCTAGAAGCACAAAAATATACAGTGCTGTGGGAAAAAGTTCTTAAAAAACACATATCAGTGATGGCAGAAAATGAGCTCTGCTGCTTAGAGGCTTTTGAATTTAATTCTTCGGGTGCTGTGGGCAGCCACAGTTTGCAAGGCATAAGTTTCACGTTGACTTTATATTAATATGGACTGAGTAGTGCTGCTGCATTACTTTATATTTAACCTTGCTTTTTTAAGCACCAGTACTGACCTTATTTACTTTCCATGAAAAATAAGCTTAGAATAAACACACAGTCTCCTACTGAACCCCGTCTCTTTTGTGTGGCTTGGAATTTATGATGTATAATGCCAAGCTGTAAATAGATTAACTTTATGAGGTGAAAATAGCTGGTGCTTCCCCAAGTAAAAAAGCCATTGGCTTTTTTCTGTGTCCTATCTGCTTGGACCAGCTCTGCTACAGACTGAGAAATCTCTGTTCCTATGCTCTATTCCTAACCTTCCTTGTGATTACATTTGTATGACCATTGTTTTTGTGGGTTGCTGTTGGTAATGTCCCAGCTTTGCCAGGTAGAAATAAAGAAACTATGCAAAGAAATTTAGAAAATGAGTGCAATATCATTATATAAATCCTTTCTCAAAGGGAAAACATTTTCTCATCATTTAGAATATATAAGCCTTCCTGAATTGGTATATTCAGACATGTAAAAATTACAAGATAAAAGCCTGGTGGGAACAAATTCCCCTTATTGCCATGTCAACTGTGTTAATGCTGCTGTATTTTACCAGCAGATAGAGATAGGTGCCTAGACCCAGGAATGAGGTGGCTTTAGCTCTTCTTTTCATAGACCTTAGATACGAAAGTTCTGACTCCTACAAGGTATTTTCAGCTTTGACACACTTGCTTTTTTAAATCATATTATTAGAAGGGGATTCTTAGAGATATAATTACTGTTTAAGTAGTTTAGAAGAGCATCCATTTTGTTTTAAAATTATATTTTTTTGTAATTGAAGGCAATTAGTTATCAAGAGTATAATTGAAGCGTTTATATAGATAATGAGGGCATCCTCAGCAACATTAAATAACTTTCTGTTTGTGCAGGTTTTGTGGAATGAATACAATTTTTTTATGGTTTAGATGAAGATCTCACAACCAATTGTGAATAGTTGAGAAGAAGTTTCCTATAGGGAGAAGTGTTGTCTTCTACTGCTACTTCTTCTATACCTCTTTCTTCTTTTAAGATGTGTCTGCTAGTAGCTTCTCCTGAAAACAAGCATCTCTCTGACCAGCTGGTCCAAAGCACAAAAGACTATGATTATAAGAGTTGATCTCTGTGTTTTGCTCTCATATGGTGGTGATGGCCAGACTGTAAGGTGTAAGAATGGCTTTCTGTGCAAGTTTCAATGCACTTAAATGACATTACATGGATGCTGATCCGCATATCCTGCAGACTGAAGCATGGGAGAGTACCATTAGGTCACATAGGGATTGTAGCATATTGACTTTACCAGGTTTCTTTCACTGCTTTACCATACAAATGAGCTACTTCTCCTAATCGTTTTCTTCACACAGTGATGGTGGAACATGCTGGTACAGATGGCAGGAGAACTGAAGAGGAGGAAGAAAAAAAAAAGAAAGAAAATATTTGTCAGGCTTGTTAATGAAAACATAAAGAAAGAAAGAAGGAAAGCAATGTATGTAAAGCAGAGAGTGACCTGGCAAATGTGACCTCTGTTTTTCCCAAGGGTCTCTGACTTTGAAACCAAAGCTGCCTTTAATATTCACCAGGTGCCATCAGGGTATTTTGATTCCCTTTAAAGAAGGGAATTAGCCTTACAGTTTCAGCATCTTCTCTTCAGTGAACTTCAGTGACAGAGTGTATTCTTGTTCAGATCACAACCCTTGAGGTTCAAAGGCCACAGGCAGCTCAGTAATTAATTATTAGTTCTGCAGGGGACGACAAACACAGGCCCCTTTTTTTGCACATACTTTTTTCTGCAGAAACCTCTACAATTCTAGCCCTTCTTGAAAGTGATCTCTCCAAGTTTCTCTAAGCAGCCAGCCAGGGCAAGAGCAAAGCCAGGCAGATGCGGCAAAGAAGCAGTGTTGACGGCAAGATGATTCCTTATGCTAAAATCATACTTTAAATGTCAGTAGTTTGTCAGCTGTGATTATAGTTCAATTTCTTAGAAGCAGGGAGATGTTATTTTACCCAAGATATATGGTTCTTGGTCCCCTGTTGTTAGGTAAGCAAGTTATTGTTAGTTATCATCCGATTTCTGGCTGCTTCCTTTCTTTGAGAAATGTGCCTCTGATATTACCTTGGTAGCTCAGCCTTGCCTTGCTCAGCTCAGCCTGGCAGTTGCAGGTAGATTTTAGTTCGTTGGCTGACAATCTTGTCTTCCAAAAGATCTTCGAAGCATCCGAACTGGCCTTCCAGTTTTATAGGAATTACAAGTCATTGGCCAGAGGAGACAGTTGACTTAGATGTGAACTTTGCTCTCCTCCTTGCACACCAAGAGGACCAACAGCCGGGCCCTCCTAAACCTTTTCTCCCCCCTAGTGAGGCACAGGAAATTTAAGAAGGTCTTTAACACTGCAACCTTGCAGTGCCCTAAGGCTATGCAAGGATCGACTCGGGACTATTAAAATGGTGGGCACTGGCATTAGCAAAGGGGGCAAGACAGTTTGAGAACTCATGGTTCTCTCAGTCTCACTACCATAGCCTTTAGAAACAGAAAAAAACCAGTTTCTCTAGCATCTTTATTTGTACTGCATGGTTTTGCAGGGTTTTATAAGTTCTGAAATGCAAAAGGAATATCCCTCCTTCTGCTTGTCAATACAGACACTGCTGCCCTTGTACCTGGTGTCTCTTCCGTTTGTTCATTTTTTCATTGTCCACTCGTTCATTTACCAGGGCAGGCCCAGAGTGCTTTCAACAAGAGAGTCAGGATGCTATAGGCTACCTTTCCAAAAGCCAAGACTGATGGTCTGCTGAACTTAATATGTTTCTGTTGATAATAATTGCATTTCACATGGTGGCTCAAAACCCAGATGGTCTTTATCTTTGTGTAGAAAGGCTTGGCTTGTTCTTTAGTTGTGCTTCTTCGTTAAACTGGAAAATGGCTGCATCAAGTTGTAGGGAAAAACGATATTTGCATTCAGAAGAAGCATTTTATTAATTAGTAAATATTGACATGAAACAAAATTGAAGCATACGGACTTTTTTGTATCAGTCTGACCTTTTCAAAAATTTCCAACTCCGACGCAAAAATCTAGTTGCCTGTTTTCCTCCTGCTGCATGTTGGGATAAACAGCTTGCTGTCTCTGAGCTGGATTTAGCAATGCTATAGGCATGTGTACAGTTGCTGTGAACTTGGGAGTTGATTATAAACAATAGAGAGATTGACTTGTATAGAAAAATCGAAAATCTCAGCAAGCCTTTTGAATAAATTGTTAAAATTCTGTAGGAGGGAACTTCTGTATAGAGATATCTGAGTACATTAAAATGTGCAGGGAAAGGAACCTGAGTGCAAATGTGAATTATTGGGCCTTGGTCTAATTTCATGTAACAGAGGTGAAACTAAGCCTGCGTTACTGTAAAGTGCATGTTGACTTGGGTAGCACATTCAGAATTGATTTAGAGCCCTGCTTTTGTAAAATGCAGGCCTTGTTAAATTGCACTGAATGGTTTTAAGGATACTTCAGTGGCTGGCACTGGTAATAGGGCCTAGTGTAGAATGTTTCAAGGTTAATTTGAATGGATAACAGCCATTCCATCTTTCAAATAATATTGGCATTAATGTTTTATTTAAGTTTTCTTCTTGTATTTAAAAGTAATGTCATGGTACTTCTGAAATCTTTTCTGATTTTGTATTCAGCTGCACATTGTGGAAAGCTCGTGAGTAGCTGCAAAAGGAACAGAACAATAGTAATCAGAAGGAAGATGCTTCAATGTTCTCAGCTGAAAAGTTCTCCTACTACATGACTATTTCCAATTTTAACCTTAACTCCACTTTCCACTAACAGATTCTGAATGTATTGTTTAAGGAACAATATCTGACATGATACTGACTGCTTTTTTTTTTTTTCCTTTGCAAAGAAAGGGATTTCTTTGTTACTTGAGAAAGAAAAAAATATTCTGAAGAATTCCAAGCAAAGGCAATTGTTTTGAGTAAGATAAATTTAGAAAAATAATAGAAGATAATGCTATAGATAACAGTCTGTCATGATTTGTATTGTTAAAGAAAACCTCAGAAAATACAAATGTACACCAGGGAAAAATGAATTTTAAATTTCAGTTGTGTTCCTAGTAGTCTTTGCAATAAATCTCTAAATGTTTGTATGAGACAATAGCTAAGTGTGCTACTTAGAGGTCCAAAACTTGGCATCGTGGATGTATTTTGACATTTTTCCATTAACTTCACTATTCTTTCAAATCACAGAGTTGTTGCAAATTAGCCCAGGATTGCGAATGCTGAATTATGCCACTGAGTTCATAAGTTTAAAAATCATATCCATACTTTTTGTTCTGATTGATAGAGTAGATGATTCATTGATCAATAGATTCATAGATACATATATGCAGTATATTTACCCTGCACCTATTTGTTCATGTTACCAATTTGCTGTTGGTGACAACTTGTTCCACGAGCAGCAGTTCCACTCAGTCTTAAGCATGGAAGAAAAAGCTACTGTGCAAGACGTAATTAAACTTTAAGATCTGGAATAATTCTTCATTTTAGTCTTTGCAGCCTGTGAAAAATAAATTTTGTGGAGTATTAAGATATGCAGAAGTGAAAATGCATTTGATGAAACTGGAGACCAGAAAGGGCAAACATGGTACTGCAGTGGTTAAAGCAGAGATGGGTGATGTTCTTCATGAGAAAATTCTAAAGGAGATATCTATGCCTTAGTTGCTGTATTCCATGTACAACAACTTAAAAAATAATAATCTGAAAGTCCTTTGGGTCAGTCCTTTTAAAAAAAAATAAAAAGGGAAAAGGTGATGATTAAGCCCAGAGGGATTTATTTTAACCAAGTTATTGACCTGCGAGTTCTTGAAGGAAAAAAAAAAATTAAAAACAAAACAAACAAACAGAGAGAGTTGGGTAATGAAATGCTGTCATTCCTTTGGCCATAGCTGCTGTAATGTTGTAATGTACCGTATAACAAAGAGACAGTATAGATGGGTACATCTGCTGACTATCTTTCTTTTTAATTTGGAGCCACCTGAAGGCAGTAACTGGCTGAATAATAACCCGATCCCCATATGGCTTCCGTTCTTTCAGAGTAATAGCATGCACAAAAAAAAAGGAGTCTATTTTAGCTCTGGCTTCTGTTTGCTGCTTTGTGAGGCTGAGAACGCTTCCTGTCCGCTTGGCGATGGGAAATGTGACCACGGCAGACACAGAGGAGTGACACCACTCTGGATTTTAGGTTTGGGCTTTCTGTGCCACCTTGCAGATGTTACAACTTCTGCAAGTTGCTCTATGCATGGAGGGATAAAGAGCCAAAGAACTGGCAATCCTTAGCGTGATTTGCAGCTCACTCCTAGCTGCAGTATTTTACTGTGTTACAGATTCTGCATACATTATATTGTATCTAAAATATCTTTCACATTTATTATACTTTACAGTCTAGTACTGCAACGAGCAGGTATATATTGTCCTTAAAATACATGTAGTTTCATGAGTAATTAAAATGGAACATTTTGAAATAACTGTTTTGCTATGGTCTAGAATTTATACCTAACCTCTCCACTTATATTTTTCTCATTTTTGCTTCTGCATCTCCCCTAGGTTTCCTTCCTGTCTGTGTTCTCTTATTTCCTCTCCAAGTTGTAGATATGAGGGGACAACCATTTTCACTGAAAATGGCCTTGCTTTGGGGATAATCCATGGCCATTTCAAATAAGGTCAGAAGTTCACAAGGATGGCGCCAAAAATCAGATTACATGAAGTGTGGCTGTAGAAAAACAAAACAAAATCAAGTCTTTGGCATCTGGCAGTCTTAAGGTGGATAGTGCCAGGGAAAAGTCTCCCTTCTCTATGTTTTTCTAAGGAGGTTCTGTTTTGGGGCCCAGCTCTTGCCCTGCCTCTGTTAAAACAGGGTTTACAATGCAAATTCACCTTTCATTTGAAGGGCAAGGTGACAAAAGGAAGACAAGTATATTAAGGGACAACAGAGAGAAAATTTGTACTTAAGCTGCCTTTAGTATTGATACCACTCTAAATCACTGTAACCACAGGTTAGCATTGCAGATGGACAGGCACTATCAATATCGGCATCTTGACTACTGGCTGTCACTAAACTGAGTGAGCTAATTACTTCAGTGTGGCCATGTGAAGACACACAACTCTCTCGAAAGCATCTCAGGAGAAGGTCACGTCAACTCCCTTTTTTTGTCTGTCCAAACATATATCTGTGTCTGCACTGGGGATCAATGGTCAAGTTTACAGATTTGAAGGCTCAACAGGCACTGACCAGCTAGAGTTTGTTTTTTGTAAGAAATTGTACAGTTTTGTTTTCACTTGGAAAAAGAAGAAATCTTGATGCATAGTCTGCTGTCCTTTTGTCACTTCCTTAGCTTAACCGTACAATCCAAAATCCAGACTAAATTCTCTTGTTAAGTATTAAGCACTGGATGAAGTAATAACTCACTACAATTGTTGTTTCTCTTGATCTATATATCACCAGTATATCACTGTTTCTCCATAAGCATGAGCAGCAAACAGTTCAGAAATGTATCCTATGTTGTGTTAATTTGCATGTATGGATGTGTGCCTATCTATCCATAGCTATTCTTAAATGAGAAGTAGAAAGACTTGATGTTTTACTTTGGCCCCCTTTCTGTTCCTCTACATGTTATTTATAAGGCCATTATAGCTGTTAATACTTCATCTTGTGAGAATTCTGGATGAAGAAATGCATTGAACATAGTGGGATATCTGCCTTTCTATATGCTGCCCAGTAGGATGTTTCTATCAGAGTTGTTATGAAGAACCTCAAATAGAGTTTGCTCTACCTGGTAGAGAAAGTTTTGAGGATTTAATCATAAATAATACTGATTGTGGATAAGTTTGCATCAGAAAGAGGTTTTGTTTTTACAGTGGACAGAGAGGATGTGTCTATACAAGGGAATTATATGTGGCTGGGTTTGTTCTTTGCCACAGAAGGGCCCATGTCCGAATTATCCAGCTCCGCTCCAGAAGGTGTCCACATCCACACTTCCTTATGGGATTGATCCTCAGCCTGTGTTTTACCCCTATGGTGCTAAAGGGAATGCCAGACTAGCTCATGTCAAAGACTGTTCTAATAATTTAAATGTAGAGATAGTTACATTTAATTGCCTGGAATTGTTTCCTGCCACTCTTTAATTTACTGATACAGAGGGGGCCAGAGAAGGCTGTCTGGGTTTTTTTTTTTTTTTTTTTTTTTTTTTTTTTTTTTTGTGTGTGTGTGTGTGTGCCTAGCTGTAAAATTTATTAAAGATCAGCACACCGTCAGTTGGTACATTTGGGATCTTCTTTCTCTTAACACTGCCAAAGACTTTATTTCAGCTTTACATTAAAATGATACCCAGTTACTCTTGCATCTCTCCTGAAAAATCAGAGAAGAAGCCTTAAAGAATAGTGTAATGCTGACCGCTGTGTCCAAGGCGCTGTGATGATGGAAGTGAACGGAGCTGCCTTTCCACTGAGCTATTCCTTGCCCTGCCTTAAAGATTTCGGGCATGACAGTGAAATCTTTTCTCCATAAGATACAGCCCATTTCTGCAATGTGCTTTAAGTGCGTGGCTGATGCATACATGGCCCATTTGTAGGGAAAGTCTGTAGTATTCATGTAGGATTTTGGGGGCGGGGGTGGCATTAAGTGATAGTGACAGGTCACGTGCCCGTTAAGGCTTTGACCCAGCAGGAGGCGGTGCATATGTATCTTCAGCATTAACACAATCGACATCCGCTCAACAGAAGGGCGGCCGGGCCTTTCCTTAGGAAACATATGCCAAAACTATTATCAGCAACTACGTCATGGCCTGCAGCAAACTGGACGGGATGTTAACGAGGAGGGAATTGTGGAAGGCAGAATGCAAGTGCATCCCGTATTATCAAAGCAGAATGCTGAATAAACAGATTATTTCCATTGCTGTGCCCTGTCAGCAATCCTGGCATTTTGATCTTTATCAGGTTTATGCTGTTTTATTTTTCATTACTTAGTTGAGATAGGGTTTCTTCTTTTGTTTTCCCCTTTTTTTTTATTATTATTTTTGAGCTTAAAATAAATAAATAAATAATGGCACACATCTGGGAGGCTATAAAAGGCACTATGAACCCAGGACAGCTCATTATTTCTCCTTGACGAAGAAATCTCTGGTGCATCCTGTGATGTCTGTGACAGTGGGTAATGAGGCACTCCACTATGTCAAACCCAGAGTCGTGCTTCTGCCTTATCTACCGCAATAATAAGACTTTCTGAACTACTGAACTCAGCAGAAGTTATAGGTGTAAAGAAAATGGTTTATCCTTTGCAACTGTTTACGACAGGCAGAGATCAGAGAATTCAAATGAGTTAATTTTTCATTCTAGTACCATGTATTAGAAGCTGAATTTAGAAATTGTTTTGGTGATTCTAACAATGCCTGGTACTCTTTTATTGTTGTATTTGGCAATTTTCTTCCATAGCCCTTGATATTTTATTGTTAATTTTGCTTCTGGCCGTGCTTCTTTTACTTTCTCTGCTGGTCCATCCTAGCTTTCCTGAAAGTTTCCCTGAGAAGTGAGAACCTATTTTAAAATATGAGACTCATTCAGTGTCTGGCTGTATATGTATAGCAGTGATTGCTAAGACTAATCGCTCTCTGATACAAAAGAAGAAGTTGTATTTTTATAGACTGGTAAGAAATTGATCATTAATGTTGAGTTGATGTCCCTTGAAATATTTGGTTGGTTCCCCATAAAATCAGTTAAATTTGGCCAATATCGTAGTGAGTTTGACTTATCCTTACTTCAACTACTCTACTGCCTAGAGTTCACTAGATAATTAATGCATCTTTTCCATTATATCTTAGCTAACACACAGTAACTAGCATGAGGCAAGTTGGAGTTGTAAAATGAGCTATCAAGTCGATGTGGCTCCTGACTTCTTGATAAAGTATTTACCAAGTGCCTTGTCTATGTTACCGTTTTACCAAATGTCAGCTAATACGTCTTAAGAATAGCCCTTGCATAAATTGCCTCAGCCTTGACCAGGAGATTGCCCTTTTTTTAAGGGTGCAAGGATAACTGGCATGCCAGAGCGTTCCTAGCCTTGGCCCCAGCCTACAAGGTGCAATTCTGTGTCCCTCGCTAGCAGCTTCCACAGACCCTGTCAAATAGCTGGCAGGTGGCAGCGACTGCCCTGGTTATCAGTTGGAGCTGTTGATAAAGAGACTTAAACTGATGCACTTTTCTTTCCTGGGCCATCCAAACTTTTGCTTTTTTAATCTTTTTTTTTTTCCTTTTTTTTTTTTTTTTTTTTCTTTTCACCCCCATGCGCAGGAAAATGCCTGTAAATGGCTATTTCAGAAAGAGAGGAGTTGATCTACTTATTTATATCACCGTAGTGTCTTTTCAGATTGCCTGCTTGAGGATTCTGATGAGATCTGAAGAGCCAGAATACTGAAAAAACTACTTGTGAGACCTTGCGTGCCAGAACAATATGGGATAAAATCGTCTTAATTAACCTAACTGTCTCTAAATACACGGGATTTAATTTTCTTAAGAGCAACGCAACAAGTTTCTTAGAGGAATTTACTTTTCTCGGGTTGAAAAAAAAGGAAAAAGTAGTTTTTTCTTTTTGTTGTTCTTTTTAGTGCTTGGGTAGAAACAATTTTCTGCAGTGCAGTTCATCTGTGGCCATTGAGTTTAACGGTTGTTACTGCTAGTCCACGTTGGTTTCACGAACGATGATGTCATACAAAAAATCTTCAGCAGGATTGTGGAAAAAAAAATTTCTTGGTTTCTTTAAGAAAATAAGGATTGAGATTTTGTTTTATTACTGTAACCCAGGATCCAGAACCTGTAACAGTCCAAGATAGCCCTGTAGCTCGCAGCTAAAAATCAAGGCCTGTCAGGTGATATCACGTCCACTCCCCTTTCTGCTTTATTTGACCCACGAGGAAATTTGTTGAAATGCTTGCTAACCTTTACTGAACAAGAGTACTAACTTTAATAAATATGATTTTTCCCTGGGGAGTTTTACTGCCTGACTTAGGTTTGGGCAAAGTTTCCCCCCTGACATTTTTTTTCCCATGTTGTGAGTCTTCCAAGGAACACAGCAGTAACTCACAAGGAGACACACTGCATTGATGTTCCCCTGGAAGAAGCATAGTATTTGTTGACCTTACAGACGCCTGAGCAAAAATATACATATATATACTTTCATATAAGCCAGTGAGAAATGCCACTTTAAACGTTTTGGAACTTGCAAGGGAAATCTCGTAAACCTTATGAATTTCCATTATCTCATTATTTATAGAGAAAGGGTAGAGGTACAGGCAGGGGATAGGAAACCATGTATTTAGCTTTGCTTTAATGCATCCTGCTAGTAAAATTGCACTGACTTAAGGACTGCTGTAAAATGAATGAATAAAAGATGAATAAGTAAAAGTTATTTTCAGAAAGAAATGTGATTTGGTACTTACTTTCTCATGCTAATCTAGAGGATAACATCCTCTAGTTAGCTACTTAACTTCAGTGAGTTCAACTTGAATTGATATTATGATATTAAAAAATATTATGATATTAAAAAAAAAAGGTTTTATTTTGTCTCTCTCTCATCTGTGTCTCCTTGCTCCATATCAGTCAGCCTGAATGCACGCTAGAGGCTTGATTTTTCTCCTCTTGGTAGTTGCTTATCAACCAGAATCAATCCCATACTGAAATAATGCTATGCTCTGGGCATATTTTTACTGCTTTTTTTTTTTTTTAATCCAGACATGAAGATTTATTTGTGTTTGCTTGTTTGCCATGTCTGAACTAAAGCGTGTGTTTCTCGACCACCAAAAAGCTCTTTCCTTGATAGAATTCTTCAACTTTTTAATTGGCCCACTATTGCCTGAGGTACTATAAATAAACATTTAACTCCAAGGATATATACTAGCAATGCAACTAGCAATGCAACTGATAGCTTATTTAAGAGATTTGTAGGCTGTAAGTAAATAATCACAGCTGCATAAATAAATGGGGTGAAAATCCAACAGCAATTTGAAGGCATGTTGAACTGGCCGCTGATAAAATTTTCTTGTTTTTAAAGCCAGTGTTTTGAGTTGTGTATATGTATACGTACATACACATACACGCACACACATGCCTGCATATGTGTTTGTTACAGAAAATAACTGAATATTCTTTTTGTCTGGAAAACTGCATGCTAATTCTCTACAGAAATCAGTGATAATCAACATAAAGCCATTATTTGTCAAATTACTTTAACATCAGTTTTATATCATACTTGGATGTAGATGGCTCTACATTCTTATGTGTGCAGCACCACATTATTTTGCTCATTACTGCTTAACTGTCGTGAAAGTAGCATTAATTCTTGTACCATTATGAGATAGATTTATAGAGCACAGATCGTTATTATCCAAATAAACTAATTGTTGTGACTTTAATGCAGGAAAGGGAAATAGAATTAATATGTTACATTTTAATATTTTTAAATCATTCCTTTGGCTTGCAAAGAACATAGTTCACTTTTCTGGGCCAAAGAACTTACTTCATTCTTACTACATGGAAGAAATATAAATTAAAAAGTCATAAAAGTAATAAAAACATTAAAACCACAAAACTTCTCGAACTCAGAACGATATTAATGTTTAAAAGAATTAGCGAACGGGAAAGACTGTTTTTCTTGTTTTTCTTGGTGTATCATTCTTTGACATCAGATGTACTTGGGCTGTAGAGTTTTTTCCTATGATTCTTTCTCAGTACGGTTCTGTAGAAGTTATACCAGTATTGTAGCTCAGGTTAACAAAACATGGGATGATCCCTAGTCATTTTTACTTTGGTGTAAACATGTGGGGATTCTAGTTGGTCACCTGCAGAAGTGTTTGTTCGTGTTCTGTAAAATCCAAGATGGATCGAGCCTGTTCTTTAGGGCCTGGGTTCATTCTGCACTGTTGGCAAGTAAAGCTGCATCTGGTGTCAATAGCAGTAGATGCTGTGGCTGAAAGTCCTTTGCCACAGAAGAAGGTGTTGTTTGTAGGAAGCCAGGTGGGTTTATTCCTAACTCATTTTCCTGAAACTAAAGGATTCATAGTCACTTTGCATAGACGGCACTGATTATGCTGGTTGCAAGACTATGTAGAGTCATGAGTGTTTTGTGTCTAACACCAGAGTTTAAGAGAGTAAGTGGCAATTTTTAGTGCATGCATGTTATTTGAGATGTAATTGTACTGACCCAGGCTTGAATGAGAAAATGATATCTGCAAAAGGTACTATTACAAAATTTTCCTGGAAAATTGCTTACAGTGTCTTGGTAACTATAATATTCATAATGTGCAGGCTGTTCTCTTTAATCACACATGCACAGTAGGTGAATTATATTTACGAGAAACAACACACTGTTATGTGTATTACATGCAGGTGTTGCATTCTCAAAAATATTTGATGACAATATATTGTTTAGTGTTTTGCATTGATTTTACATGGATGCATAAGTGCTAATACTTAAACTAAGGTTCATTTTTTACAGAATTTCATCCCCTCTCTTTCCTTTGAATGCTACTTAAAGGACTCTATAATTATGTGGGGATACAAAACAGACATTAAAAGAGAAGATCAAGCAGAAGATGACACTGGTTCATATCAAGGGCTAATTATGAATCTGAGAGCTGGATCTTGGCAGTAAAATACCTTAAACCCTGAGGGGATTTTTGAAACTGTTGCTGACTTATAAAATTTTCTATACTGAGAAGAAAGAATACTGCCAAGCAAAATGTATGTGATGCTTATGGGCTTTACAGATCAAAATACAGCATATGTTAAGAACTGAAAATTGGGTTAATTTGATCGGTACTAGTGTGAAGGGGCAGTATTTTTGAATGGCAGTAATACCAACCAAATAAGAGCAAAAGCAACTGAACAGATATTTCTGCCTGTTTTTTTCAAAGCACATGACTTGAATACACTTGCTGCTCATAGAACATTATTTACATGGCTTTTATGAACAGTGAACATCAGTTCTTTCTTGTAGAACCACAGCAAGATGCAGTTCTGGTAAGGGACCCCTTGGTAATATATGACAAGAGTACAGTTTAGATTTCTGGGTTTGAGGAGGATATGAATTTAAACACAAATAGCCTGTTGAACTGGGTGATTAAGAAATTTTGGTGAGTTAATTCCCTCTGGGTTTTTCCATCATGCTGAACTAATCAGTTAATATTAGGAAAGAAAAGAAATAGAAATAAATATGTAAGAGCAAGTAAATATGTAGAAGACTTACTTGCAGTCTTCTGTGACTGGAGGACATTAGAGAAGTAGTGGAGTAGTAACACCTAGGTTTTTTTGAATAGAGCAATTATTTAAAATCTTAGAGGAGAAAAACCAAAGGATATATGAGTCAGTGATAAACCATATGGTTACCCATATGTCTGAGATACCATCCTGACCCTAGAGGAGATAACAGTAATTTGAGCTTTGAAATTTAACTTAATCCTTTTAAATAATATATAATAATAATGCAGTTTTAAGTGAGAGGTCGGTGATTTGAGAAAACCAACACCTGTTACATGGGCTGCCATTCAGACTGACCTCAACAAGCTGGAGAGATAAGCAGAGAGGAACTTCATGAAGTTCAAATAAGGCAAGTGCAGGGTCTTGCTGCTCCGGATGCACCGGTACAGGCTGGGGGTTGACCTGCTGGAAAGCGGCTCTGTGGAGAAGGAACTGGTGGACAACAAGTTGACGGTGGGCCATCAATGTGCCCTTCTAGCCCAGAAAATCATTGGTATCTGGGGGTGCACTAGGAAGAGTGATGTCAGCAGGTCGAGGGAGGCGATCCTGCTCTGCTCAGCTTTTACTCGGCTCTGCTGAGGCCCCCTCTGTAGTGCTGTGTCCAGTTCTGGGTCCACAGTACAAAGGAGACATGGAGCTATTCGTAGGGGTACAAAGATGATTAGGGAACAGCAACATCGCTCACACGAGGAGAGGCTGAGCAAGCTGGGCCTGTTTTTTTATTAAACTTTTTTTACCATGAAGATGGTCAAACAATGGAGTCAGCTGCTCAGAGAGGTTGTGGAGTCTCCATTGTAGTTGATATTCAAAACCCCACTCATGGTCCTGAGCAACCTGTGGTAGGTGAACCTGATGTGAGCTGAGGGTTGGATGAGATGATCTTCAGACATCTCTGCCAGTCTCAGCCATTCTGTGGTGCTGTGAGTGCTTCCTAAATACAGATGGATTTTAACGTAGGCTTAAGATGAAGCATGTATCAGAGTGCAAAGTTGAATGAAGCCTGTAATGTGTAATTTGTGATTATACGCAACTATGAGTTTACTGAGCACGGAAAATTTGAGCAACTTGTGAAGTTGCTTGAAAAATACACAGTTTTTAAGTAGATTCAAAAACACTGTTGTAAATCCAGAATGGAAAACAATCCTCACTTTGAAGTAATACTAACCAGAATGTGGTACTTGTAGGCAGGCACCTACTCACTGCAAGTTAAATATGTAACCAACTTATTTCATCTCAATAGTTGCCTCACTCTTCACAGTTCAGTATTTTTAAATTGCAGATTAATGACCTGAAATGGGGAGATACTATTGCAAAGCAACTGAATATCTCACTGTGATGTAAAGCAAAGAAAATCCCACTTCTTTACAATTTCCACACCCTATTCACAGAGTTCAGTGTTACTTAAAGAAAGGTTTGTATGCCCCAAAGGTCATCTCTATGGCTGGGTTTTTTGCTCCAACATTGCAACTTTTCATCAATTGGTGAAAGATATTCCCGTCTGATTGTATGCTTAGTTGTATGCTTAGATTACAGCGAGCTCTAATCGTTAGAAATTCACACACTGATAACTGCACAGCCCTATTGTCAATGCTATCTAATGTTTTCTACATTTTAGACTTTTTATTGTATATAGAAAATGCTTGTGCTCTGTCTGTCTTTCTGTCTGTTTGATGCTGGTCTCTTTAGAAGTCACGGCACAATAATTTGTAAGGCAGACAAGGAGGGCTTGAAATCCAGCCCTGTCTTTGTTGCAGTCTCCATCACTGACTCTGTTGTAGCCCTGCCGTCAGCTCCAGCCACATAGAAGGGGACGGAGACTCACCCTGAAAATCAGTGTGAGTCTTGTTTAACTATATAGTTTATAGATATAGTTTACATCTTTGGACAGTTTGTAATATTAGAGGGGTGTGTGTGTGTGTGTGTGTGTGTGTGTGTGTGTGTGTAGGAGGGAATCTCAACAACCTAATAATTATCTGCTCAAAATAGCACCTATACTTTACAGAAACTAGTGCATGTTCCTCCTCCATCCCATTTTCTTCCTCTTTTAAAGAGTGTGAAGTATGAGGTTTTTAGAATTTGCTGTCCTTTGCAGTATCCAGCCTGTTTGTTATAGCAATAAAAGCTCAGTATCTCAACTGGCACCTTCAAGTGAATTCCTTCAGTGCTCTGTAAGATTACTTTAATTATTAGTGGAAGGCACACATTATACTCGGCTGGCAGTCCAAGAGCCCCACTAACACGCAGCTTAGAAATTCAGGGCATTGTGTTCTTTGTCTTGAACGGTGTTTTCCCATAAGCTTTTTTTTTCCCCAACTCACAAATGAAGTGTTTGTTGTTTCTAAAAACAATTTGGAGCTGTTCACATTAGGAAATTTTGAAAAGTGACACAGAACTGTTCTTTTGCTCACACTTGCCTACTTATTGTTAGGCAATCAGTTTTAGAAGGACTTTATGGTACAGTTAGAAGGGCAGAGATAAAATGTTCCAAAGGGCATGCACTCTAGGTATCAAAATAAAAGTTGATAAAACTAAGTCAATGGGACTTAAGTGCTTTTGAGAATTTCACCTTTAACCTTTAACAAGGCTGAAAACTGCAGGTCATCAGTACAGCTGAGCATGACTGAGACCTGATAGTACGTAGAGATATTTAACTTTATCGGACTATGCTGAAGAAATTTGTAATTCATGGCTTCGTGTAGGATGATCTGCTGGAGAGTGATTATGTTTGAAAAGTGAAAAGGCAAAAGTGGCCCTAGTTCTTCTGTTTGTGTATCCAGACTCCTTCAAGTTCTCCATCCTGCGGGTAATACTGGACTGTTTCCAGTTTCCTGTTTATATAGGGCCCGGCTTTGATGCGCGTACAGCAGATTAAGAAGTAGGAGCAGAGTTCCTGTTTTAGAAATTTTTCATTAAGATGTATATAAGTGCAATGACACTGGGCTGACAAGTATTAAAAACATCAGGCCCGTGAACACGTACTTTTCATCAGTATCTAAGATTTAAAGGCATAGCACCTGAACAGGAGGCCCATTGCTGCCCTTTCATCAAAGTTACAGATCTGAAAGAAATTTTGCATGTTGTCTTACACCTGTTTTTTTCTCTTTTCTTTTTTAAGCACAGAAATATCGCATTGAAAAAGGCTGCTTTCTACCGAAAGCCTAGACTCTAGCTAAATAATTTCTGCGATAAATCCCATAGCTTTTGTTTGAAGCAGCAGTTCTTGGCTTATAAGCCAAAGTGATCTGGAAACTGCAGATAGGCTTTTCTGGTAAGATGTTAGTTACACAGTATGATAAGAAGTTGTGCTTTGCTTGCAATTTCAATGCATTTAGCACAGTTTCTTGCTATTTTATCTTTCTCCGATAAATTAAACACTTCCTCAGTACACAGTTCCTCCTCCCTGTGTAAAGAACAATGGATTGTGGCACAGTAGCCTATTGCCATTACTCTTTCCCTTGTGCTAATGGTTTGTTTGGCAGCCCCGAGGTTTTGTTTCAAGGTGGAATTCTGTCATTCCTTGCATGGAGTAACGTTTTGCCAACATGTCATCTGGTGAAGCAGCACAGCTCCACCAGAGCCGTCCTTGAAGCGCAGCACCCCGTCTCTAACATCCTAATACAGGCATTTGGTAAACTGCAGCAAACACACTTCATGATCAAAGAAAGAAAGCAGAAAACCACTTGTTTTATGTAGAAATAAATAAAAATATGCATATAAACATAACTCTTTGCATCTATAAACAAACTTTAGCGTTCTAAGCCACTAAGTGGTAAGTGTTAAGCCTAGTATGACAAAAGAAATGCAATAAGTCAGGGTAAACTTGTGATGAACTCTACAAGAAGTCCCAGAAATTTGGAAGAGGCAGCATGCAGGCCAACATGCCTTTTCCCCTTTTTCCCCTGTTTGCGACTTCTCTTTGTACAGGAAACAAGACAGCTCTGTTCTATAGTACCTTTTCATGGATTAATCTTCCAAGCTGTTTAGTGATATCAAAGTGTTTATATGTGACAGAACTTGTTCATAATAAATATCTGCCTTAAGTAACCCTGGAAAAGTGTCTCGGCTCTTCTTCCCAGCAAGTAGTCTGCAAAAATGAGAGCCATTCAAGGTGTTCAGGAAATACTTCCCAAACTGTGCTTTGTGCTAGAAGACTACTAGTTTTTAATTAATATATGAACTTATTACATCATTTTCACATTTAAGTTTTCATGTGTTACAATCCTCTAATATTTTCTCTATTGCCTTATCAGGAGTTTCATCAAGGAATAATAAATAGATGGCTGTGCATATGAATTCCATTATATACATTTTTTTGTACCAATATCTGTGATAACTGTAGCATAATTCCAATGAAAGCTTACACTTACAGCTCTTTGAATAACCACTGCCTATCTATGTTAAAGTTTCTGCTCTGATATGTGTTTATTGTGCTAGTCTTCCTTTTTGCCTACTTACTTTCCTTACTTAGGGCTGTGTAATTCACATTCACTTGATGATCCAGAATGCTCTGAAAATAATAAAAGGATCATCTGCTATCCAAAGTCTGTTGGGATACTTCAGTCTGAAAAGGGTTAGTTGTCAAATGTTAAATATAAATTAAAGCCAATTGGGCACAATTAAACCAAAACTTGTAATTATTAAGGTGCATAAATGCATACTAGAAGCGCTGCATTGAGGGCTGGGTGATGTTATGCAGAGTTAACTCTGAAATAGCTTTTGCAAAAAGAACTTAGAATTAAGATGGTTTAGTAAGCTTAGTTCTGCTATCTGTAGTGAGACACCACATGACTTTTTTTTTGGTAAAGAAAAAAAACAACATTCAAATCAAGGCAATTAATCTCTTTCTCAAAGGGTCTTCCACAGATTTTTTTTTTTTTTTTTTTTAATCACAGCATTGCACATGCTTATGGAACTTTGTCCCTTACCTTGTGGTATAGAATTTCAAGGAGTGCTTTTCTTTGGAGGAGGGGGAGGAGAGATGAGTAATGTATATGGTTGGAAATTAGAGCTCACAGTGTTAAATGCAGCTGAAATCTAACATTCTTTTATATAATCTCTCTAGCCAGCAGAATATTAATTGCATCTAATGAATACAGAGAACATATTAAATTATTGTGTACTTGATATGTTACTGATTGAGAGGACTGAGAAAACAATATATTAGTCTTAAAAGCCAGTATAATTTCTGAATATATTATTGCAGAGTGTTATGATATGTATTTATGCTTCTTGGGATATCATATTGCTATACTCACATGTAAGGAACTTCCAAGGTGACTGAAGTGTCAAATGCTCCTCTCAAGCAGTGGAAGGAGTCAAATAAAATTTAAATGCTGGTTAGCATGATTTACCTGCTAAGTGGAGTATGTTTTTTTATCAAAATATGAATTTATAATGCAAATTTTTAGAGCTGGGACAGAAAGCTTCTGTTCAGAGTTATATTGCAGCTTTTGTGGTTTTTAACTTCTTTCTAGTGGCAAAAAAAAAGCAAGAATACTATTTTTACGAGATTGAAGCTATAGTTACTGATGGGGGGAAAAGATGTATGTTTTTCTGAACAGTTTGGGCTAAGTTTTCTAGATGCAGTATTTTTCTTTTTTCTGAAGTGGATCATTCTGCTCGCAAAAATTCTACTTGCAGCCACTTACTGAAAGAGGCTCCTATAGCCTTGAGACCACTCAATACTGTTACCACCCAATAACTGCTTTTAAGAGTAACAGAAATGTCACCAGAAAATTAATGCAGCGTATAAGTAGTGTGAGACAAAGCCATAGCTGCGTTCTGCAGCAAAGCGGCCGCTTGGATTTGTAGCATCCCACTGCCAGCTGGTAATTAGCTGGTGTTTGCCCTCTGCCAGGCAGTTGTGGGGCACGTTTTGTCCCTGTGGAATGGCCCCCGACAGCAACTGGGAGCAGGCATTGCCTTCACGCTTCCCTCACTGCTTGGAAATTTTATCACTGCTACCTGGGGTGGAGCAAAAATGTCTGGGATTGCGTAGCCCAAAAGTGCAGCCATTTCTTCCTCACCAAGTCCTCTGTCCCGACCCTTATTGCTGCTTGCATTTGTGGATATTTGCTGCTTCCAAAGCAAGATGTTGCTATAAAAGATGCTTCTTTTTCTGTCCTTCCTGATGTAAGCGCACGCTGTGGCCCAGGCAGCCAAGAAACGCCAACGTGGGAGGCCGGGGCCTTGCTGAGGCTTATCGGAGTGCTCCGGAGCAGGGCTGCTGCAGGGCTGCCCTCCGCAGATGGGCAAGGCCTGAAGTGGAAAACCCGCAGGGCCTGACTTGTACCTGGACCATACAGAGGTAGTGTTTATATGCGGTCTGATTTGTTCCAATGCTTAATTCCCTTGGGAGAGTGTTTTGTTCAGCCTTAAAGTAAGCATGGCCGTGGCATGGCAGCATGCCCAACGCTGGAGGAGCACGTGTTTTCTCTTGCGTGTCTTTGTTGACACTAGATACATGAAGTGCTGGAGAAAACCACAAAATTGGAGTTTCAGTCGCGTTCCTGCTGCTCTCTGTTCTTGATACAATGTTGGAAACAAAGATGATTGAGGAGGAAAATAAAGGAAAATATGGAGTTTTCATGGGGAGCTCCAAAACTATTCCTTTGTCCCTACTATCTATAGGGGACTCCCTAAAGAGAACACGACAGCCCCTAAGCTGACATGCTAGCTTAGCTGACACGCTTTATTTATTATTATTATTTTTTCATACAACACTTAAATATCATAGTGATGGGCCTGTAAGAAATAAAATGAAGATAAGTAAATAGCCAGTTTGTGTAGCTAAATGTGTAGAAATGAAGCAGCCAGCAACTAGGAACCATAATTTTGCCAACACCACCCTTGCCATCACCACTGGCAGTACATGAACTGGATGCTACAGCTCCAGTCTAATCTAGTTAGTTTTATCTAACTAACTAGACATAGCATGTAGCACAGGTTTTTCCTGCACCTCTGTACCTTTAGCACAACTGTACTAATACCAAAAAGTCCTAGCCCAGCAACAGCCTCTTCTGTTTTTAGCAGTGAAATGGCAGAAATTCACAGTGATGCTTTTCTAGTTGGCTGTTGCTGTTGCTCAAGAAGAATTTTGAGCAATTGCAATTTTATTGTTTTGGTCATGGATGAAAAGGAACAGTTGAAATAAACTCGTCTTAGAAAAACTAAAAAAAAAAGTCAAACTTCAAAATAGTAATTTAGAAAGAGAAAAGTAAATCCTCAAGCTGATCACTTTCTTGTAAAATATCATGGGCTCTTTTTTTTTTTCCTAGATACAGCTCAGGCTCCCATTTCCACATAAGCCTCTTTCCAAGTGGAAATCGCTAGAATGGCAGAGAGATTTTAGCAAACCACCTTGTTATTCTGGGGAACATTTAGTCCTCCATTTTACATATATCATAGAAGGGGTTCACCCTTAGACCTCAAGCTATAATATTTGTAACTGATATATGTACTTTTGACAAATAAGTGATATTTTATTGGTAGTAGTTATTCAAAGTGTTTACTCTCCAAATGCATAGATATAGAGATATACTTTTACTTGTAATTAAACAGTGAAACTTGGGTTATGTGTAATAGCTGGGATAATAAGTAGGGCCTTTTTGACTTTGCTGACTTTCACTGTAAGCCAGTGAAAAAAAATTGGCTGTGTTTGACTATCATTTTTGGAATATGTCAAAAGTTCCTAATGCACATGTTTTCCAGATGCTAAAATGAAGACATCTAGTGTTCGGGGAGTTTACTTTTCTCATTTTCATCTATCAGAGAAGGCCTTGAAACTAGAGGTATTCAGTAAAATGTATTTTCTTTTTTGCAAGGTTGTTATAATAGTATGATATGGAGGAAAGAACTGCTGCTGCACTTCATATGAGAAACTGTTGACAGAGCTCCCAGGGCCAAATGTACTGTGCTGGAATATGCAGAGCTGGAAGGAAATAAAAATTTTAGAAAACTCCCCACTTCTAATCGGTGAGTAGTGCTGTGACCCCATTAAGTATGAGGTAATTCACAATAGGTCTCATACCAAAACAACTGTCTGGAAAACAATGTGGAATTAAGGTATTTCATCTCTTGGGAGGCTTCATGTGTAAGTTGTGTTTGTTTTGCTCTGCTTAAAGGCATCTAAATTGTCTTGAGTGATATGGTGCGGCATAATATTTGGCATTTTTGTTGAGAAAGTTTAGTTTAGCAAATTTTAACTGTGGACAAATATCAAATGTATTCAGTGATTAAGCTTTGGGTTTGTCTCAGATACTAGCATTTTAAGTTCTAGACATGAAACTATGTAAAGCTCTCTAATGGCTTTTAAAGGAAACCACAAAGTGTTTCTTAAGTTGGTTATACAAGGAGTCACTCCAAGGGACTTGATCCTGCAGCCCTTGAAGTCCACAGCACAACTCCCATAGATTTTTGTGGTACAGGAAGAGCTCCGTCTTGTGCGGGAGCCAGCTGAAATCAGTCCTCGTGCTCTGTCAGACAGTTCAAAGCTAGCAAAGCTGTCATCACCGCTGGCAAACCCAAGGGGTAAAGTGAGGACACCGAGAGGCTGCCAGAGCAGTTCCCAGTGCTGAACTCTCTCAGGTCACTCCAGCCTCTGCTTAGGCTGAGGCAAGACCAGCGTCACAGCAGAGCACCCTCAAGGCCACCAAGGGCTTAGGGAGGCAGCTTAGCTCACCCACGCCATATGGATTTCCATGACAAAGCATTCAGTAAAGATTTCTGCCTGGAAAACAGCTTTCACAGGCATATTTTGGTTCTTCAAGTTTCTAGTTCTGTGTACACGTGCTCAGAGCGAACATTTCTTGCCTTGTGCTGAGTCTGGGCCTTTGGGCTTAAGAAGCTGCTGATTGTTCACGCTTGTGCCCTGTGAGCTGTGGCTTGCGTTTTCACAGGCCAGCTTCTCCTTGGCATATGTGTCACTGAACTTGGGAGACTTCAAGCATTTGAGTAAGTGTTTGCATGTGCAGACTGTGCAACCAGTGCAGGCCTACAAAAACTTTACTGAGCAAATGCTTGGGGTATGTGTTTGTGTGCACATACATGTGCATGGAGATGCAGTAACTGAAATTTCTATATAGTTTCTGCAAGGTCTATATCTGCATTTTAGATACAAGTTTGCACTTGCTGCACACACACAGAGGCTCAAATGAAGTCCAGATGAAAATTCACCTTGGATACAGCCAAAGTGATAAAAACTGAGCACATACGTTTTCAGTTGGAAAAAAAAATCTAGCCCATGTATTATTCAAAGAACACTTATCTTGTTCAGAATACTATTATTCAATCTATTGAATTAAATGCTGATAGAAAGTTTTAAGTAAAAAAAAAAAAAGGAAGTAGCTACTCTTCTCCAATATGTCTACATTATCTGGATGTTAATGTAAAAATAAGCGTGCATATGCACATGCATTTGTAGGTATATATGTGATCTCCTGGCCCACATTAAGTCTTGAGGCATTCACCAGCGGTTCCATTATCAGGAGGCTCATTCAGGATGTGCAGTTTCTTTGACAGTGCCATGTAGCAGTGCCTTGATTAATATTATTACTCCAAGGAATATAATAAAAAAAAAATCCAGTAGAGCAAGAAAATTATTGTTACAATAAAGACCATTGAAATGAACATGCTTATTAACATGCTTCTCAATTGCACAGAGACTAAAAGACAGCCAGAGTGTCCTTTCTTTCCCCGTTGCTCTGCATATTTTGTCATTATGATGCAGAGCTGTCGTGACTGCTGTCTCCTGGTTATGATTTCCAAATCCCAGCTGATGATTAATACCATCGGCTCAGACAGTTGTAAAAGGCCGGCGCTGTCGCTGCATACATTTCCGTGCAGCTCCAGCAGCAGTGATGGGCAGCACAATGCGGAAGGGCGGGTGCAACCACAGGAGGTAGGGAAAAGAAAGCCTAGGTCATGATTTTTTTTTTCCTTCCATATATTCCTCATTTGTCAGGTCAACAATCAGGAAGGCTTAATGAGAAAGCATGTCGCATGAACACCTTGCATTCCCAGGCTCCCTTTTGCTTGCAAGCATCTGAAAGCCTCATACAGCCAAGCGAGGCAATCAGAGATCTAGCATTAATGGATAAAGCTCTTTGGGTGTCCTCAAGGAACGACGAATTGACTGGGTACAGAATTTCATCCAGGTTTCTGCTGGAGGAGGTATCTTTGCCAGGGAAGGAGTGCAGCAGGGCTTGGGGGTCTAAAGAGAGCTTGGAGGGATGGCAGTAGGTGTGTGTGGCAGCAAGGGGAGAGGGAGGTGAGCAAAGCAGCTGCCAAGTGCTCAGGTGCTACAAGGACTAGTGGGAAGCAAAGGAGAAATTCTTGAAGGTAGCATGGGGTCCCGCATTCAGGTCTTCGTTCGAATATTCTTCCCCCTCCTCTGAAAGCTCTCATTGAGTTTCATCACTTCAGGCATAAGTTTGCTTTAACACAGTGGGACCCCACATGTATTTAATAGTCTCTTTCTGCTGGCTTTATGGGGCTCCACTGTATTTAGAAATGAATTAAGGCATCTGAAAGGTTTGACCGTTTCATTAGGGATGCGTAGTCCAATCCAAATGGGTGTAACTCACTTAAAATTGAAGTAAAATGTTTTAAGGAGAGCGATCTGATAAGTATTGGCTTAGACTAATTGGTTTTTCAATAGACACAATACTGTATTTTTCTCATTACTTAGTGTTCTGCAAGGCTTTCACATCATCAGGGAGAGCATAGCTCCCCGGAACCAGTGCAGTTACTGGAGCTGGTTTTGAGCCTTCAGCTGTCTCCGTGCGAGGCTCAGGGAGGCTCAATAGCAGCATCAGGGCTGGAGCTGCACTAGCTGCTGCCGACGGGGGGGTTGCTGCTTCTCAGTGCCCTTGCATAGGTTTCTTGAGCCTTATGTGCACCACGTTGTTTTTTGTTTTTTATTTCATATATTTGCATTCCTTTTCAATGCAAATGTTCCAGCTTAGGAGGACAGGAAACAGCGCGTGTCCTCTCAAAACCAGCAGCTTTATTCCAGCAAACTATCAAGTAGGACCAAATAGGTACAAAGGAAATATCAAGTCGCTACGTTGTAAAAAAGTATTATTAAAAGCATTATTTCAGAATATTTCAGAATATTTCAGAATATTTAAGGTTGGAAGGGACCTCTACAGATCATCTAGTCCAACCTTCCTGCTCCAGCAGGCACACCTASAGCATGTGGCACAGGGTGGCATCCAGGCGGGTTTTGAAGACCTCCAGAGWAGGAGACTCCACAACCTCCCTGGGCAGCCTGTTCCACTGCTCTGTCACCCTAACAGTAAAGAAGTTCCTCCTCACCTGGAGACGGAACTTCTTGTGTTTCAGCTTGTGGCCATTACCCCTCGTCCTATCGCTGGCCACCAGTGAGAACAGCCTGTCCCCTTCCTCCCTGCATTCTCCCTTCCTGAACTTATACATATTAATCATATCCCCTCTGAGCCGTCTCTTCTCCAGAGAAAACAGGCCCAGCTCGCTCAGCCTCTCTTCATACGAGAGATGTTCCATTCCCTTAATCATCCTGGTTGCCCTTCTCTGGACCCTCTCCAGAAGCTCCACGTCCTTCCTATACTGGGGTGCCCAGAACTGAACACAGTACTCCAGGTGCGGCCTCACCAGAGCTGAGTAGAGGGGCAGAATCACCTCCCTTGACCTGCTGGCAACGCTCCTCCTGATGCAATTATTGCCAATCACTAAAAAGGAAATAAGCAGGGATTCTCATAACCTCTTCTCATATGGGTGACACCATATTTGAATTCCTTTCAAAGCATGTATCCTGCAAAGATTTTTCATTTATTTATTTGATTCCAAGGCTAGTTCAAGAATCTACCTTTCATGAATGCCAGTGCTGAGGTACCATAGAGAAAGCTGCTCCTCAGAAGTGTTTTCTTTAGGGTACAACACCATATGGGCCTGAGAGGTGGCGGAGATGTGAAACAGCTTCTTGCTCATTTATATGGAAACATGCATATGAACAGCTATAGCAACAGCCTATTTTAGTGTCTGCACGGTATGAAATTGAATGTTGATGCAATTAGATAATATTGACAGTCACAATTGTAATTATGTAAATAATACCGTGATATTCTTCCATCTAACTTCCCGTACATGGAGAAGCAGAGACAGAAAATGGAATGGTGCTATAAAGAGTTACTGAACCATTTATTTTCTAACAGAAAATAGCCTACAGCAAAGTTCATCTGTAGGATGTTTGTTCATTCAGTCTAGGAGAGTCAACAGACTGCATGGCTGAGGCCTGCAGCAGGGCAGCGGAGTATTTTTTTCAGGGCAAATATGGTGTTTCTTATATAAGCAGTCTTGACCGTCCCAAATCCAGCACCCTAGCTGAAAACAGTTTCAGTCAGTGCACCTCATTTCCATGCAATTATGTTGGTGTGCTTTTTTTTTTTGTTACCTTTTGAATAGATAATTTGAAATTGCCATCTATAGGGATGTTCTCTATGTCTGTCTGCCTATCAATCTTTCTATCTGAATGCAGAAGTATTTGATTAGTGTATTTAAAGTAATAAAGATGTCAACAGTAGTGTCACATTGATTGATGTTAATTATAAGTCTTTAATGGCTCCTCTGGTTTGGCCACTCTCCTTGCAGATTGTGATTTTATGGTTAAAATAATGCCTTGCTGTCCACGGACTGGGTCATAAATTGTGGTCTATCTTTCTTTAATGACTCCGCATGCAGCGGTATAATCCCAATAACATACATTATCTTCGCAAAAAAGAAGGCAGCGACTTTCATAGGGGTGATGGATGGATTTATAAGGAGTAGCTGGGATCGGACCAGCTTGGATCGCAGCAAAGGCAGCGCTGATTGTTCTGCTTGGGCGCTGCAAGAAGCAGAAGCGTCGGGCGGGCAGTCTTGGGTAGATGGATGAGTTTCATTCGCCCCCTCTCTTTCCGCCCTGTACTGTAAGTAAGGGTTAAAGAAAATGCTGGAAATCGAAGTTTCCCAGTGAAAGGCGAACTGTTTTGCAAGATGCCAGACATCTCCAGTACGTGTTTGCCAGCCGTGCTGAAGCAAAAGCAATGCAAATTCTGGCTTTGTGGGCATTCTCCTTGCAAGCGTAACAAATGGCTGATGAATGTGTGTCCACAGTGAAGTGACTTTCTACCAAGAAGAGAATGCTACAGCTGAGCAGAGTCTCACCATTCCTGGGAGTGTTTAGTCATTTACATGTATGTCAAAATGGAATTTCATGGGCCCACAGCGTAGGGCCATCCACACACGCAGGCTGAATATGGATGTATTCCAGCTTACACGTGTATGTTTTTAAGACATAGACTCTAGCAATTCTGAGGCACCATTTTGTTATTTCCATATTCACAAATGGCATTGAGGAGCTCCAGCAGAGCATGGACAATCCCATTATACTGTGTGCACATAGGCAGGCACACACGGATGCCTTCAGAGCTGTCTGTGCCCTGCAGAGCCTGCAGTGTAACCACGGAACCTGGTTAAAAAGCGGGGGCTGTTCCTGTGACATGATGCTTACTGTGAAGGGGTTAGGAAAAGAAAATCCTTGGAAAAGATGTGTGTATAGAAAGTGATTCATTGGCAACCAAAAGCTGCCCTTCACTGCTTGCTAGCTTGCCATAGTTGTCTGCATGCGACGTGCAATACGCAGCAGTGCAGTCCAAGGGGGAAATTGCTACTGTATTTCTCAGTGGGACTGAGATGGGACTCATAAAACGACTCCCAAACAGAACTGTAACCCAGCAGATAGTAAAAGATGTGGCAGAAGTTGGGAGTACTTGGATCCCACTGCGAACTGCGGGTTCCAGTCGCGGTTCCTGCGAGCAGCCTTGTTGCATGAGGGTTGCTGGCACAGCTCCTGTGCGAGTAAACCTGGCTAAGGTTTGTTCATTCGGCTAGAAAGCTGCGTCGCCTTTTCACAGAGCAAGAGTAAAGACACTCTCAGAGCAAGAAAACCAACTAATCAGCCAAATCAACAGCCAAAAAAATTAACAAGGCAAAGCAGGATCTGCATAAAGGAAGGGCTTTTAGTCATTTGCTAACCAAATTTTTACTAGTATCTAATTAGTTTCCTAATTCGGACAAAACGGCCGTATTCATTTGTCATGCTTCCAGAAGCAGCCTCAGCAAAACAGCCTCTGGCTTGTCAATGAAGTCTGCAGGCAGTTGTTTTAGCAGATCTGGAGTTACTTCTGATTCTGTCGTCAGAGATCTTGTTGATGTGGGATCTAGAACATACTCCCCGTTTATTTTGAGTTTATTCTGATTTGGGGGGAGTTGTGAAAGGTTTTTGTTGTCGTTCAGTTTTTAGTACTGTGTGATTCGGCAGATTTTTTTCTTCTTTTGCTGGAGTTGGGCTCTACTTCCACAGTGAATTTTTCCTACCCCCTTCTAAGGACACAGAGTTTCCTGCCCCTCTGTCTGCGCAACCTGATCACATCCTCATATGTGGCTCAAATTCCTGAGTATTTGTGAGTCAAGACAAATGTGCCGCATGCTGAGGAGTTACCAGCAACCTGCATTTTGTCTAGGCACATCCTTTGCACTCCCAGAGTTGAAACCCCTCAAGGAGCATGGCTTGTACCCTGATGGTAAGTGTACATGCACGGCAAATCTCAGCTTATGCAGACCAGCCTATACTGACCAGAGATGGTGGCAGCAGGGTTGTTTATTCTGTGCCAGTTTGATTGTTTTCATTTGTTGGTTTTGATAAATTAGCAGTAGCTCATGTGTTCTCGACAAATTTAAAAAAAAAAAAAGCCCAATGGGCTTCAGTATAAAAATGCAGGTTAATCCTCCGTGTCTTTCAAAAGCATTTCTGAAGCATGCTACTAATTAAGATAAGGTTATCGTTTTAAGTTATAACAGGAATGCAATTAGAGCTTTTACTAAGAACTGTAGCAATCAATTTTATACAAATTATTCAGACCCAGTAAGGTAAAATGCAGTTTTAATAGGACAAGAGAACATACTGTGGTTTTATTAAATATAATATAGATTCAAATTACAGCTGAACGTGGTACTGCCTCTAATACAGCAGGAATCCATGTATTCTTTTCTAAAACCTTTTTTTTTTAGGAGGGATTAATTCAAGCAGTTTTTCTCTCCTCTTGCACGTACAGTCATAATTTTTTATCTTGAAAAGGAGTCCTTTAAAATGAATATACTCTAAGATCAGAAAATGAAAATGGAGAAGTGTCTGGTATGTTTACCAAATATTATAAATACTGTACATGTAAATGGGTAGATGCTGATGTCAGATTTGAGGATATAAGTAGCATGTGTATTTTCTGCATATACAGTAGACAGTGGATCAAATTCAGCCTCTGTATATTTTCAGGCACAGGATAACTGAAGAAAATGGAGTAGGCTTTATTTCCACCAGGCCCAATATACACAAAACTATCTAGGAGGTTTCAGTATTTTTACACTTTGGTCAGATCTCAAAGAAGGAAAAAAATGATCATGCGTGAGTGGAAGAACTGTCCTTACCCGCTTTCACATTTGTTTGTTTATTCCTTATGATATGTTCATTTCCCAGAAATTGAGAGCACCATGGATGTGCTAAACTGTAAAAGTATGCAATGTGGAAGGATTTCACAGTGTCACATATACAATGTGGTATTTTTATCTGTGTGTAGCATCCTTCTGGATCTATTTTCCAAGCAGAGAATGTTTGTTCTTTATTCTTTCCTGGAACAGTCATCTTTAATATAATCACTTCTTGTTATCTTAGTCCGGTTGGCACTTTCTTTTGGAGTTGCGCAAACTTTTATCCATTTTGTTATTCACATGTTTTATTTCTAAGTTCTTAGAAGGAGGCTAAGTTGAATTGGAGCTGATCTTGACTTGAATTGGAGCTGATCAGAGATGATAATTGTCTTACTGCAGGCAGAAGTGCATTAGAACAGATTTTGTTTTTTGTTTTACTTCTTTCTAAGGTGTTAGGATGGTTTAGTTTTAAATTTTGCATGTCTTTGTAGAAGAAAATTTCCATTGGTATTTTGTCTCTGAAATTCCTCCTACAATTGATTTGGTCAGAGTTACACCATCAAGGGGTCTGGAATTAAATCCATTAGCTCTGAGTCCAGCATTTTTCACCAGGTCATCTATCTTTAAAGAAAGGTAATTAATTATCTCCTCTGTGAAAACATTCAGTATTGGAAATATATCCAGTTATCTGTCTGTGTTTATCCAACTCACAGTGCTGGGTTTCCCAGTACCTCTGCTATCTAGATTTTTTTTTTATTTCCTGGATTTTTCTTACCAGCCTCACTGACCTTGCTGTAAGGTATTGCTGAACTGCATTTTAGTAAGGATGCTGCACATGGCACTGTTTTAATTTTGGGGATGTTTTTTCTTTCAAGATGCAGCTGTATTCCAGGAGAATAATGACATCTTATTTCTATGAAAACAGGAATATACTTAGTAGTCTTGAAGAAATACTACATGAAAGGATTGCTTATAATGCTTCTGCAACTAATTGGATTACAGACCTGTGATATTAAAGTGGCAATATTGCATGTTTCTGCAGACACTTCTTCTAAACTGGTCATCTTAGTAAAAGGAATTGGTGCTATAAGGCTGCACTCCAGTTGAGAGTACATCCTCAGGATGACCTGGTGTACGCACAGTGAGCGCATCCCAAGCTGCCTAAGTGTAAGAACAAACAAAAACAACAGCAAAAACTTTTATTTTTTTTTTGCCAAAGAGTTGAGATTTCCATTTAAAAAGTAATATCTAGGAAAGTAAGGAATGTATCATTGTTACTGAGTTTGAGACAACCCTGTCTCCTTTCAGGCTGGCACCTCTAGTGTGAATCCAATGTCTGGAAATCTTTTCATGGCCCAGGTAAATGCCACTTTACTGTATTAGATGTTGGAAAAGAGAGATGTTTTTCTTTTGAAAGAAACCAAGGTTGGATGCAGTGCAACAGCAGTGGGACACCTCCTTTTTGTCTTAGCTAAAAAGGCTTAGCTAAAGGGCACGGCATGTTTTGATGTATAGAGGAAGTAAGGATTCTATAAAGGCAGTTGCAATCCAAAAGGAGTTTTTGATTGGATTAATGGGTGAAAAGACATTCAGGTAGGTAACTTGAGCATGATTTGGAGAAGTGCATCCATAAATAACCCGTCTGGTTGTTTTAGGTAACCTGATGAAGATGGCTGGATTAAGAAGGGTTAGCTTAAGGGAAAAAACTGCTTTCAGGGAGATCATCATCTGTAACATAATTTCTGCAGTTTTGAAGTAGAGAGATGTGATTTTATGATCTGTGTCAATTAGGTAATTATTGCCACTAGTACATGGATAGAACAAAGGACATGAAGTTGAGGTTCCTTATGCTGTTGTCTCTTCAGTCTTTCCCGTTTTTTGAGGAGGGGAATTGTTACAAGGATTGACGCTACATGATAGTTTTCAATCAAGGTTGTTGAGGAAGATCAAGTCTGGGTATTTATGTTGTTGGGGATGGGCAGGATGGAGCAGAATCTGCGGCTTCTCAGCGAGGCCAGGTTTCGGCAAGCAGCGTGTGGATGCTGAAGGCCTCCTCACCTGCATCGCTGTTCACACAGGCATTATATCACGCCGTGAGGCCTGTTCTGGGCTTATCAAGAAAAGGGTTGTTATCAGAGGTCACAGACTTTATTATTACTAGTTTAAGGTTGCAGGTGAAGGTTATTTTGTCATAGGCAGAGCTAAAGAGAGTTTGTGTTTACGGAAGGAGTTCCCGTGTGCTGTATCTGGAAGGTCTGCCCTCTTTGGCAATCAATGAGGTATGCGAGCAGATAGCATGGGCAGTGCCTGATTCATTCATTCCTTCAGCTCACAGCAGCCGTTAGCTTGGCTAAAACAGCTTTTAGCAATGGCTTACAATGCTTTACGTGGAAATATTTAACAGCACTAGTGTAGCAGAGCCTGTTTGTTGTGCTCAGATCTGAAAAATAGCAAGTTTTCTGTGCAGGTTCACAGAGTGGCGGGCGTGTGATGTTATCATATCTCACTAGTAATTTGGAAGGTTCTGTTTTGTGATGATTTAAAATGCTTAAAAACCTGCAATGGGATCCTAATGATGACAGAAAGCAAGTACTCCAAAGCCAAATCTAGTTAAACTTATCAGAGCTGGAGGAATTGAGTTGACTTACAAATGGTAACTGAGTGCAGAAGCCATCTTCAAATGTCTTCTTGATATTAGATATAAAACCGGGAAGCATTCGTCCTCTTGGCCATAATTGTCTTTAAAGCTCCTCAAAGTCTCTCAGAATTCGTTTACCATTAAATATATCTGAAATTCACAGATTAATAACATGCATCTGATGCATTTATGTTGCTCTGCAAGAATAACACCTTTGGAGATTCTAATCCTGATTGAGCAAACTGCCCTTACTAACAAAGACCAGCTGAGTTTCTGTTTATGTTATACTAAAGAATGTAAGGAAATACTTAGCACATGAGCTTAAATATATCCGCTTTATAGGGTTTTGAAGAAATTTGAAATTATACTTTTCTTCTTCATTTTTTCTTTTGATCTGTTTACGTTTTTAGTAGCATTCAGTCTTCCCTAATGTTACACCTCTGCTTTCAATCCCCCCCCTTTTTTTTTTTTTTTTCCAGAGGCTACAGACTCGTAATAAATACTGCTTGGATAGTCCTGTAGGAGATTGGGTGGACTGCCTCTAAGAAGTGTTTACAAAATAACTGAAAGACTAAGGTTTCAGTTCTACAGAAATGTGCCATGCTGTTACTTCCTGTGGCACAGGTAGTGACCCAAAATAATATTTATAATATGAAGCACAGGCAAATTAGAAGAACATTTAAAGGCTTTCAGATGCAAGCATTCAAAACTCTAGAAGTGTTCCTCAGTAATGTATTTGTAAAGTGTAGTTCACTCTTTGCATGCCTAATCATATACATTTCCTTTTCTTAAAAGTTCCCCTTGCTTTCCATGAGTAGGATAGATACAGTAAATTAATATACACTTACTTGTTTGGATTTAGTCTCTTTATTTACTGTGCTCTGAGATCCAGAGAGGTGTTTTGTCTGCAGCTAATCTGTGCATTACCTCATTGATCTACAGTCTAATTAATGTTGGTGACCTCGTCATGATGTGAAGGGTTGATATTATCCTTGTTTTACAAATACAGTGATCTACCAGTTTCTAGTACCCAAGCTAGGAGGCAGTGGTTAGTACTAGCACATAGCACCATATAGCACAGCTCCAGGTGACCCAGCATTTCCTCAGATCGGGCTTGCAGATCCACCTGAGAATGGCAAAAAGTAACACTGCAATGTCCAAGATACAAGATTGTAAAATTTTACAGCTTGTGGAAGAGCTAATGTTTTACAAAGAGAACATCGGTGGAATTTCTGTTGTTTGATGAGGAACATTCTTAGAAATGTCTGATGTTATTTTGCTGAAAGTTTACAACACAAAGTGAAATAAAGTTGAGCAGAGTTTAGTCTGAGGCTTCACAGAGACAGAAGCAACTGATTAAAAAGAAAGCAAGCAACTCTGAGCATCAGGCCATGTTGATAGTGACGGTAGTGGCTCTTCTCCCTACCTGCTCGTCGTCTCAGCTCCTCACATATATACACATATATAACACCCCTGAGTGCATTTGCATGTCAAACAACTAGGTAATGAAGACACCAAAGGAATAAGTGGTGATTCCCATTTAAATGTTGTCCCTTCAGTTTCTGGAGGCAGCCTGTCACTCTTGCAGCTTGGTCCTTGACCTTCCCGTGCTTTTGGAGACTTGCCATACAATCTTTGTTTACAGTAACAAGCGTGGAAAAACCGACTTCCTGACAGTAATGCTGAAGTCTAAGCTGAAACCACTCGCAGGTGAAAAAACATAGTTCTCCCGCTTTGAACTTGTAATGTGTTTCATGTAAAATACCCATCTAAGGCTGGGCAGCTAACAAAAGGAAACCAGGCCTTTGCTCAAGACCAAATATTAACTACTTTGTCAGCACATTCACTAAGGAGTCAGTTGTAATATGTTTCTGTATGTTTTTTCCTGTGTAGCATATAATTTATAATCTTGAGCCCCCCCCCCCCCCACAGGTGTGATAATAATTTCACTGAGCAACTTGTGGCCCTTCATAGACCTCCAGCTATTGCCTATGCAGCTCTGAAATGTCCAAGCGGCCTTACTGGCATAAAGGTTTCCCTCAGGTTTGATAAATACACAGGATATATAGTTTTGCTCGTATGAACAATCAGTAGATCACACAATAACCTCTTTTTTTTGTGTGTGTGTATTTGCATTACCTTTCAGTGTTACATGTTCATGAAGATAATGCTAGCAGCCCTAAGTCTAAAAAGCAAATTTTTAAGCCTAAAAAGGAAACTAGGATACTTACATTAGACCTTTGTATTTTTAGATTCTCAAAGAAAATAAACGAGACTAAAAGCAAAACAAAGCAACATATGGGTTTTGGAGTCAAAATCAAAGTCATCATGCAAAAACCTAATGGAGTGCAAACCTAATAAAGATTTGGGCCCAATGCCACGGCCGTGTTTTTGGTGATGTAGGTTAGGTGTCATATTTTGCAGCAATTAAATACTCATTCTGTGTATTTTAATAGACCCTTCCAAATCCTCTCTATACATTTCAGTTTCTTTTAGCATCATTATGCTAATTATGGTACCCTGCATTAGTTTCTGGCCTGACTTCTTTTACCAAAGCATATTCACCACAGCAGTTGCCTTTGAACTGTGAGGGGAGCTTGACCCCATGGCAAATTTAGGTGGAGAAAACAATCTATAGTAATTCATAATAATAATGGAAATCCTAACTTTAAGGAGCTTCCAAAATGCCCCCGTAGTCCCATTATTTTCCTCAGTGGTGGCTATCATTTGGATCAATTTACATCTGCACATCACATTCAGCTCTGTTGAGGTTCTGCTGTACTCCAGCATAGTTCAAGTTGTCTTTCTTGCACACAGTTTGCAGGTATCCAACAGCACAATGCTTAAGGAAAGGAGACTCACTTCTTTAAAGTGCTTAAACATGAGAAAAAATCATGTTCCTACTGATATGTTTTCTAGTATGCTATGATCAAAGAAAAGTGAACACTGAAAAAGAATGTCCTTTGTATTTTCTAAACATAGCATTTTTTTTCTGCTTGGAGCTATTTTGGTGCTTTGCTGTCTGCATCTATTCCAGATAAATTTACTGAAGGAGATGCTGGTAGAATTGTGATGTTTAGGTAAAGTACACAACATTTGCAGTATGTGGATTTCAGTTTTGAAATAACACTTGAAATAGAATGTTAAATATGTTTAAATGTCTGGAAAACACAAATGTGTGGGGTCAGCACTATCATTTGGTATAGCCAGAACTTTGAATAGCTCGATAATTGCAATAAATGGTCCATCATATATCTTTAGATCCGAGAATTGGGAGGAGGGGGGATTTTTTTCGAAGAATAATATTGAATAATCAGTGAATTCAAATTACAGGAGTCAAGATGCACCATCTGCTTCTCTCATTTCTTGCAACAAAGCTCTCTGTGGGCAATTCAGAAGCTGTGTTTGCCTATTGTTTTGCACTCATTTGCTAAGCTTGGCTAGATTGAATCTAGTATATTCTATTGCAAATTACCAAAAGGTGGAACTGTGGCTATTTTCTAGCTGAATGGACAACCAAAGCAGATCTTTTAACTGAGACAGCATCGAGATATCAGGAGCCAGCTGTGAAGAAACCTGTGAATACCCAAGCAATCTAGCTGTGGTCACACACAAATCTCCATGTGGGATATTTTACCCTGGTGAAGAGCTCTCTTCTCTACATGGTTCTACATGCCTTAGACACTGCTTTGGGGATTAAGTTAAAGTTGACCTGAACATCTCTAAGCTATGTCAGTGTGTGACCAGATGTACTTTGCGGTTACTAAACATCCACTGGTATTTTGTGCAAAGAGTAGGGCACTTGGTACCTTGGCCAAGAGCCAACGTGTCTTAGCACTCAGACCCATGTGCAGCTCTGCAGTTTTTGTTCACATGGAGCAGACGTGTATTTGTTTTGGTTTCAGTCCATAAGGCTTTGCATGCCTGAGGCTCATTTTGAGGTTTCGGGTTCAGCGAAACGTCAGGTTTGGCCTGGCCTTTGGGTTGAAACCTCAAGCCTAATGATAATGCTTTGTCTGTGTGCAGACTCTGAAGGGAAAGGTCTCTGAAAAACAAGCCCCCAACCCTGAGAAACTTAAAACATTCAAAGGGAACATATCTTGCAGAATTGAGCAACTGTATATTTCTTTCAAAATTAGCAACTTTGACTTCAAATGCTGATACACATCTGATTACTGGTGATATTCTGCTTGAGCTGAGACTTGTCTTGTTTATTTTCCAGATCCTGCTTTCTGGGTGGCAGCTGTTTAGTGCTACACAATGGTAGCAGACGTTGACTGCAGTAAACAGGAGGTTAGATTTATATTAAACCATTGGTCAGATTCTTGTTACCTCCCTTCAGTCTACACAGTGCCAATGCCAGGCCTAGCCAATGTGAAATTCCCATTCTTTTGACTCCAAGAAGCAAGTGCGGGAAGAAAAGGCTGATGCCCTAGGAGTATTCCAAATAATTTTCTTCTTTTAAGTCCTAACATTTGTCTGATACTAAAAGAACGTAGGTCTTGTTCTGTGTAGCAGGGCAACCTCTCACTGACTTGGGATCCCAAGATTCATTTTCAGTGATGTTTAATGTATTGCAGACTCACAGGGCTCTCTGGTTGTCTTTAAGCAGCTGTTGAAGAGTGTTCATGTTGGGCCATCTGCACGTTGGTTTAACTCTTGACTCAGCTCATCTGCTGATTCTTGCTCCAAGTCTTGTCCTCTTGTTGGCAGTTCTATCTGCTTTGAGATAGCTGGTGTATTATAGCATAACACTGCTATAGTACAGAGTTGGCTTTATGATCAGATGTTTCAGGGTAGATCTTCTAATGCTGGCACCAAACCAGTGACAGGTAAATTTCTGTGACCTATGTGAAGGCAGCATCCAAAATAAGCCAACTTCTTTCTATATTTTGCAATTGAAAAGCTTTCATTTGAAGTCAGGTAGTAATGAGGCCACTCAGAAATTCCTACTCAGCTGTTCTGGGTGAACAACTTCCTATTCCATTTGTTCTGTGGAGGGGGACAAATCGTATTGAGCAAGTCAATCACAGGCCCTAAAGAAGTCATTTTAAACAGGTAACTTTAGAATCTGGTGGTGAATTAGGGAGCAGTTCCTAAAAGAGCAAAGTGCCTGTGTTAGAGATTTGGGGAGAGAAAAAGGACTAGTTGCCCATGCTGTTAAAAATTTAATGGGGAGGTTGTATGAAGAAACTTCACTGCAGGAACTAGATTTTTCAAATGTGCATGCCCTGAGCTGTCTCCCACAAGGAGATTTTCTTCATCCTAAGTCCTTTGTGCTTCTGAAGAAATGATGCCTGGTCTTTTTGTTTGTCATACTTTCCATATCTGCCTGGAAATGTGTTCTGTATTGTGTATTCTTAATGAACCAGCATCCTCCGAGTACCAGGTTGGTTCAGCCTTAAGCCTGATTTGAAGGACCTCTGTAATGAGAGTAGCTCAGGTTTTGCATGCATTTGGGCCAGGTTTTTTCTGCTGAGGTGATTAACGCACATGCCTGAACACTGGACTTGTTACTAAGGTGTTTGTTGATATTTTAGTGGTTTGGCTAATAGCTGAGTTGAAAGCAACTGGTCACTTAAATATCCAGTCATCAAATGGTGTCAATTTGGAGATGCTACTGATTTGAGCTGAATGTGTTTAAATGAGGCAGAAATGAAAACTCTCCATGTTCCTTGACTCCTTCACTTCCCCTCTATTATGTCAGTGTTGGATCTACAAAGAATGCAATCAAATCTTTCCCACTACCAGTGCATTGAAGACTATACATATAAGAAACAGCAAAAGAAGACATAATGGTATTTTTCACCTCAGGCCGGGTAGTGCAGCATTGGAAGTTTATCCAGAGCCTTTTTGAAATCTAAGTTGTTGGGCCTTTCAGGTGTCAGATCAACAAAGCCACAGCTGACCTGACGTAACGTTGGTGATAGTCCTGCCCCAAGATAGAATTTGGGTGAGGTGACCTCCAGGGATCCTCTCCAGCCAACACATCTGTGATTCTAAATCAGACCAGATAAATGATGTGGCTGCAAGTGGGAAACGCTTATTTTGCTGTGCTGAATCTCTGCCTCAATAATGCTGATCTTTCTGAGGGAAAAAAAAAAAGTCATTTGAAGCCTTTATTCTCCAAATTAGCTGATACTGTGCTTGAAAGTACAGCGCTGTATCCATTGACTGCTGTTTGAATTTGGGTGTGCTGGTGAATTTTCCAGGAGAGCCCTGAAAGAGGTGAAATTGCCACGTCACATGTGAAAATGTCCCAGGATTCCTCCAGTGGTCTCGTGATACCCGTGTGCAAGCACAAGCTCTCGTCCTGGAGCTCCCTGGAACACCAGCTTCACGCTAAGGGTGAATGCTACGCCTGAATTTTACGTGGAATTTAGGCAACTCCTAGGTGCAGCCCATCGAAAAACCCCTTTTTCGGTAGGAGCCAATGAGAAGAAGCTTGAACTGCCTTGTGCAAATTTTTGCAATCTGCTACCGCGTGAGCAGTTGGGAAGGTTGAAAGCGACACAGCAGAGCACTCTGCTTTTGCTCCTGTGGCGCTTTCCCGCCTGAACGCGAGGCGCATCTTTCTTCCGGGGAATTCTGTGCTTGATATCCATCACGTCCATGCCGAAGCTTGCGGAGGGATCCTGCGGAAAGCTGCAGTGCGGATTCGCAGCAGATACCTTATTCCGTGTCCTCGGCGCTGTGCAGTTTCCGTGTGAAAGAGGCAGGGAGCGCAGCGTTGCGAGGTGGTGCCCGGCGTTTGCAAACAAAGGGGACGGAGGACTCGGTGCCACCTGCTCTGTCACTTGGACAAATGTTAGGAGTAGAACAAGCTGCAAACTGCTAACGGTGCGTGCTGGATGATAACTTTATGCAGCAGCATTTCCATCGATCGGCAAGGTCAGCGTTTTTTTTTTCCCTGTTTCTCGAGCTAACCAGTCCCTCGCTTCCATGCTCTTGCAGGCAAGATGGTAAAGCAGGCAAGGACGTTAACTGCTTGGTGTCCTGATCGTGAAGAGCATCGCGGAGCGGCGCGCTCTGACCCGGGGGCTGCCGGGGGTGTCCAGATGTTAGCACGTTAGGAAGTGTGGCACGACGCCTCCGCAGGAATTGGCAGGAAAGAGCGTTTGCTTCTTGGCTTGGATCGACAGCTTTCTGAGGAAACGTGAGGAAACGTGAGGAAAAACATTGCCACCGCCCGCAAACACAGCGTGCCTGGGTGCAAACCAGAGCCCAGGCATACCCAGCAAATGGGGAAACTTTGTGCTCATTTTCTTCCCTTGATTATTTTATAGGACAGTGTGCTTAGTAACATTGCTGGTTCTGGAAATGATGAACGCCCCTGTGCCTCTGTGCAGCAAAGCTTCCTCCCTTTAGCCGATGCTGAGTGTGGGGCTAAGCGCGGAAGAGCAGCGGTCTTGGCAAACAGCTTATTAGTCTCAAATAAATTATTCAGAACACAGGTTTGGATACAGATTGCAGGGAGCGATAATGGAATTGGTTTTCTGAGCTTGTTCATGTGATGAAGACATGGAGTATGCTTTTCAGGAATTCACTTAAGTGGAATCAGCTTTGAATAACGTAGCCTGGAAGTAATATTGCTGCCATCCAGCTAGTGTCTGTGGAACAGCATTCTCCTTTCTCCTGAAGTACTGGTGTCAAAGACAGATAAAAAGCGAGATATTAATTTTGGGGGCTTTTTTTGTTTTATTTTAAGTGGGTGTTTTTCTAATCGCTAGAGAGGGGCAACATTTTGGTCGAGATGTTTTCTCCCCCCCCGAGTGCACTAGTGGACCGCATCAGCATCCGATTTGGGTGCGTCATGTGGTTTCTCATGTGATGCTGGTCTCGATGCGCTTTGGTTTGCGAGCCTTTGTGATTCCGCACTCTTGGACAGTAACATCCAGCATCACAGGAGACTTTGGGGAGGGGAACACCCCCGCTGCCGAAAACCCCTCGAGCCCAGAAAAAAAATAAAGTTACATTCATTTATTACAGTTACGATTTCTTCTCGGCTGCTTCGGCTTTTATTTTTAATTCAGGGTCTTCCCTTTTCTCCGTTCCTGCAGGCACCGAGCTGCGCTCTTGGGAAGAAGCGAGGCTGTCTCTCCTCGGAGCCGCAACGCTGCGCCACCCTCGACGTGGGCTGCTTTTCCCCCCTTCTACCTGGGCGGCTGCTGTTGCTGCTGCTGCTGCTGCTGGGGCTGCTGCAGTCTCGCTGCCTGCGCGTCACCCTGGCTTGTCTGCCTCGAGACTCTCGCGTCTGCACGTTGCTAAAGAAGAAGAGCGATGGAGCCGCGTTTTCTTTTGTTTTCCTGTTGGCTCTGGAAGCAAAGGGTTTTGATATGTGGTGGTTCAGAGGGTTTTTTTTGTTTGTTTGTTTTGCTCTGTGTTCTTTTGGGGGGGGGGATGTGTGAAGGAAAGGGAGGTTAATCTAGGATGGGATGGGTGAAAGCTTAAAGAAATTTCACGTAAAATAATCCAGTGCTCAACAAGGGCATCAGCAGCAAGAATCCAGCCTCTGCTGCTCCAAAGGATTAACATGGGGAAAGCCACAGTGCTGCAGTCGAGTCTCACCTCAGCGTTGTGCTGGAGATGGATAAAGAAGGTATCGGTTGTGTCTGCCCGAGAAGGCACAGGCATGGGTGGAAGAGCGGGAGAGCGAGCGAGTGCGACCGAGGAGGAGGAGGAAGAAGAAGAAACGCTGTGTGCTATTTGTCTGGTGCCGCGCGTTCCCGTGCTGCAGAGGATGGCATAATTTACAGAACAATGTATGGACGGAGGGACTGTGCATTGCAGCCCGAGTGCTCCCGATGCTGTCAGGGAGCGAACTGATGAGCTAGATGGCTGCACCGGTATCCCCAGGGGAAACAGCAGCCATGCAGTGTGTGTGTGTGCATGTATGTGCGTGCGTGCCCGTGTATGTGTGAGCATGTATAGGCACGGAGCAAAGGCGTTTCTGACCAGCTTACAGAGTGCGGTTGTCACTTTGCTGAATCTGCCTTGATTGCAGCTTGTATTTTCAGCTCTAGCTCTACACCCATTTCCTGACTGAGGCTGCACTCTGTGAAAGCAGATGTAGGCAGAATTCTTTTAAGAAAAACGTGAAAGCAGAGCCTTTCCGTTTAACACCTCGAAGCACCGAATCTTCTGTGCGGGGCTCAGAGAAACTGTAGGGGCATCGTTTTCTCCATCTTGAAAATCTTTATAAACACAGCTGTATTCAGTATGGTGAGAAATTCTATATTGTAAATAGAAATGTGATCGATCTAATCAAAATAAATGTATCCCAGATGACTTTTAGACCAGCTGGCTACCATAGCCATCAGATGGCTAAATGCTCAACTGAGCATTTATATTCAGCATTGTATTTACCTTATATTCTCTTTTTTTTTTTTTTTTTTTTTTTTTGCAGCAGCAGCAGCTTGCAATTAAAAAGCCTTCTTGGTCTATTGAAAAGAAGTAACGCTTGCATTTGGCAGTGGATTTCTCAGAAATGCATATGGCCTTTTTTTAAATTACTATTATTTCTGGACAGGCATTGAGGAGACTGTATTTTTGTAGAACAGGTAGACTTGTCAAAATACAGGCATATTTGGTACGGTTGGTAGCTCAGGATGCCCATACCTGAACAACGTGCAGAATAAAGATGGGGGAGCAAGTGCCGCAGTCAGCTTAGTGAAGCCTGGCGTGGCTGTCGGCAGCTGCCGTATTGAGAGGGAGGTTTCTTTTCTCCTTTCCCCCTTCCGTACAAATCCGTAGACCATAATGTCATCCTAAAATATGCACGCGGGGATTTCCCGATAGTCATGGTGAGCTGCCCTGCGAGACGCCTGCCTGGCCCTTCCGCTGTTTGTTACCCCTCCTACAAAGGCAGCCCTGTGTGCGGGATTATATTTAGGCAGCTGCTGGATAACATTCTTGTGCCGGGGCAAAGGGGTCCTGTTACTCCCAAACTGCTGTTTGCTTAAAGGAAAATAACCTTGGCAGTGCACCGGGTGCTGCAAAGGAGCTTGCACCGCTCCCTGTACCTCTCTGCGACTGCTGCGCTTCTATCTCGGGCACGTTGGAGCAAACGAGGAGGGAAGGAGGCTCTGAGCTCATAGCTCCAAAGCTGCAGAGACAAGCAAAATGTCAGCAGCTTGTAATTAAGAGCCCGCAGTTACGTCAGCGCCTGGGTCTCTCCAAGAATAGCTGTGTGATGTGTGCCACGGAGCAGTATCCGGGCTAGGAAGCCCGCTCCCGAGCAGGCGAGCGCGCGGAGGGGTTAGGAGCCCGCTGTGCTCATAGTGGGTGCGGATGGACGGCACGCTGCAGGGCTGGCTGCGGGCACCCAGTTACGGGCACCGAGCGAAGTGTGAATCCCTCGGAGAAAAAACAGACAAAAACGCAGGCGAGGGCTTTATCCTAGAAAATGGCTTTCTGGCTCTGCGGAGGAGTGGTGGCTGCGTGGGGCTGGGCATGCGCTGCATGATCGCAGTGGCCGCCCCACAGAGGGGTCGGAGGGGAAAGGGCTGTCATGGAGCGCGGAGCAAGCAGCCTGCAATTCCACGGGGGCATTGCAGACTCCAAATGCCACCCCGAGGGAGGAGGCTTTCTCTGGTCCGGCATGGCTTGCATTGAGCTTGCATTCCCTGTTCAAGGGAGTGTGTGTGGTGGGGGAAGGCTCCGCGCAACATCCTGCGGCCGAACAGAAGTGTCCGTGTTGCTTTGGGAATACTGAAGCGGGAGAAAATGCACTCTTAAAGGGCCACGCCGGAGCAGGCCTGGAGCGCCCTGATGGCCCTTTCCTGACTGGCCTTTCTCCACGTTGTGGCTGGAAAGTGTTTGCCCGGCTCCTATCAAATCCCCGCCGCAATATTCAGTTTCCATTGCTGTTTGTGTGCGTGCCGTGCCGCCTGGTGCCTCTCCCTGCTGCCAGCACAGGCCAGTGGCTCGGTTTATGCAGCTCTCATTTACCCAGCTAGGTAGATTGCATCATGCAAACAGTGGCAGTGCTTTTTTGGTTTTTTTTTTTTTCCCTCCTCTTTTTTCTTCTTTTTTTTTTTTTTTTTTTTTGACCGGGAACACAAATTTGTCAGAGGAGATGACTCCACGTATTAACCCCGCGACTCTCTGAATTGCGCCCAGCACACTGAACATCCTCGCTTTAATTAACAGAGGGCCACAAGAGCCGGCATTGTCCGCGGCTGTTTAATTTACACTGGCAGCCCCCTCGGCGAGCGTAACCTGCCCCGATGGGCGCCGCGTTTTCCTGGTGCTCGCGAGAGGATTCCTTGGCTCGTGTTCCCTGCGCCGGCCGGCTATTAGCGCAGGCCCTGTCCGCGGCGCCGGCGGCCGCCTCGCTCATGCTGCCCGCGCTGCCGGGCCACTGTGTCACCGTGTCAGTGCGAGCGAGGTTACGGCGCGGGCAGGCGGCACTGCGGGGTTACCAGACCGTGGCGGCGTTTCCAGCAACGCGGCCCTGACCTACTTTGCGAGCGCTGCGCGCCGCCCGCCCAGCAGCTGCCTGGCGCGCCCGCCGCCCTCATAGGCTGCGGCTGTTGCTAGGGGGAATTAGCATGAATTTTTCCACATGCGGGCCCCGCTGATTGAATGATAAAAGCTGACTGGAATTAAAGAGATTCGGTGCAGAATTATGCAGATTGATCTCCCTCGGTTTTCCTCCCCGAAACGCATGAAAAGGAGCAGAAGACAGTTTGATTCCATTTATTTTTTTTGACCTATTTTCCCTCCTCCTTTTTTTTTTTTTTTTCCAGGGGAAGGCAGAAGAGTTGTGAATTTTTGACGATCATTTACTATTTAAAGCACTGAAATGATATGACAGTGGAGACATTCAGGCATGCATCTTTAATGAAGTGGAGATTCAAGCTACGTTCTCTCTACAAGAGGATGGAAGAAATATATTTTGTGTTTTGGTCATACCACTGATTTTTATTTTTATTTTTTATTTTTTTTCTTTTTCCCCCACTCAAAGCTGCATGGACTTCCTTATTCTGGAAAGGCGCCTAGCAGGTTTCATTGCATAACGTTACTCCTGGCTATTTTTAGCTATCTGTGCTTCACAAAATTAGTCCTGTGTTGGTGGATGGATGTAATCCCTGCACTTGGTCTCCTATATGCAGAGACAGATACCCGGGATATACGACAGTTTGCTGGGTGTCATGTTTGCCTGGAAAGATGTTTACCCGCTGTAGATGTATCTGCGCTGCATATCTAGCAGGGAGCTGATGACTGGCCTATAATCAGTTTGATTAGATAAGCCCCTCTGCCTTCCCGAGTGTTTTTCAGGATTCAGCTGCAAGTTGGATTCTCTTGCTAGCTCTTTTCTTAATTTATTTATCCCTGTATGCTTAAAATAGTGTTGTCTTTTAAGAGAACTCTCCGCCCTCACAGGAAGCAAATAAGGCCAATCCTCAGTGAAGAATCCTTTGATGTAATTATGAATATTTCCTTTGTTATTATCACTAATTATAGAAGATCCTTGTTCAAGCCACAATTCCCCTTTGTGCGATCCTTTACCATGCGAAAAGTCACCATTTAGTGCTTGTTATTTAAAACCCATTTTCGTAGCGACGCGTTAATGATGTCATACGCAAAGAACTGCGACTCTTCCACGGAGGAGAAGGAGCTGGAACAGGAGAGAGGGCCTCAGGTGGCTCTCTATTTGCAAAATAAAAATCTGACTCCTTGTGAAAGGCGGTGAGCTCATTTGTGTCTGAAATGATTTCGCTGAGGATATTGGGATGACTGAGAAACCTTTTAGAGTGGTGCAAACATCTGTCTAGACGGCGAGAAGCCTTCCTGGACGTGGAACTTCCCGGCCTCTACCTTGGCCCCTGGAGCTCCTTAGGAAGGGATGAAGATGAAGCAGTTGAAAGCTGAGACATACATTTGAATGCATTTTGTGGCTGGATTGTAGGACTCGATTCATATGGAGGGGAATTTCCTATACCTCTTTTCTGTCCTTGATTCATTGCTGAAACACACAACTTCTCCTTGTCTGTTTCTTCCCTTTAGTCCTGTGGATTGGCTGTGGATTTTTATTTAGTTAGTTTAAGAAAACTAAAAGTGAGGAGTGGCACTACTTGATACTGAGTAATTATTTTCTCTGTCAACATGTTTCCCCTGACTGTCTCCAGATAAAACTCAAGAAAGTGAAATTGCATTTTTGGCCCCATGTTTCTCAACTGTGCTCTTTTGCTCAAAGCCTGACCTCTTGATCTGCTTTTCTTTGGGACAGTGTCACTGTCTGGCGTTTCCCACCTGGCCTATGGTTTCCTTTCCTGGATGTCTTGCAAATTTATCTTTATGTGCTGAGTTTCTCCCCTGGTGACTTCTGCTGTGATGAACCAGTTGTAGAGGTCACAGAACAGGATCAGACAGCAGTCAGATCAACCCCTTCCAAGGCCCTTGTACTGGTTTACACTCAGGTGGGCAGCCTCTTTGCTAGGAAAAGTGAAGTATTGGCCACTTGTTTTAGTGCAGTTAGTTGTACTTTGTTCCTGAAGGAGGCGAAGCCAAATTTGCTCCAATCTCTGCCAGGTTTTGTGTGGAATTCAGTCTGCTGGGGTTCTGCTCCTCGCTGGTCATAGCCAGCTGTGGTTTCATCCAGTTTACCTGGAAAATTAGCTAACTCAGCCTTTAGCAAAAAATTACTGTACCATAACCTATTCACTTTCACAGCAGAAACCTATTTTCCAGAAAAATGATCAAGTGCTGTCTTATTCTGGCACATTGCTACTAAGAAAGAGAGATTCCAAAGAAAGGCAATGAACAACATAAAAGCAAATACTGCTTGGAAAAGAATAATATCCTTGATGGATATTTGGGATGAATGGATGGATGGATTTGGGAGTTCAATGCAGTTAGCATTTATCGCCAATGTCAAATCAGATGGTTTAGCAAACCATTGGATGACATACTAAATACTAAAAGTACAGTGTGCCATAATTGTATTCAACATTAGGTTGATTTCAGAAAGTCTGTTTAGTGATAATTACCCTAAATAAATGAATATGTGAATAGTCTGGTCTGTTACCTTTTCTAAGACTTTGGATAATTATTATGTAACAGAAATGCAGAGTTAATGAAACAAAAACAAATACAAGCTCTTTCTATTTGTGTGTGTATAAAGCATAAGAAACAGAGGATTTTGGAACATATGTCTGTCTTGAAGTTGTAAGTTGAGGACATGCCTTTGAAAAACATGTTAATCATTCTTTGATGATCTCTGAGTTTTCCATTGTTGCAACGACTTGCACCTCCACGGTGGAAGTTGCTTACCTACAACAGAATGCATTGAATTGTTTGACATTCTTGTACCATGACCCTTCTGGTAAGCTATGAAAGATCTGTTATGCTAAGTTTCATGCTTTCTAGGATGGCTGAGTGACTGCTGATTTACTAGTAGTATATGCAGACAGCAATTTTTTTCCAGTAAGAGATATAGAATCCTGTCTCCATTTGCAGCTGTGGAATGGCTAGGGATGTTTGGCATATTCCTGACCTTGGAGTCCTGGAGAATTGTGGATTTGTTGTACATTTTGAGGTGCCATTTTAACTTTTTGATTTTCTGCAAACAGTCAGAGGATGGAGGATATAGAATGGCAAATCCAGATTTCCATGAAGGCATTACAGCCTCAAAGAGCAAGCTGACTCCCAGCCTTCACCTCCTGCCAGGGCCATGAAGATCAGTTCTGCAGCAAATGTGTTTTGGTTCTGATTTCAAACCTAAAGTACAAGGAATTGTATTATATTTCTTTAAGAGTGGCAGTTGGCACATTCCTTTTATTGCAATACTGTAGGGAATACAAATGTTTTACAAATTGAAATAATCCTTACAAGATTTTTTTCTGTAATCCATTAACATGGAAACAAATTCTGTAATGTATTACCTCAGCTAGGAGCAGCGTTATAGTGGTTCTCATGTTCATGCTTTCCTATGACCATGGTGGAGATGTGTGCCTGTTCTTACAGAAATACTGTAAAATGTACACATGTGCACAAGACATGTGTATAAAAGACACATGCACAATTTGAACAAATGCAGTACAAGAAGCATATAATATAGTCAATAATCATTATTACATTAGGAAAATAACAATATTGTATGGTTAGATGTACGATGCCTATTTGTTTATGGTGAAAATGGGTTGTCATAAAAGTCACGTAATTATGATGCACTGCAAAATCAGCACAACACTACTGTCCATTCACCAACAATAAAAAGTACCTGACAGCATGTAGTATGAAGCTAAAGAAAGACTAGTGTAGTCAAAAGTAGAGTAGGGAAAACTAGATAGATGGTTTTCATGACCACTCATGTGCCTTCTTTCTGTAGTTGATAGCAATATACAATGAAATGTATGATGGTCTGTTTAGAGATGGAGAGACATCTTCTAAATCATCAGTAATTCTTCCCTCCTGCTCTTAGGCCACACCTACATCTAAAGTGAATCCAGACTTAGATCTTGACGGAGATCATGACCCTGGTGAAACCAATGTATGTTTTATCCTAGAATTCAGTGGGGCCAGGCTTTCATCTCTGGGATTTTCCCCCTTGAATGTGTCTTCTTCTGTGCTCTCACTGTGTGGTGTTTCTATTTCTACATAAATTTTCCTCTTTATTCATCTGAAAACTCACTGAAAGACCAAAATTCATGAGTAATATCCATGAATTTACTCTTGAGTATGAGAAAAGGTGGGGAAATATCATTTCACAACTAAGCAGGTAAGTCTCCATAGTTAGGTTTTTATATACATTTATGTTTGCATCATAAAATGCCTTTTTTGGGTGGAAAAAGTGAAAAAAAAAAAAAAAAGACTGCAGGTAGAATTCGTTTTTAAACAGGCTGCAGAAATTCAGATAGTCAGATGACTTCTGTCTCAAGCCACAAAGTTGGGTCTCCTAGAAAAAACGAAATGTGTTCCAGCTCTCTAGCAGACTCTGCTATGTTATCATCATGGAAGTTAGTGGTGGATTTCTATGTTTCTTTTTTGTTGTTGTTTTGAACACTAGTGTTGCATAGCAGCACTCGCATCCATATTCAATAAAGTATTTCAGGTGGAGAAACGTATACCAAAACTGTGCCTAGGTTTTCCATGTTTTTCTTTGTGTAGGCCTTGCTGAACATGTAACTGTGCCTTTCTGAGGTCCCAAAGTGACTTGGAAAAACCCCAAGGTGGAGTAATTTAAAATAATGGTAGTTACCAGAGAAAGTTGATGGTAGATTTTGTGCCATGTTTGTGTCATTCAAAAGACATGTGTGGGCTAGAAGAGAGTGTTGCTCCGCTCATGCCGCATGCTTGGTTTGGTTAAGGTTTAAACAAATGGCTTCATTTAAATCTCCAGTTCATGACCTCTAATGATGTGTTATGGCCCTCACCTCTGATTTCTGCATCTGTGCATAGGCATACATATCACTATTTCAGCTGAGCTAAAGTTGCTAGTGAAGTGATCTTTACCTTGCTCTGCTCTCCATATTATCCTTTTAAAACTCAAACCTATGGTTTTTTACAACAGAAAAGCGAGTACAGATTTCTTAGCATTTTACTTGCTCTTCCCAATATTTTTGTGGCGCTGAGGAGACCTTTGCAAATACAAAATGTATTCTCTTCTGCCTGTGTTTGTAGTGTCAACTCACATTTGGTAATAGGTTACCCAAGCATCTTCACGGCCTCTGTTTAGAAAGAAGACATGCAGATGAACAGGAGACAAGAAGATAAAGCACAACCCTCCAAAATATTCCCCTCTCTGTTTTGAGAGCAATCACATTTATTTTAGAAGCAAGTGAATGGCAGGCCAAGGAGCCCAAGTAGACTGATGATGTTTGATTTCATAAACCAGATATTCATGTTACGACACGTTCCCAAGAAGCAGCACGGGGAACTAATGCCACGCAGTTCAGGTTGTTGGTGTATCTCCACATCAGGTAAAGTGAAAACTTTAGTAAACTATAGTGTATATACTGTACTGTAGAGAACTATAGGATACAAGTGAAAGCCTTGTACTGGTGGAGCCCTTCTGGACTGCTGTGCGGCCTGGGGCATGACACATGCCCGTCCAGCTCTGCAAAGGGCCTCTCCAAAGTTTCCAGGGCTGTCAAATATTGGTTGCCTTCTTTGCTCAGCCAGACTGATTCTGATTTTAGTTAGGTGTTGTGCGTAAGGAGAGGTAATACACTTTATTTAAACCATGTCTATCCCATAAACTTTGTCTTTTGGATAGCCTTGGGCAGTGCTGGCTGCCTCATGTTAGTGCTCACTTTAATAGGAGTTTGTAGCATGTAAAAGAAAAAAAAAATCAGAATAAGGCCAGGAGGTTGGAATAACAGTCATTTAAGATTCTTAGATGTGCTGGACATTGATGTTACCAAGAGAGCTAGAAAAAAGTCCAAGGCAGTGAAGTTTTGGCAGTACTGCACTGCTGCATAATGATAGAAACCAACAAATTCAGTTATACTCTAGGCATATCACAATGTAAGACTGAAAATCACCTCAGATGGAAAGGAAAATAGAAGTAAAAAAAGCACTGTCTTTTTTTCCAAGTAGAAAAGTCTCTTTTATAAATACCATTGTAAGGAGTTTGTTGCAGCCTGGCTGAGTCAGCTGGAGCACAAAGCTCCTACGTATGCCTATTTATGCCTGTAATTTCTGTTGCATGTTCATGTATGCAATAACAACCTGCATGTGTTTACTGGACTTTATTTCAAAATTCTCAATTGAATGTGTTTATCATATACCCTGAGCTTTAACCTGTAGACTGCAAAGTGGATCTGGGTAATCAGAACACTGACCATAGGAAGTCTTTTGAAAAATACCTGTATTTTAAGAAATTAGGCCAAAGTTATATGGCCAGAATTCAAAACTGGGCAAGGTAATTCCTGTATGAATGAGAAACAGATAGTAGGCATGAAATGGTTTTTGGGGCTACTAGTTTTGAGGCAGTGTGGCTTATTTATGAAGCAGATTGGTTTGGGTTTTTTTTGTTTTTTTTTTTTTTTTTGCATACACAAAAATCATTAGAGGGTGTTTTTTGGTTAGAAATATGCCAAATGAGCATAGCCACAAGTGGAAGCAACATTTTTCTGCTGCTTTCCTACATCCTCCTCCTCTTTGCTCTCACACACCTTTGCTTCCTTTTTCTGAAATTATCTCCTTGATCAGAAACCAGGAAAAAGATCCCTCTGTTCATCCATTCACTCTTGTTCTGCACAGACCCCAAGCTGTTTACATCTTGGGTTGTTGCTCTTACTGTGTGCAAATGTTTTAAACGTTTGATTACCCTTGCACTGAGCCTTAAAAACTTGACACGTGTTGATTTTTATGAGGCCTGTGGTTATTTCTAGATGCTAGACAGTACCAACTCCTGCCTGATAGTCACTAGAACATGTATCCTGTTTGAGCACAAAAAGTACAGGTATTTTATAAAAAGCCAAAATGGCTCTTTGTCACTGCTTACTGTTTTGTTGAAGGGTAGAAGACGAAGCATTTTTCTGTGCGAGCTGGGTGGACATCACAGATTCTTTTCCTCTTTCTTTGGGTCTCATAACCCTGCTTTGAAATATCCTTTTAAATAGATGAAAAGGGTATAGCCATAGCTCTAAATCCATGAACTTTGCACATTATTGAAATAAATGGTTCTCCTTTTGTTCTGGGGTCCTGGTTGAGATACTATGCAGAGGTGAAAAAATATGGATAACTTCTGTTTTATGCATTGTCCCCTGCTTTTTTCTTTCTTTTTTTTTTTTTTTTTTCCTTTCTTTAATTTATTTTCGAGGGCTGGAAAGGGAAGCAAGCCAAAAAGGCCAAGTGTATTGATGTGTGAAATTGAAGGAGTTGATCATTCTTATGATCCCGACACTGTGCCCTTTGACAGGGTTAACATAAAAAGAAACACACTGCAAAACACACACCTCAGTATGAAAAATTCCTTAAATTCAGGGTGTGTTCATACAAAGTGAAATTTCTACAGTGTGGAAAGCATTAAACCTGATCCAGGAAAAATGTGAGGTGCCCCAGCCATTTAGATGTGAATCTCTTTAATCCACACAAGCATTAGAAAAATCTGAAACATGTGAAAGTTCAAAAGCTGCAAAGCCATTACATGACTTCTCATTCATTTCTCAAATATTAGAACTTTCTAATGAACTGTGAAAAGGCCTTTTCTTGTATTTTTTTTTCTTTTCATAAACATATTTCACTCACCTACCAATACGTTATTGCACATTGTGAAGCCGAAAATGAATTTCACTTGGTCATATTTACTCGGATATAAATCCTTCATTTATGTAGCATTTCAATAGTTGGTAACTTGCACCTTTTTCAGCAGGGAAAAATGGCAAGACACTGCTTTTACTTTACAGTGTAAATCCTTTTTTCCTTTTTCCTTTTTTTTCTTTTTTTCTTGAGGAATAGGGCTCTATTTTTCACTCTACAATCTCTATCTACCAGAGTATTAATATGTTTTGAATCAACGATCATAGTATAAAAGTTATTTGATACCTTTGTCCCGTTTGGAGGTCAGGTATTGCAATTTTCAGGCTTTCTCTCACTGTCTCTCACTGGAGAATGAATCATGCTTTTCACTATTTGCTTAAATGATGTATTTCAGGAATTAAAGTTGCTGTGATGGGTTCTCTTATGTCTAATATTTTTGAGTTGGGAGATACTAGGAAAACTATGTTACACAACAGTGGAAAAAAAAAAGATTTTAATACAAGGTAGCAAACTTTCTTAGGAGCAGAAATAATAACAAGTTTTCGTATTTATTTGTCACTTGAGAACCAGCCATAAAATGCTGTCAGTGAAAGTCTTGTGAAAAGGTGACAGAAAACAGTGAGAGCTGTGTGGGTTTTTTTTTTTTTTTAATGACAGGTAACTGCAAAATGTTGAAAAGAGACTTTTCTAGTCCCCTCCCCTCAAAAATATCATCTTTACTTAAGAAGGCAGGTGGAGATTTGTTCCTCAGGAGAAAATAGTTGGCAACCTGTATTTCATTAACTTGCCCAAAGATGTCTGAGAAGGGCTGAGGTAATCCACGTATTTCTGAGGTGACAAAGTAAAAAATGCAAGTACTGCCTGAGCTACAGACAGAGGTGAGGATAAATACAGGCGTAAAGGGTAATATCAACTGAGAACTATGGGACCTTTCAGGGAGACCAGACTCTCAAGCATTGTGCATCACTTAGAATTGTAAAAAGATAAAACAAAACAACCCAAACCTACACCAGCAACTGAAGAGTTTCAAGGTAAACATTAGCTAAGGATTAGCCGTAGTCATTTTATCCTTTTCTACCATGGCCAACCGGTACAACAAAAGACTATATTGATCAAAAAGGTCATTGAGAAGAGGGCAGGGTTTGAAAAAACTGAATTGAGAAGAAAAAAAAAAAAAGAGAGATACAGAAATAGCAACTCAAAGATGAATGGGGTTCTGTACATCAGGCATTTCACACATACATTCTTTTGTTTGTCTGCACAGATACAGTGGTTATCTTTAATTTACTTGGTTCATAGAGTGATTTCCCCCAATGGTCTGCAGAGCTGGAAATGGCAAGTAACTGCACACATCCCTCTGAATAGAATGGAAAATGTGGCATCAGGAAGCAGAGCAGGGCTCTCGTTTTCTGTTTGGTGCTGTTCTGCTGCACTTGTGTCATGGGGACCGTTGCTGTAACTCACACGTATCATGGTACCTAGTGGCTGCTCCATTCCTCTAGTATTAAGGCCTTCGCTGAGAAGCAGATATGATATAAATGTATGAGTTATGATGCAAACACTTGCTGTTATATTGATTATCTTGACTGACCAGGGTTTTTTCTTTCCCTTGTTTTAATGTTTCCAGAGAAGATTTGCATCGATCCATGGTTATGTGGGAAAAATCTTTGTGGCTGGGACCCTCAAGTTCTTATTGTCCGGTATCCTGAAAACTAAAAATAAAGGGCAATTTACAGGCCACTGTAAGAAAGATTCTAAAATACAGAGGTTCTAGTGTCATCCACCAATGACAGTCTGCTAAGTGTGTTTGCATTTTGGGGCAAAGCGGAAAAAGAGCATTCCCTGTGAATGACAAGTGCCAATCTTATAATGTCATATTGCCATTACGTATGAATAAAGAAAAAGGCCCATTATGTGGTATCTCACTAGAAAGGAACTTAACAAAGAAGTACACTGTGTTGATACTGAGAGGAAGGATAGGCTTGTGGTTAGGGCACAGGAGATGTGGGCTCAAATTTCTGGCTCTGCAAGAGACTTCCTCTGTGACCTTGGGCGAATCACATACCACCACACTTCAAAACGGCAGCAGCACCCAGACGAGGAGCGAGATTTCCTAGAGAGATAACTTCCCATGATGGGATTAAAATGGATGCCTAAATGGTCATATCTTCAAGATGGGCAAAGAGGGCTTTGAGCATCTGGCATGAAAGTCTCAGCAGGAACTAGAGAGCTTGGAGCCTTTTTTCCTCTGAAAGGCTGGCGCTGGTGCTGGCTATTGAGCATTTGAGAATCTGATCCTTGACCTCCCTTGGGCTTCTGACTCTTAGTCATGCTAAGGCCTGGTTTCCCAGCTCAAAATGGACACAACAACATGTCCTTTATCTTATTCTCTGCCGGTTTGTCTATTTAGATGCAGAGACTTCACGGGGAAGGACTGTCTCCTACATGCAGGTATCTGGCCCTAATCTTTGAGAGAAACAGGGAGGAATCAGTACTTTAGACATAAATGTGTTGAAAAGAACACATAAATGATGGTAAAAATAATGGTTTTGAATTAGTAGTGAACTCAGCTCAGTAGTGTTAAAACTGTTTTTGCTCATTATAGAAAAACAATTTGCTATATTTGGGGCAGAGTCAGAGTGTCTTCAGGACTTGGGAATGCTGAGATCCCAAGCTGTGGGTTAAACACATCTCTACCCAGAGTTAGATTACAGTATGTTTTGAAGTATGTTTTCAATTATATTATGTTAGAAAAGTAATGCTGAAATTTATCTTAAGTTGTCAGAGTGCTTCAAAGCATAGGCTTTTCCTCTCTGAGTCCTTGAACAGGCACAGGATGTGTTGAGGCAAAACTGTTTCCAATTAAGTTGATGCATACTGTTCTTTAATGTTTCAGGATTTCAAGTTTAAGATAAAGAAAAGTATTATAGATGGAGTTCAGAAGGATGATTCAGATAAAACTGCCTGGAAAGCAGTCATTTGCCCGAATTTCTGTGGCTGCACCATGTCAGGTCCTTACCTGGTGTGTGGTGACACGTAGCCATGAACTTCACTGGCGCTGGTGACTAATGTTGGCTGAGGATCCAGCTCCTTTCTCTTATGTCACGGATTTTTTTTTTTTATTTTATTTTATTTTTTTTGTTCTGTGTTGGAAAGTCAGCTGATAAACTAGATCCCTTGTTTGGTTAGGGAGGCTTAAAGCATATTCTGAGCTAACGGAAAGAAAAGTGATTCCAGCAAATTTCTCTGCTGCTTGTAGCCATTGCCAATTTTTACTCTGGTGTGTATGTCTTGTTCAGCAGAACAAGTTTTTGAGTGTGGAGGGGTTCTTTTTGTGGAGTGCTATGCTGAAAACTTCTGTGATCCTGAGGATTAGAAGGGAATTAAGGGTAACCTTCTTTTTGTGGGAGGGAGTAGGGGGAGGAGATAAACTAATGTACACAGCACTTTAATTTTTCAGGTTCAGTCCTTCTGCTTAAGACAAACACCTGCACATTTACATTTGACATCCTTAGTTGTCATTTCTGGAAGCAATTGCTGCTGGGATCCCTGAACCAACTGCCATAGCAATTTTCTGTATACTCTTTTGTACAGGTGCTGCCTCCATCCCTGCTCCCCCTGCACTCACGCTTGCCTCATGAAACTTACCCAGCAAGATTATGCCAGACCTGAATGCAGCTCATTGGTGCTGCCTGCTTTGCAGTGCCTGCTCAATTTTCATTTCCCTTGAGGCCCAAGTTAAGATTATTCAGAATGCATATGCAAGTTGGCCTTGGCAAAGGTCAAATGTATATGGAAATAATAATAAAAACAAAGCTATGTACTTTCATGATACTAAAAGAATTGAAAAAAAGTAAGTGTGATCTAGGAACAAATGGCCAGATATCACTTTGGCCAAAATGCTATTGCAAGAGCATGTGCACTTGAAGGTCGTTGCTCAGTGGTAAGATTTTTTATTATTATTTTTGAAGAATGAGGTGTCCTCTGGCTAAAGATATTGCTGAAAGAATCCTCCTAACATTCAGTGCTTAGTTAGAAGTGGCTTCTTGCAGGTGTTTGGTAATGCATTAAACATCTGCAGCAGACCTTCAGGAAAAATCTTCATAAATTACTGAATAGCTTTCCTGAAGATCAGAATGTTACTTTAATGTCTCTTGACAAAGGAGTTGGCTTTAAAGGAATCTTCTCCATGGGTCCATGGGTTGGCTTTTCACTATTAATGCAACTTGTCAGGCATTGTGTGGGGGACTGGACAGCAGCATGGGCTATGGAAAAAAGGTAAAGCTTAGGTTTCAGTTTGCCTCTACTAGATTTGGATGATTTAATACCTGTGTTAACAAATTAGGTCATTTAGATGCTGAAATATCTGGCTAGTTTATGGGTCTAGTTATCTGGTCGGCCACAACTGTGAACATATGTACACTTGGTGCTCTTAAATCTATGTACGTCTTTCTTTGGTACTTTAAAGGATCAGTTTGAAATCTGGCCCTTGAAAATGCAAGAAATCACCCAATAAAGCATTAAAATATACCGTAATTTATAGCAGTGTCCTTATTCAGGATTTTTTCTTAAAAATTCAGGTCATACCTCTCTCAACCGCTTTTAATTTCTTAATCACAAGCTGTTTTACATAAGCCTCCTGGACAGAGAATATATTGGAATTTTGATGTATGCACAGTGGGATAATTGTTCTCTTTCAGTATGATATTTCATTGTATTATCCCTGACAAGAATGGTGTTTCTTTTGTCTCTGTGTGTTATTTCAGAAGTATATTCTTTTAACAAAACGAGGGTATGTTCTTCTCCTAGTATAAATAGGGAAAAGCAAAAAAAAATAACTGTAGAGTGAAATGAGTCTCTTAGGGTTGGGGATAACATTATAGATGTTCTCTTAATGGAAAACAAACAAGCAAACAAAAAGCAGGATCTTTATTTATTTTGCTTTGGGAAAAAATCTGGAAATCTGGCCTGTGAGCTTTGCAGGGTGCAAATTTTATAATCTGTGTAGAACTGGTCACTGCTTTAATTATGGAGAAAAGTGGAGTCCCCATCGCTTTCGAAGTTACAGCACTAGCAAAATCATTTGCTATACATGGACAAGTGCCTAATTTAGTAAAAATGAAGAAGCTTCCTTACAGTCCAATGAGTTTAAGATAGCTCTTGCTTAAAGTCTAACACATGCATAATTATTTACGCTGAAAATCTATTCTGAAATTATCGGGTCATTTGCTCCTATGAATGTTGTACTTGTTTCTTCTTGACAAAGGACTAAATGACTTCCGTAGCAAACTATATGCTTTGCTCTCATGGATGCATTATAGGAAGGCTGCAACATGTTTATACCAGCCTTTTCCCCTCACAGTCCTTAAAATCTATTTAAGAGGAGAAATCACAGTTGCTTTTGTCCAGAGATTGTCCGTGTTTGTAGGACTGGCAATATGACTCAGCTTTACAGCAGTGACCTGCATCTTGCAGTAATGGGCACTATCTTAGGAGTCATAGGAGTGACATTCAGATGCATAAGTGAGCCTCTACACAGACAGATTATACCAGATTCCTAGCAGTCGGAACTGCTGAGCTTTACTGACATATGGTTTGAGAGGGAGTTCAAACACTGGTAGCTCTCCAAGCTCTGAGTAAACAGGGCACATCAGTAAGGGGAAAGGATGAGCAAAACAGAGAAGCTATGGATTTTACAATGGTTTTACTTAAATGAGACTATTTCCAGGGACAGTTAATATGACAGGACAAAACCCAGTTACGATATTGCAGAGACAGTGTCTAGTTTGTCTTTGGACAAAAGGAACAGTATTCTGAACCATCCCTAGTTAACTGACATCATACATTTTGACCCACATACTGATTGTTGCTGGAGGACACTAATTAGATCTTAGCCTTATTTTGACAGCATCTATGCACAAGGTATTTGTGGCCAACATATTAATAGTAAGTTACATTAATAGTGGAGCCCCAAACTGAAGACTGCCTGAGGATTCAGACTTTAACCAGCAAAAACTTCCATGCATGTGCTTCTTCAATGAGCTATTAAAGTTCCTAAATTACTCACACAGCTTTGGTAGGTCAGGGACTTTCCCTCCTCTCTTTCCTCCCTCTCTTTTCCTTCCACCCCTTCTCCTCCCATTATCTTTCCAAGAAAAATGCATTGATTTAGGCACTAAACTTTCACTAAGACAATGATGGATGGAATATGACATTGTGGCGTTTCTTTTCTTTATCCTGTAGTTGTGCATAGATGTTGATGCTTATCAAAGTATTCTTGTTTGACTTCAGATGGATGTGCACTGGTCAGAATTTATATACTTAAATACATTGCTGGTGTCAGCTTTTGATCATTTATGTTGACATTCAGAAGGTAATGCCTCAGTATTGGGAGGCTGCATTAATACTTTTGTTAATTTAACGACATATAGATTATAGGACATCAAAAAATCTTCACCTTTTGGCTGAATTAGGACTGCATCTAAAGCACTGAAACAAGATTTGTCAGTGCCTATGGACTTTAAGTCAGTTGAATTCATGGATGAGTTTTTGAAAACACTGGCTGGCATTGGAAGCAACAGAAGCTGGACAAAATTAACAGCAAATCCTCTCAGCCAAGTAGATCTGTTGACTGTTAGCCGCCCTAGATTCTCAAGTGGAAAACAGCTCAGACAGTAGCTGAGCATCAGTGGCTCAAAGAGTTGGGTAAATTAGCCTCTGGTTGTAGGGATAATTGGTTTCTGTTTGAGGAAACTTCAAATTTTTAGTATGTTAAATATTTGAGTGAAAATTGGTTTGTTTTCATTACTGTATTTGGAGGCCTTGAGATTTTTTTCTTTCATCCCCTGATTTCAGTGTCGAACTGTCATCAGAGGACGCTAACCTACTTGCTTGTTTAAGGGCAATAGAGATGGCCTTTATAATCAAGCACCTGCCTGTACCCCCCACTGCTGAGTGGGCTGCTGGAAAACCCAGCACCAAGAGACTGACCATGACTCCGAACAGGAAAGTGGACATCACCTGCACGTACATCCAAAGCACAAATGCTGCTTCAGGATCCCTTCCTTTCATCACAGGTGAAGTTTCAGTGAAGTCTGAGTATTATGAGAATTACAAGGAAAAAAAAAAAAAAGAAAAGAAAAAAAGAAGATTCTTACAAAAATAACCCATCTGGCATAAAAGCCTCCCACTGCTTCCTCTTGAGTATCTCTAATGTTTCCTGCATGTTTGCAAGAGGGGCTGTATTTGTACCAGAGACTATTTATTTTTGTTTCAGTTATAGTGCTAAACACAGGGATTCCTTTTTCCTTTTTTCCTTCTAAACGGAGTTTATGGGAGGTCTCTCTTTTTTTTTTTTTTTTTTTTTCCCCCAACCTCAAACTGATAGAGATAATAATTCATATCCTCTTTGATTGCTATTTTCCAGTTCTCTGTGGATAGCTGTTAATCTTAATGATCCTTCAATCCTATTTTTGAGATGGACCGCTACCCATTCACCATGCACTCTGGAGGCTGAATGTCAGGGCATATTAATTAGGCAGACTTGTGTAAGCAGTTTGCTCCAAAGCCACCAGGGCCAGTTAATCATCTAGACATTACATGAAAGTTCACAGGTTGAAAAGAATGCTCTCAATCATTTGTGCTCAGTAAAAGAGGTTTGAAAAGTACAATTGGAAATTGTATTTCTTGAACCTCAGAAGTGAATCATTCTCTTTAAGAATTTTTTCTCTGAAATTAATTAACTGAAAAGGCTCTATATATGTGTGTATGTGCATATGAATGCATCTCTGTCTTTCATTGCATTTGCTAGATGTTGGTGTAGGGGTTTACACCTGAAGAAACCTGGCTGCTAGAGAGAGCTCCCCTGAGTGAAGTGAGGCACTGCATAGCCACAGATGTTAAACAGCACATCTAAAGCAGCACCTACACTTCAGGGTCCACAAAAGAATTCAGTATCCATGTGAGACACGGAGGTAGAAGAGCTACATGCGATTGGGTATCAGCAGGGCTATAAACACAGACCATACTGCATTGCAAGTGACAGGGGATGAAAAACCACTAGCAGAGGTAACGTCCACAGGGACAAAGTGAGAGATCCGGTGGGGAATATGAAGGACTAAGGAAAATACGTACAGCCTCTGAAAAAAGAATTCAGCTGAACATTCAGAAGCATGCATTTTTCTATTTATCCAACATAAACAGCAGAGGGAATTTTGACAAGCTGGATCTTAGGTACGTGGAAAGCTTGTCAGTTATTCCTGCTTACCTTAATATAATTCATGATATATAACCGATGTTGTGATAGAGACAAAGTTTGTATCAGAAAGAGAATATTTAATAACTCAAATTCGATTAACAGCTGCTGTGCTACAGCAATAGAAATAAACTTCTAAAACATCAGTTAAAAAAAGAGTATAAAAGGGCTGAGGATTTTGAGGTTCATTATTTGACCTTGGGGTCAAACTCCCCAGTGCAGTTGATCTTTTAGCTGCCTTTCTCATGGAGAATTCAAGGCAGAAAAAGAAGAAAAAACAAGATAAGAAAAAGAAATGGTACTCCCATCAGAACCTACAGAAATGTGGGATTTTTTTTCTTAGAGATTCATCTTTTGCACCTGAGATTAATTTGCTTTAATTTAGAAAAGCTCTTGAAGTTGCTTTTCTATATTTATCTCTGTACTTCCTGTACAAAATTTTACATTGCATATTCTCCCCAAACTGAGTAATTGCCCTTTACCCATCTTCATTCACAGAACCAGCAGCATTGATTAGACTGGCAGAGCATCACTGCAGCATCACTATTTTTCAGCAGCAACACTCGCTCTTGATACCCAAGACTCCACATACAAAGTCCTTCCTTCCTGGGGTGGGAAGACATTGCATTGTATCCCCTTTGCTTTGGAGTCCTTCTCCCTTTTTCACAGAGTCGGGACACTTTCGAAAAGCACTTAGAGGCTGACCCTTCAGTCCAAGCTCTGCTTTCTTTTGGAGAAGAGGTGAGGCTTCTACTCAGAGGAAAACATGATTTGAGGCAGATTTGCTTCATGGCAAAACAGCTGTCACAGAAAATGGCCCTGTTAGCAGAAATGCAGATTCTTTCAAAAGTCTATGGCCTGAGTTTTCATAGATAAGGTTCAGCTTTTCTTATGTTCCTAGATTTAAAATAGAAATGAGGTTAGCTGGTTTTTGTCAAATAAATGCACTCACTTTTTGAAGCTTCCTGTCAGCAATAATATGTGATGATGAAATATGATCTTAAACACATAGTGAAGGAAAGCCGGGTGTTTTCGTGGCAAAGATATTACTGGTACTACTAGAATACTATAGGAGAGTTTGTATGATTTGTAATACTCTGAGACAAATTCCTTTCTGACTTACTCCCGCATCATTTTTTATGCTTTTGCATCTCATTCCTCACACCTGATGTCTCCCTTACTTCTTCAACTTTCACCTTCTTATGGACACAACTTAGCTCCCTGCAAACAAAAACTTTTCACCCTTCCAGCCAAAACAAAAAGAAGTCACCACAACAGAGACTGTGCAACTTACTGCAACAAAGGGGTTTTGGAAAACAAAAGCTTAAGATCTCTCAAAGTAATATTATTCATGTTTGTGCAGAGCAGGTCCACAGTGACAATTAAATGCGACAGTGACATTTGAGCTCCTCTCCAGAAGATCCAGTCGGCTCCTGCCAGCAGACGACCCAGGAAAAGAAAGTGGCTGATCTCTAATGGTCTTTTCCTGAACTGCTCCTAGAAACAAGGCAAGGAACCAGGTGATTGTTTAGTGTGAAACAATACTCTAGCTGTTGTGTAAAACATTCTTTGTCCCTTCAAGATCGGGCTTTTGTTTGGTTTAATATATAGCTGAGCTGCATTGCAGGTGTCCAGTTTAGATCTAAAATTTGGTGTGGCAGGGTAACATCTTCCTTTTAATAACTGCCCTGTGTATGTAAAGCAGAGGGCATAAATAATCACAACACTAAACACAAGGAAGGGAGAAGTTCTTTCCTTGCATGAGAAACAGGACGTGTTCTCAGATCTCTGCTTCTTTCTTTATGATTAAGACCTATGATTGTCTATGACAAATTTCTTCACAGGGACTTCTGACTTCAGTCACTGTAGACTAAAATGGAGGGATGTTTTGCTATGGTCTGAGATTCCTTTCTTATACAGTTTACTTCTCCAAATCTAATGCTTAATTCCTCGATGGGAAAATTAATTCTTTGACGGGAAGTGGTTTCTGCAGATTTGATAATATCAAATAGAAGATAGAGCCTTAATTCTGAAAATCTGCTTTGAAGGAGTTGTTGCCCTTCACATATGTTTAGATTGATAGCTGCAGGGCAGTGTCTCAAGAACAGCAAGCAAAGGACTCATAACTGCAGAAATAGAAAATTCTTTCTTTTTCAATGCGTTACATTGACAAGGGAATGTTTTACCACTAGAGCATAAAAACAGAATGAAGAACCTCTGTTTAGATGCAATAGTTTTAATAAGCAAATCTAGTGGTCTTTTGTCTAAATATTAATTAGTAAATGTTTGCAGAGTTCTTAGCCTGTGGGTTTCAGTATGACCACCCCTGGATGCTCTCTGAGGAGAACAGTAATCCCTGATGCTGAATGTCAGGAGAAGTTTTGGAGATGGGTGTCACCAGTGCTCACATCCTCCAGCACACGGAGGCACCGGGATTCTTACTCGTCAAAGCTGTGCAGCAGGCCTTGGGCAGACGTGTGCGTGGGCAGGCAGCTGGGGAGCGTCAGCACACGCGGTGAGCCCGGTTCTCTCCTAGGGACCCTTGCAGCAACAGCTACAAATTCACGTCTGGAGAAACAGGGGTGGGCAAAGGGGAATGATGCTCTTTAAGACCATAAATATCTGGGCAGTAGCGCTCACCTGAGACTATTTTTAATTTTTTTTTTTTGACTTAAAAATTATTTGTAGAATTTGGATGTGGATTATGTGAAATTATAGAGCTGTTACTAATATAGTATTTTTTTAGCGCCAGTGCAAAAGGCACTGTTTTGCAAAAGCCTGATGATAACAACTTAAAAGAGAAAAGAAAAGAAAAAGGTGACAGCGTAGTGAGAGGAGCCGCATATAAATCCAGGATGCCTAATCCTAGGGAGACAAGTGACTAGCTTCCATTAGGAATAATTCTGCTTCCGTTAATTTATTTCCTATCTTGCTCCCCCGATGTTTATGGTGTTTTACAGGGCATCCTATTAGTGGCTTAGATCAATAGCAGACTTTTCAAGATCTTTGTTCCTCATCCAGTTTTATATGGGCAACAGTTGTGAGGGTGTAAACACTAAAAAGAAGCAAGCAGCAATGCTAATTTCATTATTTCTTCATTTCTAAACCTAACACTGTTTTGCATGAATTTCCATTCTTTATATTCAAGCTTTCTGTGGAGACACAATGACATAGTATTTAAATAGTGATTGTGATTTGGCTGGAAGTATTGTCCTAATGAGCTCTGGAGATAAAAAGCAGAGCTAAATGATGGTGCCTTGTTTTGAAAAGTCTGTTGAATTTAGTTCTGGCTTTGTAAATCAAGCAGTGTGTGATGAAGTCTTCACAAGCTTTAGAAAAGCTGTTTATGGTTCTGTGCATAGCCAGAAGGATTACTGATAGGGTTTTGGACAACACTGGGGGTTGTCACGCCACTGTTCCAAAGTTCCCATTTAATTTTCTGTTGTTCAGACTAATTTTGAAAAAGGATACTGATAGGAATGTGCAAGAGTCGTGAGGTGATACAGCCTCATCACTTCTGAATGCCATAGAAAATCAATTCCTCTCTTTTCCTCCTCTAAATATGTCTTAGTTCACTAGTAATTCTTAGGCTCGTCCTTCTAATCAGTTCACGACATGCAGAGCTGAATATGGGCAGGGGTCTCCCACATTTCCCCTTCCCCACAGACATTTTCACTGTGCAGCTGTTGACGATGTGAACGTGTTCGTGCTTCCCTCGCAGCTGACACTCTGCCCATGTCTGGAGACAGTAAACATGTGCTCGGTGCAAAAGCAGCTTGCTGCTTATAGCGACTGCATGGCTATTCTGTAAGAGCCTGGGGAATTAGAGGTAAAAAAAATAGAGCTTTCTTCAATTGCATTAAGAGAATTCAGACAATCAATGAATAACAAGAAAGTGTGTCATGCTGGGCTATGGATCTAGGAATCCAGACAACAGAAAAACAAATATTTTTTGTGTGTGTGTTTTTTCCTAAGAAGGTGGATTTTAGATTTTTATCTTGTTTCACCTTGCATTTTTATATGATATTTTCCTTATCTGCCTCCTTGAAAGTCTCTTTTGTTGTGATGTTTATGAAGATTTTGACAGCTGTTGAACTGGGGTGCTCTGAGAACATGGCCTGTCACACTCACCATTTGTGTCACTGCTCCCTTGTACTTTTCCATCTGTCTATTTGTCATTTTTTTGTCCCATTTTTATACTATACGCCCTTTTGAGATGGCTAACACTGCTTTTGAAAAGTGCTTTGTACAGCACCTAGCATAATTATTCCTGATTCATGTCATACACTTGTGTTTTATTCAGTTCCACTATTCAGTTTATTCAGTACCCTTTACTAGCTGATCAACTCCTATCAGGTGAAAAAAAAAGATCAACCCTCCATTATACCAAATACAGCAAATCTCACATACGTGCAATTATAATTTTGATACGAGTCTAAAATGTTTAAAGAAGAATCTCCAAGGCATTAACTTCTGTCAATGCTTCCTTCTTCAGTAAAGCACAGCTCAGGCCTTTATGCAGAGACTGAATAATCCAGTCAACTAATTAACTATACCTTCTGTCATTTTTTTTCCAGCCCTTTCATTTGGAAGTGCATGCATGTTTCTCTATATAACTTAGTGAACCTCATATAAGACAGTGAATTTGAGCTAATCTAACCATATTTCTTTTCTCTAAGGAAATAATAAGGCTACTAGGACACTCTTACTGTATATGAAATTATTCAGGGCTTTTATGTTTGGTGAAGCTCATTTAAACAAAAATCTGATAAAGGAATAAATAAGTAATGATAAGTAAAATGATGCATACTGGGTGTAGATGACATATCTAATTCTAACATTAACAGGCTCAGTACCAGAAGACAGGCATTTATGCTTCTGTTGTCTACACTGCATTAATCACCTGATTAAGTATGTTAGGCTTATGGGCCAGCGAAGTGCACAGCTGTGTGCAGGGTTAACCCTTGGAGCACACGTCCATCCCCACTGCCTTCTTGTAGCCTGGCAGTGTGTAACTGCCCCTGGACTGCTGGTCTTCCCCGAGTTTTTTCCAGCAGGAGGTGATGCAGGATGCTCCAGAGGCGCTCCGCTTGCCTGCCCAAGTCCCTGCTTCCTGGTACTCCTCGCTCTGACCCTCTCCAGCTTCTCCAGGGCAAAGTGACCGCTTTGTGATGCCACCATCTACCTCCTTGAGTCCTGAAGATTTGTCCTCTTTTGTGCCACCTCTCTGTGGATGATTCGTAACCTTTCCCAAATGACTATACGATAGGTGAGGTGAATCCTATTTTTATGTGGGAGGAGTATTTTATAGAGTCATGTAAGGCGGACAGATTCTCCTTCCAGTGAATGTCTTGTTCCATGGATCTTTTGTCTTTGAAACCCTCCTTGATCTTTCAAATATTTCCCCATTTTCTAGGCATATTCTATTTGTCAGATGGAACCTAGCTACGGAGCTGACAGTTCAAGCACTCAGTTATCCTGCAGCCTACTCAAGCTGTATGAAATGTTCTTTCCACCATTTGTGAAAATTGTATTTTTTAAAAAATAATAAAAAACCAGCATTTCCAGCTCCTACTGCACTACCTTCCAGTATTCGAATCAAAGCAAAGTTCTTCTCTGGCACTATGATTTTTTGTTCCTTTCTAGAAGGCTGCATTTTTAGACGGAAAGGGAAAGGAATGGAAGAGAGGTATCAGTTTCTGAATGAGAAGTCCTCTTTTTTCTTTATGTAAAAGTTCTTCAGAAACAAAACAGTAATTTTATGATGTAACTACTACAAACTTTGAAGAACCATATAGTGGGATATCAAAACTCATTGTGATTGTTTCATTCTTGTTTCCATATTTTGAATAGCTATATGTTAGGGAAAAAAAAAAAGGGAATCAACTACTCTTGTAAACCCTAACATGTTAGGACTGATCTGTCACTGGCTCTACTGTAACAATTATTGCCCATATAGATTGATATTTCCCTGTGAAATAGCTGCAGTGACGGCTTCGTGCTGCTTTCTGCCTCTGAGCAGTCATCGGGTAATGCGACGGTCCAGGAGCGCAGCAGCTCCTCTCTGTACATTACCACGGCACGACCTACTCAGCTTTAAAAGCAATTCTTTTGTGGTTATTTTTGTCCAGTTCCCCCTCTGATTAGTGAGAATAAAACATCATATTCAGAACTATAAGGGGAATGACTTCCCCTTTCTCCACTTCTTTCTTTCTTTTTTGTTTTTGTCAGGGATTTATATTTATTCCCAGTAACTTCCACGCTTCCAGGCTTAATGTTGTTGTGAGATAAACTGCCTTTTGCATCACTGTCTTCACCTTTGCATCTGGGGCTGTTGTCTTCAACTCCTTTCTGTTACTTGCCCAGAGGCACGTGTTATCTCATACACACATGCGTTCTGTCATGTCTCGTTCCCTGGATGAATAAAAACTATGTTCAGAACAAGGGAGATGAAGGGCTGTATGGAATTGTGTAGATGTAGGTGGAGGAGGCACTCTGTTTGCCGATTTCCCCTTTTCCATATCCAGGTGGTGGTCATGGGAAGCCGCTGCCTTGATGTTTCCATCTTTCTTTTGTGGAAACCATATGGGCCTTTGTGCAAGCATGTGTTTACACATCACATCTTGTTTGGAACATCACATTCAGCTCCAAATAAATACATTTACTCCATTGGATTGCTTATGCATAAATTAAGCACATATTTAAGTGTTTTCCTGGACTGAGACTCTAGTGAAGAAGAGGAGGGGAGACAAGCTGATTTCTAGAACGTTTTAAAGTACCGTTGTTGTATGCACAATACTATGCACTATGCTTGTGTGTGTGTAGGATCTCTTTTGAAGAATAAGGTATAAAGCAATGGTAGTTTATAAATTGAGCTGTTCTGTAATGATGAGTCTAACTGTAAGGGGTTCTATCTTATAGCTGCCATAGCAAGGATCTGGCAACAAGACACCATAGAAGAGTTTGGACTGACTGCAGTTAAGCGTTCTAAAAACTGAACAGGTCTAAAAACCACTAAGAGGTAGGTCTACAATTCCATAACTTCTGTGTCTTCCCACTGGGTGCGATGGCAAGGACTCTACTGTCCAGAAGAATTTGGAGGAATCTCAGCATGTAGTACTTCTCTGTATATGCTCTCTGCTTGGAAAAGGTCATGAAACCTTCAAATGAAATGAACATATAAATGTAGATCAGCATGGTCACCATAACGTCATTCCTACTACTGATACATTTATCATTTGACTTATTAATTAGAAAGCTTCTCAAATATCTAGCAGTGATGGTATAGACAGACTTAGAGTCAAGATTTGAATTCTTTCACTTTGAACTTGCAAGTGTATATTGATTAAAATTTATTTCAGCATAATTGACCTCTGCAGGCACCTACTCTCAAGGAATATGATTCTCAGGACTTTATCTGCATATCACCTGAACCTGTTCTTACTTGCTTATATATTAGAAGATACAGTTCTATACCTCCTGGCTATTTTATAAATTATTCTTCATTGCCTACTAACCAGAAGTCACACAAAATGGAAGATTGTAATCCTGGGTTACCATTTAGTTTGAGAATGAAGATGGAGGACAACCTCCATGCAGGACCTATTAGAGGTAATTCATCCAGCCCTAGGGAAACACATACATCAGATTTCTCTGTGGATTTGCTGTCAACCTTCAGCAGAGCCAGGCAATCCTTCGATTATCTGTAGAGTACACTGCAAAATGGAATATTAATCTGAGAGAAGAATTCTGTTCTTTACTCATGCTCTACTGACAAAGTGTATATATGTATATATGGCTTTCCTCTTATGTATCAGCTACTGCCTAGTGTGCCAATTTCTGCTTAACAGGTGGTGGTCTGCTTTATGCTGAAACCTGTGTTTCAAGTAGCTGATGCAAGGCAATCAGGGATACTGAGAACAACCTTTTCTCATTTCTATTTACAAATAAGTCAGGTCAGTATTATTGTTAATAATATTCTCATCTGCATTTCTTTGTATACATTATTATCATGTATCTATAACATATGTCTATCTTGGAGAACTCAGCAGTTGAGCAAAACTGAATGTTTGTACCATTCCACATTACTACATTACATTACATACTATATCACATTATTACATTAGCAATCCACAAGAATATCCACACAAGGAAGGAATGTAGGGCTGAACCTTTGATTTTTGTAGCATTCTTCTTTAACCAAACCAAAATATTACTCTGTGTTTGGATTATGTTCAATTGCAGTTGAGAGATGATTGTTAGTCTTTTAGATTCCATTCACATGACTATCTTTTCATAACTGATATATAGCAATTTATACTACATGCTCTTAGGACTATGTCATGTGAATATTTAGATAGCCAAATATCTGACACAAAAAGCATACGACTATCACACACACATATGCTTAAAAGTCCAAGAAATCATATCTCCCAAGTTGCTCATATATTTCCATTTCTTTATTTGTGTTGGTTTCCTTTCAGTAAATACAACTGCAGATCACTGGCCTGTGCCACATGTCAAATAAGGATAAGAACCCTGTATGTGGAAGTCAGTTTTCAAATAGAAATGAAGCAGATATTTAAACTTCAACACTATCCCTATATAATACATATTTTGAAACTGCCAGATTACACATCTTATGTAACATGCATACATAAGAGGTAATATGCACATCCAAAAACCCATATAGGGTGATTTACAATTTATATGTGGAAATCAGAACATGTTCAGGACTTTCCTCGAGTAGCTAAAGTTACTTAAAAAAATCATCAGAAGATTTTTATACTTCTTTTCCTGTATATTTTTTCTCTAGATTCTGATTATCTTATTTTGTATGTTGTCTTAATCCCTATGAGATAACAGAAAATCTTCAATTCTCATTTTTTATTACTCTACAATTGTTAGGAAAGTTGCTAAGTAGCTGGGCTTTAAATTTGAAAGTATCCAACTACTCCACTTCCATCTGAATTAATGTGTGATACTGTATTTAACCCTGTTGTTTTCACAGGCAATATTTTTGGCTTGAACGATATACTTCTGGGAGTATGGTAATTGTCCTATGCTATAATATGGAAGAAGTATGTTCCTTAAATATTAGCATTCAGTAGGACTGTTCTTAATCTTTGTTATACTAACAAATGCTGAATGTCAGACCTTTTCAAAAATCCAGATTGGAAATATTTCTTTTATCTCACTAAAACGAGTGGAAGCTCTACACATGCACTTCATGCAAGTATGGAATTGTGACCCCAAGTGAGCTTAGCAGGGATAATTGGAAAGGATTAATTTACTTTATGTGGCTTTCAGGGAGATGAATAGTCTGCTATTCTTCCAGGAAATGGGGATTTTGGAATTCTTTAGTTGTGTGGCTGTAGAATTATGTATGAAGTTTGCATCCTCAAGTAGTTTTAAGTGTGAGTGTCCTTAAAGACGCAATCCAAAAGATAAGGTCAGGTTTTCCCTATGTGAAGCTTATTTGTATTGCCACAGACTTCTTATGTGAAATTCTGAATTTTGAAAGTATGTCATCACTTTGCCTTTAACATTCAGGGGCTAGAATTTTATGTGTTAAAAGAGAATGATTTGTATATGTATATGCCTCTCTGTATATACGCACATACATATATCAAGATTTAGGCCTTGGTGAAATTCTGGGTATATAGAATTAGCTTAGGCTGAGGGTTTTTTAGATATGGGCTAGCAGGGACACTTTGAAACTCGATCTGAGGTGAAGAGGCCCAGTTGAGTTTGTCTGCATGTTTTCCAGTCCTGGGGAAGAAACTGCTTACTTGAGTTCTTAAACTTCTCATCTGATCCTGTAGCTTTACCCAACTTGCATTTTCCTTGCAGAATTCCTTCCTTCTGCAAGGAATGGCCCTGGCTCAGTGTTCTAGCTTTGACCTTGCCCTCTTCCTTTTTTCCCCATTCGACAACAGTGCAATAAAGATGCTGTGCAAGAAGTCCTCTTGTTTAGCATTTGGTCAACTGGAGAGATGCCAACCCAAACCTTCTAGGAAAACCATGATGCTCTGTAATTCCCAAATTCACCTGCAGTAAGTGATTTTATGGCATATTTTTTTTCCTCTGAGAAGCAAAGAGGATTGAGTGGATGTGCTGTGCAACAATTACAAGATCTACTTCAGTGCTCTCCTACGAGCCAGAGGATGTCCTGCAGAAGTCCAGCTGAGGATGTTTGCTGTGGCCAGCTGGACCTTGCAGGGGCAAGATTGCAGGGTGGCTGTGCTCTTTGCTGTAGTCTTGCCTGGGCTTGTCTCTCAGTGGTCTCTAAAGAGTCCGCAGGATCTGCATTTCCAAATGCAGCTTTGGGGGAAGGAATTCTAGAGCTCCGCTAGTAAACAGCTCTGCTCGAAGCCTGCAAGAGTACGTAATGGTGTTGGGAACACATTCCCAGCTGGTGGGTCCTGAGATCCCCAGGCCTCACCTGCAGTGGAGCAGGACCGGCTGTTCAGCTGTGCGGGTCAGAAATCTGCATTTTCTCCTTCTTCAAAGCTGTGCTGGAGTCTGATTGAAGCCAGAAAGTGTGTTGCTTATTGGCTGGTGTGCTAAGTCCTGCAGTCAGCCTCAGCTACGGGCCTGAGAAACCATGAATTAAATGAATTTTATAAGGTATATTAAATTTGTGAGGCAGCATTAAAATGCAGTGACAGCTGCGCAAGAGTGACTCTGGGGCTGTACAGTTTTTCCACATGTGGAACATGATAGGATCAGTAGATGATGTATAGCCATCTTTGGTGTGAAAAGATACTTAGGGTAAGGGTTACATGTGTTTCCTCGCTCTTGTCACAGCTTCCACTCTTCTTTGAATACTACTTTCCAGTCCTGGATTTCTTATGTGTCCATGTTTGTTGACAGTGTGCAGGATTAAAATGGTATTTTCATATTTCTGTGGAGTTGAGGCCCCTTAAAGCAGAGAGCTGCAAGTGTGAAAAAGAGATATGTTGTTCCCTAATGGCTTATTACCATCGCATTTGCAATTCAGATCAGCTCTAAATTGACTGAAATTTTTAAACACATAGCAAGGCAGTTTAAACTAATGATTGTCTGGAGGTTCACATCTGACACGAACTAAGCTTCTGATCAAAACAAATTGCAAATAATCCCTCCCTCGGAGTCAAAAATGTCACTTTTTAAAACCGCACGTTGTTTGCCAGATTTTGTCAGATAGCCTTTAAAAAAAAAAAAAAAACCTTCACAACTATCTGATGGATGTTTTGTATTGGAAACCAGAGCAACACTGGGGTGTGGGTTTTTTTCCCCCACCTCCTTATTTACACGTTATTAGTGTACGTTAATGTTTCTGCCTCCCGCGACTCCTCCAAACCGCCAGGGGGTCGGGCGGGCCGCGCTGGGCCGCGTTGCCTAGCAACGCCCAGCAGGTAGCGGGGACGCGGCCGCCGCGGCCGTGGACCTCGCCGAGGGGCCGCCTCCCTGCTGCCGTTCTAGGCCGCTTTTAGTCCGTTTCTCTCTTTTTTTTTTTTTTTTTTTTTTTTTTTTTTTTTTTTTTTTTTTTTTTTTTTTTTTTTTTTTTTTTTTTTTTTTTTTTTTTTTTTTTTTTTTTTTTTTTTTTTTTTCTTTCCTTTTTTTTTCTTTTTTTTTTTCTCTCTCTCTCTCTCTTTTTTTTTTCTTCTTCCTCCTCTGTCTCTCCATTCCCTTGTTGGGCCGCTGAGGCCTACGTGGTGCCTAAAGTAGCAGCATTGCGAGTGACCTCAGTGTGTCTGAGGAGACATAAGCACCACCAGGATTAGGCTCAAGGGTGCCGACTGGCTGTATTTTACATGCAAAGATTTTCCCCCTCGCGGAGCAAGAGGCAGTCCTGACACGCACTAGGAAGCTGCTGTGGAAATGTGCTAAACCTGGCCTAATTCGTAATGGTTTTGGGCGCAGCATCGTGCTTTCCTGCTGTGACTGCTTCAGGGAGCAATTCACAATTTGGGCTTGGTTTCAAAATCCATTGGGATTTCAAAATCCATTGCTTTGGTTATATTAAAGGGGAAAAAATCCCTTAAAATATTCGGAGGGACCACAAAGGATTGGCTTAATATGGGATTGAATTTGGATTTGCCTTGAAAAAAAATAACCCTCGAGGTGGAGGGAGCGAGGGAGGAAGGGACTGGAAAAATCTTGGCTATTTACAGCCATGGACTAGTAGTTGCAAATAAGGAGATATTTGCTAATTCTTAGCAGAAAATAGTTCACATAGAGAAAATAAAATAAAATAAAATAATAAAATAAAATAAAATAAAATAAAATAAAATACAGATGCTTAAAAAAAAAAAAAAAGTAGATGCTTTTTCAAGTTGCTTCTTAAGAGGTTATTTGTATTTTCACCTTAAACTATAGAGCACAAAATCTCTTGCATAGCACACTGTGCTACTGGCACCCACGGGGACTGTTTCTGTTTGAGGCATTCAGGTTGGCTTTTGGTGTCCTTTTTTGTTTTGCTGAAAAATATTTCTTGAACAATTATTAAAAATGCAAGTTTATGTAGATCCCTGCACAAGAGCACTCTTCTTCACGAGAGGAAGTTTGGTGGAAAGAAAACACAGTTTCATAAGCAGTAAACTGGCAATTTTATTAAAATCTTTGATTTTCTTTCTGAAAAATGCTTAATCTGAGTTGGTTTCAATCAATAATTGGGGAAAAATCAGTTTTTTTGGGAAAAAAGACCCTTTGCTAATTTTTTTATTTGATTGACTCAGAATGTTACTACATTTTGGGAGAAGGGAATGTTAATACAAATTTTTTTTTTAAGTGACAACTTTTTTACTACCTGTTCATTACATATAAAAAATTAAAACACAACATATTTTACAGATAACTCCTTCCCCCATTTTTTAAAGTGAGATGCTGCAGTTCTGGGTTTTTTTTAATTGAAAAGAGACAGAAAATGTCAAAAATCTTAAGATGTTTATAACTCAAAGGCTGTTTTCAGAATACCTACCAGATTGTGAGTAGTTCAAGGAAAGATTTATAAATCTATTACATTTCAGTATATACAAGAAGAATGTGGTATTATTTTTATATTAAAAGAACTCTCAGCTTACTGGTTACATTAATAGAGTTTAAGTATAAAATGAGCTGCTGCTTTTAAAATGGTGTTTTGAAAGTCACCACTTTCCCTAATATAAATCTATAATAAGGCTTAGTTTATATAATGTTTGCCCTGGATACAGTTAGATATTTTTGGTCTTGTAGCCTTGATAACAATGCATCTGGTTTTAACATTGGTTCCATATTGTGCTATAGGCTTAGGCTTTGCAATGTTGTGGCAGCTGTAGTGGTGTGGTTTAAATGGGTTGAACTTCCAAGTAATTAAATTTTTTTTTTTTTTTTTTTTTTGTATTATTGCTGTAAACTAAAACTCAATGCCAGCTGTGCTTAAGAAAGCAAAAGCGATGGCCTTCTTTACTTTGTTTCTTTCCTACAGGGAAAAAATGACACATACATAGACCGTGTTGTGGAGAGGAAGCCATAGCAGCTTTAAAGCAGACAAGATCCTTAGCATGAGTCTATTAATCCAGTCCCTCAGATTTTCAACTGAGCTGAATTTATAAAGCTCTGAAAAAAAGAATCTTGATGCTGTGTTTTAAGTTTGGATCTCCATGAAAAGCTGCTCCTTTCACTGCATCCTTTGAGGGATAGCACCTAGGCCATGCCTTGACCGTCTCTCTAAAATGTGTTGTTTATCTCCAGGACACTAGCGTTGTCCCTTCTCAGCTCAGCTTTCCTTTTTCAGTCTCCAGTCAGATTTAAGCCATGACAATAGATACGGCATTACCCTTAATCTAGGTGAAGACAGAATTCATAATGTCTTTGATAAGAGGCTATAGCAGATATGTAATGCTGGATAGCAAGGTGTTATGCATGATATAAATAATTGCATCAGTAAATTTTTTCTCTCAGGGCAATAGTGAAACTTTTTGTTTTTTTTTTGGTGAGTGATGATGGGCACAAGCAGAACTGTCTAGGGGATAAAAAACACATTTTCCAGACTAATGTCACTATCTACTGCTGTATAAAAAGCTTCGGGATTTTGTTTTTGTATGAAAGTCTCTTTATATCTTATATTCCGCTAAATCCTACTTTCACTTAGATGGAATCTCTAGTGAAAATAAAAATAAATGGATATCCTAACCTTCTTGCAAAGCATTTCAGATGCTTTTGCTGTACATTTTTCATGGCCCCATCCATCAAAAGCTAATCTCTCAATAAACTCAGGCTGTACGTTGCACTTTCTTCCTTCACATGGCCCTTGAGAGAACATGAGAGAATTTTCTAATGCGATAAAGCATTTTCTTCTACAAGATGATAAAGAACAGATTCTTACTTTTTTTACTTTCTCACTTTGATGCAAGAGGGACATGCAAGAACAGATTCCTTGCAAATAACACAAAGCCACTTAAAAGAACTGCTGAGTTGCCTGTTGCAATAGCTTTGACATTAGCAACCATGCTCTCTAGTGCCTGCTTTTATGAAGATACCATATGAATCAAATTCAAGTATATTTTGTCGTATTAAGTTATAGTACACTTACTGTAGGTCCAGGATGCTGGAACATCCCAAAGGTTTTAGATGGGTTTGGAAAATCATCAAAAGTCTTGGGGACTTATTTGAGTTATATGAACTATTTTTGTCTGTGAAATCAGTCTGGAAATCTCCCAAGAGTGGCTCCTGGGGAAGATTATCATTATTTCAATCTTTTGGCTAAAGAAGGAGCCTATTGTCATGTCTGATTATTGGCCTAATCCTGCAAACAATGCACAGTGCTTACACACATGAAGTCAGTGATGGCAAACACAGTAATATCTAAATATAAATTTCCTCAGTAATAGGGTGAAAAGAATGACAGAGAGACAAGTTATGGTAGGCAGTGAACCTAGAGTCTTTGCTGTACCTAAGCGAACCTCTTATTCCTACTATTTGAATTACAAGTAAACAGAGCAGGAGCCTCCCTTGGTGGGGATCCTTTCTCTGTGTGTGTGCTGTGTTAGTGCAGAACATGATAGTGACCTGGGTGATGAGTGTGGGACAAGGCATTCTGATAATACTGTAATAATTTGTGGTATCCTGGGTTAACCTTGTATGCATTTGACATTGAAATCTGCAGGGAGATAGGCAGAAGTTGATAGTGAAAAATTGTATCAATAATTTGGAATATTTTTAGAATCGATGAGTCATTTAACACACATACTAATTACTATGCCCTGAGTGCACACGCATGTTCTATATTTTGTATTCCGTGAACTCCTTCTCTGGAGGTCTTCAAAACCCACCTGGATGCCACCCTGTGCCATATGCTCTGGATGTCCCTGCTTGAGCAGGAAGGTTGGACTAGCTGATCTCTAGAGGTCCCTTCCAACCTTGAATATTCTGTGATTCTGTGAACTCACTTCTTGCGGCACGTGGTGTTTGGTACACTGGTAGCTACTTTGATCTGCTAGAGTGAGTGATCTGAACATTTTTGATGACTCACAGTCATTCATGTGATTTAATAAGTGATCTGAGCTGTTCAGTGTGATGAACCCTATCATTTACTAAAAAAAGGAAAAGTGTTCCCATAATTAGTGTTGCAATGTGTGACAGGTAAAGTAGGTTTTTGAGGAACGACTGCTATTAAATAGTGTCAGGAAATACAGTTCGTTCTTGTGCTTGTTAAAACACTTTCTGATAGCAGACTGGATGAAATGTAAAGATGTACCAGTTGTAAAAAGTGTTGTTCTTTGACAAATTTTGGCTAGTGTCTATGTCATTTTTGTTCAGATGGTTGTGAAATATAGGAATTTCCCAAAAAAGAAGTTCTGTGCAAAGGAAAGTAAAAATGGGATTTTTCTTAGTGGGAGTGGCAATAGGAACAAAAACATGAACCTCCATCTACATCAGATCTTGGACCGGGGCCAAGATGGCATTAGCAGTGTTTCAGTAGGCACCTTGTTGTTTGGTTTGTTGCCATTTGCATGGGATACTGAAGAATGCTGATGGGCAATTCAGAAGACATGAGTTAGAAAGCAGGCAGCATAATTTATCCTCCCCTCTTCCCTCCCTCCCGCCCCCCAAGAAAAAGAGAAAAAAAACCAAAAAAAAACAGGGTATGAGCATGAAATTCTCATGCTTCTTGGATGACTAGAAGAGGATAAACATGGTAGTAGAAGAGAGACCTAGTGATATAGGAAACAAGTTACCCCTCAGCTCCAGAATTTAATCTGGGACATAAGGAAAACATATAACAAAACTATAGCTTCATAGATGAGATATGTATCACTTCTTGAAATGTCAGCATATTTTCTATGTATTCGTTTTTGGGAACTTTAGAGGGGGAGAAAATACAAAAGAACAAAGGAACTGGGAGAAGTCTATGGACTCTTTCCTCTAAAATGAGGACAGCTTGTGTTGCTTGCACCTGTGAGAAAAAAGGTAGTAATTGAGAGTACACCGGGTACCATTACTCATCTGTTTTTATTTCCTCCTCTTAGTTGAATAAATGAAAAAGAATGAAAAATCACTATAAGCAAATATACTTTATATATACACAACACACATACATGCTCATTTATGGAGGAGTGTCTGAAAACATAGTCTTAAAACCCCAGCGATAGTAGATATTACAGAAGTGTTATCTGATGGGATTATAACTTGCAAATATGAATGGCTTTAAAATTTTCTTGATGTACACTGATGTGTGTCTCCGTGTTGCTTGTGATTTGGTTACAGCACTTTCATTGAATTCTTCAGAAAAGAAAATTGAGAAATGATGGATGAAGTTCTTACAGATTTCCAGAGCTGAGGTTAATTTTAACGTAGCCTCATTCTTGAAGGTGGATATCAGCATAAGAAGTTTAAGAAAGTTATTGTTATGATTTAAAACTATTTGAAAAAAAATAGCACCAATGGAGTTTTATGCTAGTAGAAGCATATGGAGAGTCAGTCTTGAAACTCTGTTTTGACTGAAGTGAACATCGAGGGTCAGCTTCAGTCTTCAGGATTTACTCAAGTAATTTGCGGCCATAGGTAGTTATGAGTTCGAACATAGAGATTCGTATGTGTGAACAGCTTTACAGGCCAGTAAACCCAATAATTTCTGTGGCAATAGCCATGTCAATGAAATGTTTCACTTGCATGATGCTACTGTTTGGTTTCAATACTGTGCAGATACAGAGGTAAGCAGGTTACCATGGTTATATCTGTGACATACATTTGTTGCTTGTGACAAAGCTTTTTTTTTTTATTTATTTATAATAAAACATTTTGTGTTTTAAAATAAAGTCATTCTTTGTCAGTCAGAAATTAAGCTTAGACATTATGTGTGTTTTCCACACAGTGTCCCTTGTTATTAGAATTGTGGATCACCTCTGCAACAATATTGTGAATATAGTGTATTGTACCAATGGAGTGTCAGGGGCCGAGCAATAGCGGTTTTTTATCTCTTTCTGCTAGAAAGAGTGCAACAGTTCTTAGAGACATTTTGCATGAAAAAATAAAAAGAAAAAAAGATGTCAGAGAGATTATCATATTACTAGTTAATCACTTGATTACAAATGACATGTACTGTCAGAAACAGCTTCCCTTCTTGGTTCTGAAATTACCTGCAAAATTCTTTCTACTCCCTCATAGATGGACTCCTAGATTTAAATGCAAGTCATGAATAGAAAGCTGGATTTTTCTTCTGCATATGCCTATTGCTTTGTTGTGTCCAGTGATAGTCCCAGTGATGAATTGGTTTGACCCTGATACCATTTAGACTTGGTGTCACCAGGTCTTATCCTAAATGTGATGCCACCTCTAGAAGTCTGAGTATTATTCTTAAAGGAAAAAGAATTGGGCCTGTATTTCATCAACATGGTCCTTTTACTGATCCATCTGGAACAGATAGAAACAGATAAAGTAGAAGACATTTAAGTACAGCTAAATTGTTTATGGCATATACAGTCAGAAAAATAGCAATTTTGAGTGCAGAAAACCTGGAATTGGAAGTTGTTAAGCCTTTTTAATTGATACTTGCTGCTTTCATTTTGAAAGAACAGGATTGTTCATAATTCACCCTTGTAAAAAAATAAAGAGATTGGCTGGGTAGCTGTTTTTCTTGGATGAAAGACAATAGTTGTTCAGGTCTTAAGAACGTGTAATAATTAACAAAATACTGGTGACATAAGAACGTATTGTTCTTATTTTTAGCAATAGGAAAAAATAAAAAAAGAGCATTGCCAATGTTTGTATTGCGGCCTGAGCATTCAGGCTCACAACTGCGCCTTGCATGTGCTGTCCGTACCGGGACGTTTGGCACGTACAGGTTTGAATTTGCTCAGGGTGTTCTCTGTGACAGCTGTGATGTCTCAGGATATAAACCAGTTTGAGATACCCGTTTAGCTCGACAGCTGCAAACCAGATAGCTTTTCAGTTGGTTAAAATCTTCTGCCACTCACTCTCTTCTCTCCTTCCTTATGAAGTTAAAAACAAATAGATGTCCCAAACCAAGGTGCAGTGAAGCCAGCGTGTGCTCTTAAGCAACTGTTTAAGCATTGCAATTGTTAAGCAATTAGTAAAAGTTACTGCTTTGGATCTAGTCATGTCATTGTAAGGTTATAAATGACTGCCCTATTGATCAAGCAGCTTTGGAATTCCCAATCTTTGTGGGTCAATAGTGATATAGCTTTAGATTTTGTTATGATTGATTAATGTGGAGTGTGCTCTGCATATTGGAGGAAAGATTTTGAGGCAGGCCTATGCTCAGGTATAATGGTTTTTTTTAGCTCGCTACAAAATAGTCCTGTTCATTTTTCCTTTTGAATAAGATCTCACATAGAAATTCTAAATACTTAGGATAATTATGGAGAATTCTTGCATATTTTTTTTCTCCCTTTAAAATGTTTTTTTTTTTCTTTTTTCCTGTTGACATTGTTAAAAAAGATATTATAATTAGATTAAATATTAGTCTGGGCACTTGCATATTCCTGCTAAATTTTACCCGTTTGCCTCCTTCACAATGCTGCTGTATGGCTATGGTTGTTAAACTGCTGTTGCATGTACATCAAATTTTGTGCATTTCAGAGTTTGTGAGACTGCCTAGCAAGGAATTTATTTGCTGTACGGGTGATATTATATACATTGGAAATGGGCTCCGTTTATACTTACCCAAATGAAAGTGGGATATCAGAAGCAATCAGTAACTGAGGATACAAATAGGCTTACAGTCCACAGTATACACAATGAGAAATGCAAATAATATATCCCACATAAAAGTGGTTAAAATGAGACCTTTTGGGTGGTTGGCTCTGACTAATTACTTTAATACATACCTGCATGGGTGTGCTTATTCTGTCTGAGTAATTTGAAGCTTAAGATTCGCTTGGTCTTTCAGTCTTCCTCCAAATTGGCTCAATTCTGGAGCAACTCAGCTGGCTTAGTGCAAAGCCATAAGGAGCCGATCTGCATTTAAGCTCCTCTTTGCTGAACTGCGTGATGAATCCTAGGCCTTATTTGTGTACGACTTGCAAAGATAGTGTATGGATGTGGTTGATGGCTGCAGTTTTCATTTGCCTGCTTATTCATACTATGACTGTAAGCCATTTTTTTTTCAGAAGTAATCAATCATTTTCCTATAATCCATTTCTCAGTGTTTAACTTTAGCATTTCAAATTGAAGGCCCAAAAGATTTGGAGCATGACTAAACACAAAAGAGAGAGGTGTTTTGGATTTAGGACAGCAGAAGGCTTAGCTCAGCTACGGTGCTTTTTATAGCCCAGAAGTTTCCTGAGCAACTGCAGGCATGACCTGACTTGTGAGGAATGTCACGGGTAGATGGATTTGATCCTGAGTAGATGCTGGGCACTTCTTACTGTGTCCTACTGAGAACTCCTGGTTTCTTTACTCTGAGATAGTTGCCTCAAGTGTAATGAGTTTTTCCTGGACTTGCTTAAGTTCTCCAACTTTCTCCTGACTTTTCCAGTAAACAGAGAAAAGTAAGTACCACAGCAAGATAAAAGCTTCAAGCTCCAGGTGTGTCTTTTCTCTGCATAGACTTCATGGAGTCATAGCTAGGCTTACCTTTCCCTCCCATATTCAAAAGATTTTCTTATCTGAGTAAACTATCTAAGCAGGATAGATGCATTTCAAACCATACTTTCAATTTAGGATGATTTGGTACAATAGATGATTAATCTGCTTTTTTATGTTTTAGTATGTTTTTTTAGATAGATAGGAATGAAAGTGTAACGTTTTGTAATATATAGCTAACTGGAGAATGAGATTCAAAAGGAGAAGCTGCTGCTAAAGATGCAAGTCCTATTAGCTGGTATTTTTTTCACTGATGCCACTCAGGTTTATGCATTTTGAATTTAGTAATATTTTTATTTTTATCTGCACAATCTGGTTATCACTGAAATACTACTAGGTGAAGAGACAGAAAAGTGTATCCTTGTCATACCAGTAATTTATGATAACATTTAAAACACCAAGGTAAACGGTGCTAATAGTTGCAGCCAGAATCCACACAAACTGCTTGAACGTTACTGACAATCCCGATACAGTACAGTGTGACTTTTTGTAAAGTTTCCAATGAAAAGTGGCAGAGCAAGTGGAGCGCTGGGCTGAATGGCTTCGGTAGGTGATTCGGCCCACCAGCACTTAGCAGTTGCTGTCGTGGATTAGACGGCACTTCAGAAGCTTGAGATAGTTGTCGATCTTGTGGGAATCTCTGCGGAGGCAGTGCAGCAGATTGTAGAAGGCAAAGAGCCGGGAGTCCTCGTCTGCAAGCTGCAGGGATGGAAGGCCGGTCCACGGAGAGTAGATGTCGTTTCCTATGTCGCCAGGGTGAACCTAAAGACACAAAATGACATCGTACTAATGAAACTGGCTGGAGGTAGAGTATTAAGAAATATCATCCCTAAGGAACGCTAATTTGCAGGGTACTGCTTGTAAAGTATTTTCTGTAATGGCTCCCTGATTAATGTTCTATATCCTCATGGTGATTTTGAGTGGACCTCTGTGAGGTTTTTCAGTTTCCTTCCCTATAATATGCAAGGTGCTTAACAGTGCCACTATTGTTTTAATAGATACAGTATTCTTGCCAATATTGAGCAGAATCTGGCTTTGCAGAGAAGTGGAATATATGGGCTCATCAGGCATCTCTCTTTGGTTTCCTCCAGTTTAAAATCTTTGTAAGCATTTGTTCTCAGAAATCTGTGTCTATCTTCAGTTTTATCTTCAGCCTGTCTCATAATCTCTCTGGTATGGGCAGCTTGAAGAAGGTGTTGCCAAACACATCTTCAAGCAGCACATCTTCATGTCTTATTTCATTTAAAAAAAAAAAAAAAAAAAAAAAAAAAAGGGTGACACAATCACCTCCAGCGTTATAAAGCTATATGTAGGAACTCATGTAGTCACGTAGAATCTGACAGGAATATTGATTTAGGTCGTCCCTTATTTGAAAGAGATAATCATTCAAATCTACCTTTTATAGCATGAAGAAAATTGTGCCTGTTGCTACTTGGAATCTTTCCTGTCTCCCACCAGTTACACTTTATGAAAGCACATGGAAGACTATCTATAGAGTCTCTCACTCACACGTGGAGAACAAAGCAGCAGACCTGCTATCACTCAAAACCATCATTTGACTTTTATGAATTTCCCAGCCATGTCTCCAAACCCCATTTGTAAATAATGTGAATGAGGAGGTGGCGACAAGTTATTTACCAGCACTTGACTTCCAGTGTTATGTTGGATCCCCTTCTACAAGATTTTACACTTGGATATGGGACAGAGACGTATTAGATTACACTGATAAATGCATTTGTGGCCTGGATGGGATAAAGTTTCTGAGTAAATAGACTCATGCCAGAGTGACCATGTATGAGCCAGTGGAATGAAAGTGGAAGATATAGTGATGGTGGCACTCTTAATCCTGTTCACAGCCAAAGCTAAAGCCAGTAAAGTCAGAAATTCTTATTAACATCTAACTTACTGACAGGATGATATATAGGGTCTGCCAGAGGCCCCTTGAAAAATAAACAAGCTAGAGCTGCTTTTATTCAAGAAAGCTTTCAATCAATTACTGATAACAAAGGGTATTTGAATATGGGTTTTGTCAGGTTAACCCTGTGGTCTAACCTTACAAAAGTATGGGGAGCCAAGTTGGAGCCAGAGTTCTGAGGAACCAGTATCGGGGGAAAAGAAATGAAAGTTGCCTTCATGAGTTAGTTATAGGCCACATGTTTGTGAAAGGCAGACTTTAAGAATAGTTTTAAGCATTCTATCAGTTTCTTAAAAGTACGTAATACCTATATGTATACAGACGTGTATACATTTAAACAACAAACATTTAAATATGTACATACAAAAAGAGCACAAGTACATCCTAAAACATTTAGGACTGCACATTCAAAACACTAAAGAATGAAGATTGCCAGTCATGATGATTACACCTGCCATCGAAGTAGGACATTACTGTCCAGTTGGACATGCTAGATTGTTTTAAGCCAATCACATCACACAGTCTCTTTATAAATCAGAAGATACCCCAAAAAGTTGCAGCTGACATGTTCTCACATTCACCTATCTGTCACTGGCTCCTTTTTCTTCCTTGGCATCTACCATTTTCTTTCTCATTCCAAGTGAGGAGAGCCTCCCATTGTAGATGGCTTTCTATGGCGATAGGGTGGGCCTTGTACTTACCCGTCCAACTATTTTCTCCATTCCTTCTAGAAGTCGCTTGTTTTGTTCCTCAATCTCTACCGCCTTCCAGAGGATGGTGTCTGGAGCTTCTTTGATTCTTTGAACTTCGGATGCCAGGTGAACCAGGGGGTCGTTCCAGGAGCGCAGCACACCCACTACGAGGTTCAGCAGGTCTTCGTGCTGCACGTTAAGAAGAGGTAGTTAAAACAGAAAGGCCAGTGCAAGTCAGTGCAAGCCAGCGCAGACACTGTAGTGTCATGGGAATTATTCTGAGACCTTCCACTGACTGCAACCTCTTTCAAGTGACTTTTCTGTCTTTGATACCTCTAAACAATTGCTTTTTTTTTTTTTTTTTTAATACAATCTGTTATTCCTACCAACATTTTTTACTGTAACAGAACAAATAGTTATAACAGTATAATGGAAATTATCACTAAAACTTTTGCATGCTATGGGCTAGTTGAAGCACAACTGTGTTTCATCTCTGTGAAAAAAAAAATCACCTGATTTTTAATAAACATTTTAAATCCCATGACTTTTTTCTTTTTATGGAAGATGCTTATTGTGGTAAACCACTTAATAGTTTTTATTACCTCTGTATAACTCATCTCCAGTCATAGTTCTCTGTTTTTAAAATGTTGCTTTCTTGTGGGCAAATAAAAATTCAAAAAGCTCATGGCTATGCTCCTTTTCAACCATTTCCTCTTTGTTAGATGCACTGCATCTTGACGCCATCAGATTTCTGCTCTGTTCTCAGGACTGTGAATTCCAGTGCTCCCACAAGGACTTCTGAGTTCTCTCTACAAGCTGAGAAGATGATGCAGCAGGGGTTGCAAGACTATTTTTGTCTTGAAACTGATAAAAAAAATCTATCTCTGGCACTTTCCCATTCATTCTCTTATTTTCCCATTCAATTTGTGCTAATTTTTTTTTATCCAGAGTATTTCAGTGCTAAAATTGTATCTGTGAGCCTAGGCAGAGCAAGACTCTCCATCTTTTTTTATCTTATTAAATTGACATATGTAGCATGTTTCTCTTTATAAATACTTTGCATAAAAGTCTCTGGGTGACGATGACCTAGGTGACCTCAGTAACAATGTGGTCACTTTTACCTGCTGGTAACTGCAGTAATACCTGTTCAGTGTCTGTCTGGTAATGTCAGTGCCTTCAGTTCCTGGGAAGGCATTTGCCCGCATACAGTATTCATTATAGAGCCAATGTATTTTCCTGTTTATTAATAATTGCTTATTAGATGTTTTAATATAATGTTTGAAGACTGTGGTATGCTGAGTCTGTAGGAACTAATTTTTCTCCATGAGGCTCACTGGAAATAGGATTCAATGACTGAATGCAACATACAGGAACTACTGAACTTACATACTCTTTATAGTTTGTAAGTTAATATAAGGAAATGTTACATCAGCTTTTTCTGGGGGGATGAGGGTGAGGGGGGGAGCGCTTTTCTCTTCCCAGGTTTTCTATTCTGAAAGAACTATTTCCCTAGCTCCATGTTTGCTGCCTCTTCATTCCTTTGTCCCCACCTCCTGTATCTCGCACTGAACGCATTAGAAATGGGACTTACGTGGATCTGCTGAGCCTGCTCCTTGTCTTCGGGAGTGGTGAGGGAGGAAGTGTGGCAGCCATTGACAGCCTTTGTAATAAACCCCCGGCCCTGGGCATAGCGCTCGTCCTGCACGTCAGCAAGAACAGGCATCATTGAAGGAGATAAGTAGGAGGAGATGCAATTCAGACAATGTATTGGGTAAGTGTTGCTCTATTGCTTTTATCGCTACTTCTGCGCTGGAAAGGTCAAAATTTTCAAGTGAACATTTAGACTGAAACTGGCACACAGCCAAGGAAAAATTATCCCATACAGAATGATGGGAAAATGGCGTATTCTAATAGAAGTGTTGAGGAACTAAGTTACGGTCAAAATTATAGGTAGCTGTTATCACTGCTGTGACTATCACGTTCTGTAAAGCAGTCATATTTGTTGACTTACTGAAGGATTTAATATGTTAACATATGGCGGTGCTTAAAAAAGGCAGAGTACTTACAAATTCATTGAATATTTCTGAAGAGAGGAAGTGGATGTAGTGTGAAAGTTTAACTGCCCGATCAAAAAGTTCCCCAAGGGAGACTTGGCAGTTGACGGATCCATTGGGACAGATGGGCAAGGATGTCACTCCTTCCTTTGCCAGAAACATGTGGGACACGAGAAGGGCCACCAGCAACAAACCTATTCAGGTTTAAAATACACCAAAACAGAATTGCAATTAGAAGTAACTCTAAGGCCAGAAGTAAGAGATCAGAATGGAGACAGATGTTTTCTGTGCTCAGTTGCATGGCTCAGAGTACCCCTTGCACTAGCTGCTGAAAATGGATGGAGGAAAACACTATAACTCTATTATCCCATTCTTCCTTCTACCATCAGCTGTGTAGCAGAGCCCATCACAGGTTGAGGGGACAAAGTAACCTGTGTTATAGCACATTGTATTCAGATCAGTCTTATCATTGTGCCTGACTTGATTACATAGTGACTAAAAAAAAAAAAAAAAAAAAAAAAAAAAAAAAAACAAACAAACAAAAAAAAACCACCTTTTTCACTGTGTAAATATCAATACATAATTGTATTTGCACAAATATATATGTTTGGAAAGTACATTCTTCTTTTTTTTCCCTCCTCCTCCTCCCACAGATCTTTTTCTTTGCAAACATTTGGAGTTTAAATTACTTTTGTGGGAGGGTGGTTAGGTCACTCTCTGAAGGTTTTGATTGTCCTGGGAGTTCTTTCAGAAGACTTCCAGCAGCTGTGCTGTTCTGCTTTTTAGCATTTAACCCTAAATTGTCTATTGCTAAGAAAACGTAGAGAACATAGAGGACTTTCTTTCCTGAGCTTCTGCAACCGATATAGGGAACTTTTAAAAGACAAAAATCACCCTATTAAATTAAAACAAAACGTTTTAATATTGACTGAAGAGAGTGAAGCCTTCTACTCACCAAAGTAAAATATGCACAAAGCCCAACCTTTAAAGGCAATGTTGGGTACGTGAGATACTCATCCAAAGAATATTGCTTCAGTGCTGGAATTTGGCCTGCTATACACTTTGATTTAGCAAACTTATCAGTGCTAAATTCAATAGTCCATAAATCATGCCCTGTTATCATGTAATAGGTTGCTTTCTTTATAATTATGATTTTAAGGAAAGTGTCCCCCTTTACACGATGTTGAAGCGAGATCTCCTTCCTTCCCATAAATAAGATACGTTGTAGTTAGAAGTGCATTCTGAGGAATAATGCCTCGAATAAGAAAACCTGAGAGCTGTTGACTTAAAAATGTTTTTAAAATTATCAGTGCTAAATTACTAGATTACTTCTGGACTTTGTGGATAATGACTTCGTTATTGTCGTCTTCTGGCAGCTATGTGGTGGTGTCTGGCAGTAGCAAAGCAGTCTGGATCCGGCCCTTGGTGTCCAAGTGCCACACTTGTCAAGCCAGCTACTCAAGGATAGTCTTAAAACTGAGTAAAAAGGTGGTCAAGATGCATTCTACTTGAAGGTCTGAACGCTAAATATTTGAGGTGGAGGCAACTTTCACCAGTGCAGAAGTTTCTTCCAGTCACTGGTGGCTGGAAGATGTCAGTTTCTACAGCTTTAACCTTGGTTACTTCCTCATTCAATCTAAATTTAAAGAGGCATAAAAATTAACAGTAAATGAATGGCAAAAGTCTTACCTTTCAGCGAAGCCCCCTTGTTGCCCATGTTGAGGATCCTGTATGGTGACTTGCTTTACCAAAAGGAAGTCGGAACACTTGCTCTTATTTGAACATGCCAGATTTATATACACCGTCCAGGGTCCATTTTGCATATATTCAACAGGTCATGGAGTTTACCTCGATAATTACAAACATCAAATTGCATTTCTTTCACATTCATATTCAGTATTTTTTGGCTTTTTATTTTTAACTGCAAAAGGGAATTTCATTAACAAGTTCGGTTGTGGAAACCTAAATATTGCTGAAGAAAGAGCCATTTTCCCCCCTAAATTCAGTGCAAATGCTATTGATCCTAGAATGTTCTAGTTATCTGTTCCGAGATAGATATGCTCAAAGGCTATAGCCTACTGGTTCCGCTCTCCAAAGCAGTCTTCTCATTCTTCTTGGTCTCCTCAGTCATCTAAGCTTATTTATTTTAAAATTTTGGCTATTTTGAGGGATGGAAAACATATTTTGTAACGTCCACAGAGAGAAACACATAAATTGTACTGAAATTTATCAGAAAAATAGAGATGAAGGCTCCCGAAAAGATAGTTCACTATCTGTAAAGCCATGGCATTCTGAATATACAATAGTTTTTTAAAAAATAACAGCTCTAATGATTAAATAACTGGTCGATCTGAAAGATATATAGAGAAAAAGTGGCAGTTTTTGTACTAAAAAATAACTAGTTTGCAACGATTGAGGTACTGTTTAATCATAAATGTTTATTAATTAAAAAAGCACTATTAAAAATGCTACAAAAACACAAAGTTAATTTCTGTGCTTAAAAGTTTTGTGCGCAAAAGATTTGCGTGTCTGCCATATTCAGAACACCTGTTGCGTAGTTAGTGGGATTTGTTTCCAGTTCTGATGTGTTTGTGGTAATCTACAAACTAATCTCACCAAGTTGGCCCTGTTTTTTCCATTATTTGAGGCTCAGCTGTATGAATATGGTAGCAAATGTATAACCTCTCATCTGTTTCTCAGATCCCTTTACCCATGGAAAGACCTTCCAAATTAGATGGTTATAATGAATAAAGTACACAGTGCTAATGAATTTTCTTGCCTTTACACAACTTGTTCTATACTATACTGTGTAACAGATAAGCATGTTATCCTTGTATGTAAGCTGGTATCCTTCATTATTGCATAACTTGAAGACATCATAAACCAGAGACAGGAAAAATAAGAGTATTGTATCCTTTAGAGGGTAAATCATGGAAGGTGACCATCCATTGGGAGGTAACAAAAGGAGATGTGTGAACCATAGCGTAGAGCAGGTACAAAGTGGTGTTTCTGCTAAGGTGTAGGATAATTGCTGGAATGGTGTGTTACATGTGCATAAACTTATAAGGGTAGCAACCCAAGGCTGGTTCTGTTTGTAGGCCGTACTAGGTAAATGAAGCAGTTGCCTGCAGCAGAGAGGAGTAGCAATCTGACAAAGGCAATAAAGTCAAAATAGTACTATGATGAAAACTCTGCAGTGGATGTTGGAAAAACTTCTAAACCACAGCCACGTTTTATGCTCTTTATGTAGCTAAATTCTATTTAGCTGTATTTGAAAAACTTACCCAGCATTACAGGTACACTTGAAATATCCGGGTATCTAAGGGTAATAGAAGAGAACTCTGAATGAAGGGAAGGAAAATTGCACAGCCCATCATCACAATCCCTAAAGCAGAAAATGCTATTTATGATTCCAAACCCACCAACCTGCTTTACTTTGCCTGCCTGCCTTTACTTTTACCAGCCTCCTTTACTTGGCATTTTAAGAAGATGGTAGTGATACCAAAATAGGGTACATAATGTCAGGGAATAGCTAACAAAGGAATTTATTTACACCGGCAGTAGATAATGTGCCTAGGCTCCCTCCACCATTACTGGAGAGAGAGAGAGAGAGATTCATCCTAGGCCCAATAGAAGTACCTGAAATTGAGGTCCTCATATAAATTGCTGCCTAGAAAAGCTTCTCTGTGACTTTCTGAGGGGAGGCAAGTTCCTTAAATGTAGATCACTGAAGAGTGGTTTATACGAAACCACTGCATGATGATTTAATTAAAGCATTCTAGCACATAATAATATACTTTGCTTTTCTCTTTTGTCTTTTATCCTGAAATCCTCAAATATTTTACAAACAGGATGGATTAAAATTCTCAACAATTAAGAATCATAGGCAGAAGGAGAAAGGAAACTCTCTAAAATATATAAACGTAAAGGTACATATTTTCATCTGATGTAAGAACTGATGCAGAGTTTAAGATGTTTATTCATGGTTTCACAGGAAATCTTTGCAGAGAAAAACAAGATCTCCCAACTCCTAGGCCAATGCTTTAAGTAAAGACTGTACTTACTAGAGCTAAAAAGGAAATTAAGGTGAGATAAGAGGAAGGAGAGGGAAAAGTAAATGAAACATATAGTATATATATTTTCTTGTATATAGGTATACAAGTAATTATAGGACTGAATATGAATTTTCTTTTATCCTCAGGCAGGAACTGACGATAAAATTTACAGTAGCTGAAAATGCTTACTGGAATTAAAAAAAATGTTGTGCTAAATATAGAGTTTAGAACACAACACTATTTGTAATGGATATGTCTTTGGCCTGGGATCTCCCTTCAGCCTTTTAAAAAGGGTCTGAATTTATATTCTTCAAAGGAGAAGTCTGAGACTTGGCATCCCATCTCCTGTGACTGTTCCTTGAAGCTTAGTAAAGGAGCCTCATCACCTCCTAATTCTAACAGAACTTCAGGACTGTAACTTAATTCATATTGTCCAAATGTAATTCAATTCATACTGTCTACATTATTATATTTATTTTATCCTCAAGGGCTTTTCTGAAAATAGCAAAATTATTAGATTGTTATACACAGTGTAAGCAATATGCCAAAAGTAGACCTTAGAGCATGCAGAGTTTATATATCTTTTAGCTAATCATAAATGCTTCATAACCCAATGTTTCATAAGCATTACAAGTATTACAGGGGCAGAATTTATATTCAGTGCTCATTTGTTAATGATGTGATCTTTCCAGCTCACATTAGATTGCTCTTCATGAGTTTTTGTCAAATTTTGATTAGGAAGTACTGATCAGTGATGAAAGATTAAATATTGCTGTCCTCATTTTTATCTCATTTAAAGTTTGATATGTCCAAAATGTTGTGTTTGACTGATGGTTACCACATTCTTTTTATAGAATAAAGTTATCCAGTCAATTTCATTTACTGGTTGGCTTTGGAAAAATTCAAATCTGGATCAAAAAATATCCTCACAGCACTTTAGCATTTCTAATTTGGGGAAAATATATTTAGAGGAAGAATAAACTATATTTTTTGAATCTTGATACTTCCAGAAGACAAATATTTTGTCTCTTCTGATTATTCTCTATAATCTGCAAGATTAGAATCCTTCATGCAAAATATAAGTGATTTTGCCAGGATTCTATAAAACAAAGGCTCTTCCTCCCCTTCTTTTTCATGTAAGGAATGGAAGAATTTAGGATACATTCTCTCCAAATGTTTGTCTCAATAGAAACAGCTAAATGGGGATTAAATGCTTTCTTAGTGTGGTCTCTGCATGAAGTCTGGTAAGAAATCAATAAGAACATACAGGAAAATGGTTCCATATGGAGAAAAAAAAAAGGTGGAAATCTTTGGGAGATTTTCAGTTGACTTTTAATTGAAGTATCAGTGTGGTTTCACACAATTTTAGAAGTCGACATAAAAATAATATGGCAGAATGTGTTTCAAAAATCGGTTGTCAGCATTCCCGCTCTGATGACACATACCCAAGTGCACTGTGAAATATTAAGTAGGAATCCCAAGCAGGAGTCCAGCTAACTGTAGCTGTGAAAACTTTGGAATTCACAAAGGGCAAAGCAAAAGCACATTGGTCCTGATACGTTCCCTGGTTTGAAGCTTGAGGCTCTGTCTTCGCTAGTGCCTTATGTACATATTATCCAATAATATAGCAGTATAAATGTGATCTGTATCACACACAACTGCATTAGCACACTTTTATTGAATTAGCTAGGGACCACATTAGGGTGCTTATGCCAGCTTGATACTTGATACTGTATTTATTTGATTGGTGGAGAGTGGATGATAATGGTCTGACATCTGCCAAGGCAAAGATGTAAAACAAAACTTTTGCTTGAAAGTGAAATGGTAGGGAGAGTCTTTGCTGGTTCAGCATTTCAAGTCATGTGGCTGCAAAATTTTTCATCTTCTGCTTGGTAGCTTAAATCCTATTTTTTTTTTCAGGCCTAGAACAGCAATGATCTTAAAACTAAAAACAAACAGAATCTCTATTCTGCCCCAAACTTTTGAATTGATTCCTAGGAGTACTGCTGTACAATTAAGGGTCTAAGCAGTTGTAACTACTTTCTGAAGCTCTTAAACAGTCTGGTCCAAATGTTGTAGTAACACAGGCATGTATTTGCACACTTTGACCCTTACTGAGGATACAGTTACTGCTGTAAAAACATCACTGAAATTTTCTTAGCTATGGGGAAAAATACATTTGATTCTGAGGCATGTTAAACATGACTCCAAGAACTGGAGACCTAATGATTTAAGCAGTTTATAGGATTTGCTTATTTTCACATACATTTTCTTTTATCTCTTAATTCATTTTCCATGGCCACGTTCTGCTACAATCAGTAAGTTGTTCCCCATAAAATCCTGATTGCAGCTGATCATTTTTCACTATAAAATAGAAGAAGTTTCAAGAATATACCTAGGCTAGGCATACCAAATGAAACTTCCTGGTAGGCTGGGTAAATACTGCTATTGTGTTTATTGTATTTGTGGCTATCTCTATAAATAAGAGGTAATAAACAGCAAAATTCCCATAAGAAGCCTTCAGTTTTATTGCCAGCAAGTGGAAAATAAGAGAAATCAGTACTCCCTTTAAATATTTGCATATTTTTAATCCTACGGATAAATGCATCACTGAAAAAAACATTACCATAAGTGCTTTGTGGAACCAGGGTTGTAAGAGGATTTTTCTTATTTAATTACAAATGCTCTGGAAAGTGTACTGAAGTATGTACAGAGATTTTTGAGCAGGTTTCAATAGCTGGGTAGTTCCAGGGGCAGTGGTAAATATAATGTTGTTTTAGCATGGTTTCGCTAATGGGTAGTATCCTGAAATGACAAATGGATATTTTGTTGTGTGTTTTAGAAGAGAACGTATCTTTCTGAAGATGCGCTGTTTTTCGTATGTGGAGTACTCTTTGGACAGATAATTCCTGGTATGTACAGAAGGATTTAATAGAGAGGAGATGGTGAGTAGAAATATATCTGGGGGAGTGATATTAGCTGAAAGTAAAGCAGTAGGCAGAGATTAGTGCTGACCTTCTTGTTTCTTCGGGAGAAACCTGCTCTAGTTGTGCATGTTTCGGAGGGAGGAATGCATGCTGCTCCTTGAAATTGTCCATTTCATATTGGGATAGAAGTGATACTGTAACAATGTGACCTTTACTTAATACTCTTACTGATTCCAAAACATATTGACATATTTTTCCTGTTTGTTTTCTTGTTGCTGACTCTAAGCCTAATAAATAAGCAAAAATAATCAAGTAAAAACAATTAGAATGGATGAGGTATGTCAGTATCAGACATATTCTAACCTCTAGGAAACTTGGCACTTCAAATATTGTTTAATATATCATTATAACTATATCCAATATATCATTTTTTGTACATATTTTAATTCTTACATTTATTGCACTTAGGCTAATGTTTGTAAGTATTTGTAACTTACCACTTGTTAATAAGAACAATTTTTTTTTGAAAAACAAAGAAATCGGTTTAGCTGAAGGCATTCCCCTCCTTTCTCATAAATTGGCCAAGTGCCTTGGAACAGCATTTTATTGGCTACTTAGACCTGCTCACATATATAGCAGAAGTAGTTTCACGTGATATAAGTCAACTGAGCAAAATTACACCTACGCCTCAAATGTTTGCCTAATCAGATATTAACCATATAGATCCCAGTGCTTTTTCTTTGATAAGATTTAGACCTTGGATAAACAATATAATTCCTTTACATGTTTTCATAGAACTCGTTCATACCATATCCATAAGACCTTTAGCCTGAAGATCTAATTCAAAAGAATAACATTTTTTCCAGCTAAACACTGACCAATATGTGGAAATGAAGGAAATGGGAAAGAATGTCATTTCTAACCATTCTCATATAACTTAAATTCTCAAAAATAATAGCTATAGTGGATGGTTGATAATATAGGCAAGGAAGAAGTAAATGATTATTTATAATAATTAATATAAGTTCAGTTTTCAAAGAAAACATTTCTAAAAGACAGAGAGAAGTGATTTCAGGAAAACTTCTCACTAGCGAGCAGATAAACACATTGCCAACCACTCCTTAAAAGGTCAAATGCATTAAATTGCACACCTGTAGCACATTTATGTGTTTAAAAATTCATTAAAAAACGGAAGATGTCTTTCGTTCAGTCTCTTCTCCAATGAATATATTTGCATCTGCTCGTGGCTTTTCTCCTTACTCATTTCCTAAGTCCTCAACCTGTAATTTGAGCATGTGGAAACGTCACGGCATTGCCATTATCAAAAGTGCCTCGTCATTCCAAGTGGTCGACCTTGTATATAGCTTCATGGCTGAGCAAGAGCAAGCACATCACATGTGTGACTTGTTACCATGTGACTTGGTACTTGCGCAGTAGATTTTGTGGAAGGAAGTAGATTTTGTAGGCAGGAAGAGCTGTAGCAAAGGGAGCCTGTTTTGCTCCTGTGCTTTCATTAGTGTCTTCCAATGTGGTCTGTTCATTAAATGCAAAGACATTAAGGAAGTAGCAGTGCTGGGCAACTTAAATACCACCATCCATCATGTCTGCTTGTTCAGTGTGTTCTAAATATATGACTGTACATTTTTGAAGTGCAATTATAAAATAATTTCTTGGGTTACTTTAAATGCAACTCTTCCCAAAGAAAAGTGTTGATATTGTTACAATGTCCATTGGGGAGGGAGGGGGAAACAGCAAGGAATCAAGTGAAATACAATCTTCTTCTCACTTTCTCCTTGGTGCATTTATTCTCTGGCTCCGTTTCCAAGCTTTGAGGATAATTCCTTATGGAACACATTTCAAGCATATTTGGCCTGTAGCTTGTGAAACCTACCAATACCACCCTACCCTGTAGAAGCCAGCCAGAAGAAAGATAAATTGCCCACTTGAATAAAATAAACTAATTTGTGTATTTCAAAAAAGAAGAATCTGCCAAAAAGCACTTGTTAATTTTTTTTTTTAGCATTAAAATAAGTTAGAAGTAATTCTTACTAATGGATTAGAGGTTTATTCAGATCATGAAATCCTTAAACAAAAACTGCCACCGGTATGCTAACTTTCTCACTAAGTCTGCTTTTCTGAGCAGGTGTTCTCTTGATATTCTTAAATCTCTGAGTCAGCTGAATCTCGAAAAATACAGGTACACATATGTTCATGGGAGAAAACCTGGACTCCAGTTGATTGTAGAATGGAAGTTCCCAATTTTATAATGTTCTTTTCTTGGTCAGCAGCACTGGAATAAAAAGATACTGCTTAGTGGTTTACAACGTTTTCAGTGGCATCAGATTGCATTGCTTTTTGCCATCATGGCTCTGGAGTACATGTGTAGAAATTGATCTTGACTCTAGTTCCGTTATTTAGAGATAACTGTGAGGTGAAGATTCCCCATAATTGAAATAGGATGACCATTTAGTGATTTTTTTCTCAGTTTACACAAGAACCTGTTGCAAAATTGAAGGTGAATCAGAAAATGTTATCCCCAAAAATCTGCCAGTAGTACTGAGTTTATCCTCCATATAGTAGGTTTGACACATGCCAGAAATATGATAATAATAAAAAGGTAGTGTAATTTTAAACAAAGACAAAAGAAATAAATCCATTTCCTTAGTAGAGATGTTGGTGTTCACAGGAGAATGTAAAGGCAAAGTGGCAGCCATTTTTGATGTGCTTCAATTTTAATTTCTACCATGTATGGAAAAGTGCAGCGTTTTCATAGCTGCATGGACAGTAATGGAAACTGCAGGTATTTGGTTTAATAAAGACTTCATTAATCCCATAAAACCTTAGTGTGAGGTAGAGCTCTGGTAACCATTCTTACTGAGCTAGATGTAAAAAACCTTCAAAGCCCATAAACATGCCAGCAATAACTGACTATTCTTGTGCATTCCCTCCAGCCACTTTTCACTTCACAAAGATTTTTAATTACATGTCTTTTAAATGTGTCTTTTTTTTTTAATTTCTCTCTCATTTTTTTCCTTCTATTCAGAACATGAATCTGAAAGGAAAAAGGGCAACCAAAACCTCTGATATCTGCTGAGAATTTCAAGTTGCCCTTCACCTTCTGAAGTGAGGTCTGCAAGTTTTTAAAAAGAAGAGTTAAAGGATCAATCAGGAAGAGATACAATTAACTTTTATGACAGATCCCTGGCAGTGTTCAGTGCTCTCTACGAAAGATATTTTGGGGGCATTTGATTAGTCTCATTTTTCTTTTCACTAAGAACTTCAGGTCAGAAAGGCCTGCTAACTGAATAAGAGTAGGTACAATTACCCCTATGTTGTCCAGTACCACATGACATATTCAAACTGCGAAAGAAGAAAAGTCTATATTTATAGATATCCTTTTTGAAATATATACTGCCAGTGTTTTTATCTCTTGTATTTGTGTAGGGAAATAGTCTCAATGTTTATGTTTTGTGATAAATCTAAGGGATTGTGGAACTAGTTTTAGAGGCTTGTGGTAAAATCAATAGTGCATATATTGCTATTTCTTCAAGAAGAGTTTTAACATTGTATCCTTTAATACCTTTGTAAATTGGAATATTTCGGTAGCCTTAATAGACATCCCAATCATAAACTCTGCACATAAAATGTACCCTTACTTCTACATCTGTCTTGTACTTTCTACTGAATCATCTGCAGGTCATAGAGCATTTCCCTTTTTCAAATCCAGATACCTTCTGGTCTACACCTACCGTGATGCCATATGAGAAACATGCTACTTTGTACGATAAGACAGACATCAATTACCTGCCCCCAATCTACTAGACTGCCACCTGTATTCATGCATCTAGATGCAATAATTGCATGTACTTCTCTTGCGGGTTACAGAGGTACCTCATACGCAGTTAATGGTGGAGGATAAAGTAGTATACTGATTAGTGGATCAACAACATTGATTCATGGAGTTTTTTAGAGTGTTTTTTTGGAAGAGTTAGGTTCTTCTGTACAAATGCAATTAATTGGTCTGCTGTGCCTGGACGAGGGCACGGAATGCACCCTTAGCAAGTTTGCAGATGACACCAAGCTAGATGGAGTGGCCGACACTCCGGAGGGCTGTGCTGCCATCCAGAGGGACCTGGACAGGCTGGAGAGTTGGGCAGAGAGGAACCTCATGAGGTTCAATAAGGACAAGTGCAGGGTCCTGCACCTGGGGAGGAATAACCCCAGGCATCAGTACAGATTAGGGGTCGACCTGCTGGAAAGCACCTCCACGGAGAGGGACCTGGGAGTCCTGGTTGACACTAAGTTAACCATGAGTGAGCAGTGTGCCCTCGTGGCCAAGAAGGCCAATGGGATCCTGGCCTGCATCAGGAGGAGTGTTGCCAGCAGGTTGAGGGAGGTGATTCTGCCCCTCTACTCAGCTCTGGTGAGGCCGCACCTGGAGTACTGTGTTCAGTTCTGGGCACCCCAGTATAGGAGGGACGTGGAGTTTCTCGAGAGGGTCCAGAGAAGAGCAACCAGGATGATTAAGGGAATGGAACATCTCTCGTATGAAGARAGGCTGAGTGAGCTGGGCCTGTTTTCTCTGGAGAAGAGACGGCTCAGAGGGGATATGATTAATATGTATAAGTTCAGGAAGGGAGAATGCAGGGAGGAAGGGGACAAGCTGTTTTCACTGGTGGCCAGCGACAGGACGAGGGGTAATGGCCAAAAGCTGAAGCATAMGAAGTTCCGTCTCCAGGTGAGGAGCAACTTCTTTACTGTGAGGGTGACAGAGCAGTGGAACAGGCTGCCCAGGGAGGTTGTGGAGTCTCCTACTCTGGAGGTCTTCAAAACCCGCCTGGATGCCACCCTGTGCCACATGCTGTAGGTGTGCCTGCTGGAGCAGGAAGGTTGGACTAGATGATCTGTAGAGGTCCCTTCCAACCTTAAATATTCTGTGAATCTGTGAATCTGTATATCCCTGTTGTTTGGATTCTTGTTGCTTTCATTGTATATGAACAACTAATGGAAGAGAAGCTAATCATAGGGCTTTGCTAGCACAGTGCTAGGTTCAGTATTTGTTCAGTGTGTAATGATAGAGTTAGCATGCATGATTCTAAAGTCAGTGTTCAAACAAGGCTGGGATCTCTTCTAGAGTTTAGGTGAGCTACTACGTTCGTGGACTCCGTAGGATGCAACTTGGGTACAGTTACTGTTCTAATCTCAATGAATGTTGCCTGTGTGAACATGGCAGTAGTAAAGAATCATCCACCTATCACTTCAATTCACTCTTCAAGAATCTAAAGTAAATATATGAGCTTCCCTGACAAATACTTCTTAGCTCATTGTAATTTGGGAGTTCAGTTCAATTGTTATATTGCCTTATTCTGTTTTAATCTTGGCAAAATTTACACAGGGAAGTAGCAAAAGAGAAAATAACTATCAGACTAATAACAAAAATACTCTCAGAAAAAATGTAATTAGTAGTAGTGTGTTGATAATAGCATGTGATAGTAGTTTGTTAGTGGTAGTGTGTGTGCTTTGTTGAAGTGATAAGAATTAACTCCCTTGAAACTGCTTGCTACCAGATACTCTGAAATTTCTTGACCAGGCATCATCAAAAAGAAGAGGTGTGCATCAGTCTCTTAGGGTGTCAGTGCTCTAGCTGAGCTGGACAAGTCAAAACGATGAGTCCCATAGCACAACTCAGTCTCATCAGAATCCAGCTTGTATTCTGTTAGGCCTGATTTCCTTCCTGGCAATTTTATTCTAGCATGTGCTGCATGAGAAATAACTCCTCATACAGATAGGACCAGACGAGCCTGTCTAAGGCTAAAGAGATAAGGACTAAAGATTGTCTTCTTTCAGAAGATATCAGAATATCCATGTGATATTCTGTCCAGTAGGCTTACAGCTGAGGAAGTGGCATGCTACATGAGAAAGTAGCATGCTGCATTTGGATCACAAGCATATTTTTTAGACACCCTTAGGGACGTATTGTGATGGTGGAATTTAAGTCAATAGCACCCCCTTAAGCCCCCACCGCCAAATCCATATCTAGCAGTCATTGTCCCTCTTGGTTGGTCAAAGAAAAAGAAGGAAAAAAAAGGATACCTGACAATTGCTTTTAACTGTGAGTCCAGTGCAATGTGGTGGTCATGCACTACTCTGAGAGCTGGAGCACAGATTCCATTACAAAAGAGTCTATGGTTTCAGTGGGTTGAACGCTGGCATGACAAGTGTTGCCTTCTGCTTATTAGCCCCGGATCCACCTCTCGTGTTTAACCTGAAACAGCTACTTCTCAATAAGGTCCATAATTCTCAGAGACACAGGGTCAAGAGGGCAATACTGTGACACTCCTGAGTTAAAAGCAGAGTGGATCTCAGTTTTGTAGGAGCTATGGTAGAAAAGAATAGCCTCCTTGTCATGCTGACCACTACCCTGCAAGATTTCAGATGCTGCATTTGCTGTTGCTAAATGGAATTGGACCTGTTGTCTGCGAATAGTCTTCCCTGCAGTTCAGCAGGGAATCAAAGTGAGCCCTAGAGAATAGGTGAGGAGAGAGAGAATCTCTTTATTATTTTGATAGCTCTGGATAACAAATCGTTGCTGTGTTTCAGTTCTAAATCCATCAGCTGTCACCTGATTTAGTGGATACTCAAGAACAGAATTTTGAAATTATAATCAATATGAAAGTGCCACAGAGCAATAACAGTAAACCTATTGGGATATGGAAGTATATTTAGTGAATCAAGAGATTTAGTAAATATTGCCACATGCATGCAGTGGGAGCTGCCTGTATAATTGTGGTTACAGTTTGAAAATGCTCCTAAATAGCCTACCAAAGAAAAGAGATTTACTCATTTTTATTGGAGGGGCTGCCAATGGCAGTATGTCAAATGGAGTTGCAACATTAAAAAAAATACCTAAGAGGGAGCAAAACTGTTCTTTTTTTTTCCTTTTTTCTTTTTTCTTTTTTTTTTTAAAAATGATCATTTTTAAAAGTGATAATTTTATGTGATCTTCAGATAAAGTGTATATATGTTTGTATATGCATGGTGGATAAAGAAAGAGATGGCATGTTGCAAGATAAAAGAAAGGTTCAGAAAATATTTATTCCATTTATTCCAAAATTTATTTATTCCATTTATTCCAAAAACATTTATTCCAGAAGAAAGACTATTGCCCAGATGAAGGATTGGCAACATAGGCTCAGATGATTCAGGTATCTAAACTACCTCTTCATCCAGTTTCACATATCTGAGCCAGTGCCATATCTCATTAGCTGGTCGGACTTAATCGGCAAAGAAGGGCAGTTTAATAATTTGAACAACAGAGGGGATGAGAGCACCTAACCTCAGTTCAACACAGACTTAGGCTTCCTGCATAGCTTTGGCCACGCTCCACAGCATTCTTTCTTTCCTCCAGTGAAAGTTGGTGCTGCTTACCTTACCCGTGGGCTTCATAGGAATATTATGACTAATTAGCTAAGTAATGTTCAAGGAGATGCAATGCATTTTCTGTCCTCAGCCTGACGGAACAACACCCTTGGCCATCAAGTGGCTGAGATTTAAACCTACTCTCATGCAGAGCTGCAGTGTATTTTAACCATTCTCTGTGATTAGTTGCTAGTGATCCATTTATGGGGACTTGTTCTGGGCTGTTTCTAAAGCAGAAAGGTGGTAATGGTCTGAAAATTCCTATCTGTCATATTTATGTAAAGCAAGTTAGTTAATGTTCCCAAAGCTATTGAAGTGACCCTCTCTCCATGCTAAATCCTTTACAGAAGAACATGCAGAGCAGAGGCAGCAGACTGCTTTGAGCACAGGGTTTCACTTGGGGCCCTCTGAGGCCTCTTCTAGCCTGAATGGTTCTATGATCTGAGGCATGTGTGAAAACAAGCAGTTTTTATAGACCTAATTAGGAAACAGAGAAGGAAGCCAGAAGTGTATGACTATTTCTTCTATCCTTGCTGCTTTATTTTCTGGCAGTTTTAGAAGATCAGAGGACTGTGTATATGAATGTGTCTTGATTGCAGAGAAACATCTAAATGAGCAGTATGCAGCCTCTGACTGGCTTCTTTTAGCATTAGAGAAGGATTGCATGAAATAGTACTTCTTATATCAAAACAACTGTGGAAGGTTGGGTGTCTCCAGGAATGTACTGCACATTTGGAGTTATATATATATATATGTATATATAAAATACATATAGATCTGCAGAATATGCTCCTGCAAACAGAATGGTTGCTAGCAGGTTCCTGCTGCAAGAAAAGCTCACAGTACTCTTGACAACTGTTTTTCGTAAACAAATTCCACTGAATATTCATCTTGCCCCAAACCTCCTGTCTGCTCCTGAGAGGCTTTCAAGGTGTCCCACAAGACAGATGAGTTGCCCAGGTGGACTATAGGTGACCAGTGATTCTAATTTAGGAGATGTCATCAAAATAAGTATTACTCTGCCTTTATTCTTTTTTTTTTTTTTTTTTTTTAATTATTATTTTTTCAAAGGGCCCAAGCAGTGGCTAGAACAGAGGCCCTGAAAAGCTTGAACTCTTCCTACTTTTTTGAGCTATACAGCAGGTAGTGCTTAAAAACAGAGACTGAAGTTCTTCCCTGCAGCTCCTTCCACAGAGGTACCTACTGGAGAACGAAGCCATGCCCAGAGCCTGATGGTGCCTGGGCAGCCTCTTTGCAGCACAGGGAGACGGTGTCGCAATCTTGAAAGTGTATGGGGGCTTTCAGGTCATACACCCAAAGGCAAAAAAGAGAGGGAGGGGAGGGAGAAAAATAAAAAAATAACCGCAAAGAAAACAATCTCTTTTTTGAAACTGGAAACTTTAAAGAAAGATTTATGACCCTTTGGGTTTATGAAACCACCTGGTGCTTTGGAGTTTGCTGCTGGTTAAGTTTGGCAGTTCAAAGTTTGGTGGTTATTTCCCTCCATTAAAAAAAAAAAAAAAAAAAGGACATTTAGAATAGTTTAATTCCATATGTGCCCTGTGTGCACTGATCTTTTAAAACTCACGCCCTCTTAACTTTGAGCTCAACTTGTAAAAATCAGAAAGATTTAGGGGGAAAATGCCAGTTACTCTTTAACGGCGCTTTTACCATTTGCTGCATGCATTAAGAAGTGCAATTCGTGAGCTCTGCTTTTACTGTCTGCTTAGTTTCCTCACAGGAGCACCGTGTAACTCTTGTTGTGTTTTGACAGTTGGTGACCTTTGACCCGCCCCGCTTCATAAAATGTTTAGGCTGAGGAAGCCTGAAAAGCTCTCTCAGACCTGATGGTTCGGGGCCCTTTCGAGGTGGGCCAGTCATCCTTTCCACCAGCCAAGCCCATATATAGCAGTTGCTTTCAGCCTATACGTTTTTCCTCTCGTGGAGTGCGCCAGATCAAAGACTTCCCTACCGCGTTTGAAAAAGGCACATCCGTGTTCGTGGAGAAGGAATATGCTATGGAAATCAATGATATCACATTCGGGCAGCCCCTGCAGCTCTCACTTCAAAGCGTCCCCTTGGCGTGCTCCCGATTTCCAGAGAGAAGGGGGGACGAGGAGAGGAGGGCGCCCGGCTCCTCACGGGCTCCTTCTGCCTGGGCTCCATCCCGGTGCCTCCATGTCTGCATTCTGCTTTTCTGAGGAGCTTCTGGCCCTCCTGTTTTACCTCTTGGCCTGCGATGAGCTCCTGTTTGGGATCATAGACCTTGCACCCTGCCCATTGCTTCTGCCTCAGGACCACAAGCGGGTTGCACTTTTGTGGCAGGGGAAAGGAGGAGGAATAAATGCCTTGAGCTGCTCCAGAAGACAGATGCACTACGTGGGTCTAGTCGGCAATGCATGCCATCAGAGCACAGCTTAAACTCGGTGCTTGTCAGGCCTGACATGGCCTCTCCAACTAGGGAGGGTTTCCAGAGAGTTTTAAAATCTGTTTTTCTGTTCTCAAACTGCAGTAACAGTACTTTGCGTTTCCACAGCACGTTTCTTCTAGTGGTTTATGTCAGTTGATTGTGCCTTATGAAAATATTTGTAGAGATGGATAGTTAATAGGCCTGGATGAATCATTTGGAATAAACAATTTATTCAACACATTGCTTATTTTTCTCCTCATAAGTTTGCAATTGAAGCTTGTGCTGCTTTTCAATGCATTCATTATTTTAAAATTAGTTGTCAGTTCCTTGGGAGAAGGTTCTCATTCTGAGTTATTTTGCAGTCAGTTCCTTCAAGATACTCATAATTTCCATTACCCTGACTGGCCGTGAGAGTCACATGAGACAGTGTCTGTTCCCTGCTTGGTGATACAGGTATTTGATCATGAGCAATGCTGATTTTGAACTCTGTGTTTGACTGTAACAATCAAACTTGGATTCAAGTACTGATTGAAAACTTGTAAATGTGCTCTACAAGTACTTGCGTATAATCAAGCATTTGAACTTATTTTCTTACACCTAAGTGTTTACAGAAACTGAAGGATAGTGGCCTCTACAGACAACTGAGGTGAACACTGATATGAAAATGTGGGTGATTGGGTGAAAGTATCAGTTCTATAGTTGGAAAAACAGAGCATGTATTTCTTTGAAACCCAGTGCCTGCTTTAAACAGAAATGTATTGTTCCTGCAGAAAGGTAGGATGTGGTGGCCCAAAGATGGTGGCAACAGTGTTTTAGGAGATCAGGAGAGACACAGGAGACAGGATATGTTAACATAGGATGCTTTGCTCCTGAAGCTACATATAAAACTGGAGGGTTTTGTTGTCTCCAGACAAAAAAAGAATAAACTAGGTAGGGATTGCTCCAGTAGCGCAAGCTAGAAGGCTTAAAGAGCCAGTCTGTTTCCAGATTTGCCCCATGACTCCTGCCCTTCCTGTCAGAGGTCACATTTTGCAATGTTAACTTGTCCTTTGGCCTATTAACTGCTACTGTCACCTCATATACCTTGCTCTTCACAGTAGGAATTTCACTATTTTGAAACTTATTAACTCAGTTTCTAATTGCCAAGATCCATATGTAAGAAACAAAAAAGTGCCTGTGAAAGAAAGCTTTAAATGCTGCAGAATTCATTTTTAGCAGGGTGATAGAATTAATTCACATGCTAATTCTGCATTTTTGCTCTTCACTTGGCAGCTTATGGCTCTTGAACGAAAGTATTATGTGTTCTGTCCTTTCTCAGAATAAATGGGAGTTTTGCTGTTTATTCAGTCTTCAGCCAAAAGTCTGTGATGGAGATAAAAGTTATTTCTCTATAGTAACATGATCCATTTTGAAAAAAAAAAAAACAAAACCAAAAACCCTAAATTGGCCTTCAGGAGATCTGAGTTAAATTCCAAACTGCTACACGAACTCCTTCATTTCCTAAGCAGATTACTTACCAAGTTTGTGCTACAATTCTCTGTCTGCAGAAAAATTGAGATTATTGTTCTTACCATCCTTTGTTTTGCTAATCAAAACTACAGAATACAGAGGATCACACTTACTGTATGTTGGTGTGGTGCTTAGTTCACTGATATGATCTTGTTCAGGGTCACACACCTAATATTTTTATGAAGTGGAGAAGTTCTCCATATCTTTTCACAGGGAAGGTAAGGGAAAGGAAGGGTAACCGATCATTAGGAGTTAGATCGCAAGACATTAGTGAAGGTAAAAATAAATCTGGGTATGTCCTTCCAAGTTCTTTATTTGTGTCTCAAACAGGCTATTTTTAGGAGCCAGTAGACTTGGGCATGCATCTTCAAAACTACACTATGGGCAGGTAGTCTATGATCCTCCCTTCCTTTATTAAAAATGTCTAATACTTTATCACAAGGGCAATAAAAGTTAATTTGATCTAGGCAGATAATCATTTGATACAGTTCTGTTCACATTTTGCTTAATGACAAAGCTACGTTTCTCAGGAACCTGAAAACATATGGGCACATACTTCTTGTGAAACACAAGTAAGGAGATGTACCTTTTCACATCTGTTCCGGGATAGAATTGCATATTCCAGTGCCTTGAAATATTGGAAACATTTAGTTGATCCTTTTGGAGTTTTGATTTTTTATATAATTCTTGGTAATGCGAAAGGAAATGCTTCTGCCTTTTCCAATCCTTTGGAATTTGATGGAAAAAAAAAACCCTGACAAAAGTGAAAGGGGGGGAAAATGATCAGTATTGGAGGAAGTGTTCCCATTTTCTCTGTTTTCTTGTAAACCTACATTAAAATTTCTATCTCCTCTGCAGTCAAAAATGAGTTTATTATTGAGTTCCATAAACCCTAGATTTCATCCTCTGTTTATTTAGTTTCAGTCTCCACGTAGAAGACGACCAGGAGCCAACTGTGGAAAGTAATCCCTCAGATGCTGGAGCTATCAAGTAATCAAGGTACTTGTCAAGTCTGACGCTCTTTTAACTTTCAAGTTGAGGTCCATGAAATTAGTGGAAAAGGATACTTGCTCCTCTGTGCATAATTAACAAAGGAACAAAGACTTGTAATAATTTATTTTAATTGTAAGAGGATGGACTGCAAAAAAAAAAGGGAAAAAAATAAACAACAACAATAAAAAAAACCTTAAGAGATGAACCAGATAATTTCTTGGTTGGGGAACATGGTCACATTGTGGTATACAGTACAAATTCCAAACATGTTGCTGGAGGGTCAGGTGAGATCAGCAAGCATATGTGAAATGTAGTGGGAGGAAAGGTCTGGAGTGAAAAAATGCTTGCACCCTGTCTCCATCAACATGAAGTTGTGTGTTTCTGATATTCTCTTCAACGACTACTTCTGCATGGAGACAAACATCTACCCTCAGTACGTGACAAGGTTCTCCTTGAATCAAGATGTGGTTTGGATATGCTCTGTAGAGAAAAAAAATGTATCACATTTCTGTAAGATGTGACAGGAGTAATGCAAATAGAAAAATGAGGGAAAATATTTCTGCATTATTTATCATAATTGCTTTATAGAAGCTAATATCCCTTCTGTGCTTACGAATTGGGAAACAGCAGAGGGTGCAATTCAAATTAAATGCACTATGTGCATGTACACAGTAGACATAATACAGGCTATAGAACTGTGTATGGCTTTGTGCATCTATATTGTGCATATGTAAAAATACATAAAAACATATCAAAGAGCTTGCTCAGTAAAATCCTGGAACATGAACTTAGTAAAGTTCACTTAGTAAACTTATAAAATTGTAAATGATGCAGATTTCCTTGTCTCTTGGTGTAATAGAGAAGGAAAATGGTATGAAACTCTGTGAAGAACAGTGAACTGTGGACTAAGTAAATTATGATGCGTATCTAGAAGAATTTCCCGAGTGAATCTTATCACTTTCCTACAGCTATGCTGATTACCATCAGTTTGACAGAATTACTTGCCGTTTAAAATGTTTTTCATTGAAGCTCAGCTAGTCCTTTCCCATCTGGTCCTCTCACCTAGCCCTTACGTGACCTAGCAGGAACTGTTTAGTGGTATCTACGAACTTGAGCTGACTGGTCATGACCTTGAGAAATGTAGCTGCTCTTCTATTTCTACCACGGAAATTTCCCAGAAGATTGCTCTGCCATTTCTTAGTACAGTGAACAGAGTGTGGAATTTGCTTCTATTGTTCTTTGTCCATCGTAGTATCTATGGGTACTTGTGGCTGATGCAATTTCATATATCTTTATGTATAAGAGATGAGGGCTGTCTTTCAGGATACATGGGTGAATAAAAAGGAATATTGATGAACCAATGCTATGGTGGGGCAATCACATGCAAAATCAAAGCACCCTCTCTTTTTCTCTTTTGAGAGTATATTGTTATATACACAGGAGAATCTTTGTAAATGTAGTATTTAAGAGATTCTTTTCCTTTGCTGCATGGGGATTTATGCTTGCTCCTCTTGTCTCAACAAGGAAATCATCAAATATGCCGTTATGGTCTTGAATAAATGGCACAGGGTCTATGTAACACATGGGAGCTACTCTCAGGGAAAAACGTCCTCTTGCATGATAATTGGTTTCTTTTGATCAACTCAGAAATCTTTTTACCCCACAGATATATACTAATAAAAAAGCCAGTAAAACTTAATAGTGACTTGTGAAAGCAAATAGTTCTGTCCTATAAACCTTAATGTGCTCATGGTAAACATATGACTTGTCATCTGCTTTAGTTTAAATCAGGTAAGCAGAGCTAAGGTTTTCAAACTGCAGTTTGTGGCAAAAAGTTAAAAGACTCAGCCATATCTCACTGGTTCTTGTTGTGTTTCTCTCTGAGAGAACCTGAAGCCATGAAAATAGTAGATGAAGTACACAGCAAAACTAGGTCACCCCAGTCCTTTGAAAAAAAGACACAACATTTACCTTACTGAGGACCAAAAGCTCACAAATGCTTCACCATCATCACTTTTCTGTGAAAGTGGCTGCTGTGCTGCTCTGTGTATGTTGGTATCAAAGAGAGAAAGAAGTATGATTGTAGCAATGAGTGTTTGTCAGAGTGACAGTGAGGTCTACAAATCCTTTTTTTCCAGAATAATGTATTATGTGAAAAGTTATGAAAGATCCAAAGCTGATCAATTTGGGCAATATAGAGTCTGTATTAGAGTTCTTCAAGTGTTTTGTTCTTCTCACTACAAGGTGTTGGGAATGGATGTAGCATCCCTGCAGCTCTCTAGGCAGCTTTAGTAGTGACTGAATGCTGCTAAATTTGCGATACTCTAGGACTGGCCCAGGGTTTAGTGTTTTGTTTGAGACTGTACTGAGAACAAGGACAGATTTTGTTTTCTTTCCCATTGGCCTTACCTGTTATTTTCCCTATAATTTTTTTTGTGTAAATTAAGAAATCTTCTGTAAATTGATTACATTTGCTCATAATTTGCTGGGAAACAAGTACTACTAAATCTATGTAGTTGGGTTCAGAGAACAACTCCATCTGATTTCAACAAAGTTGTTCCTGATTTGCACCATTTCAACTGATGATATAGTGAAAATGTCTGAGTAATGATGTGCTTTAACATTTTCTCATGTTAGTTACTACCACTTGAAAAATGAATAGCTGAAGTTGATCTAAGAGTTTCTGATTTATTTTTTGTACAAAATAAAACTGATCATCTGCTGAACATATTTTTTCTCATCTTCTTTTCCTTTCCTCCTGTATTCTCTTGAAAAGCATGCTCTGTAAGCAACCATTGCAGTTTATTGATTGTACTGTTTCATCACATTTATAGAGATAATAATGAACATTGCTGATTCATTTACCTCTGTAAACCACTTACCAGGAAACTCTCTTTATTATGAAGTTTCTTGCACTTATTTCCAAACTGAATACAAATTATAGACTCACAACTGCTTAAGAAAAACAAAATCCTTCTAATCACTTCCAAAAGTTCAGAAGTCTGCTCTTAAATTAGAGGATTAGCTGGCTAGTATTGACTTTGCATATGGAATGGCAGGAGGAAAAGGGCAGTCTGAGTCATGTAACTGGCCTTGTTTATCTCAGTAAAAGAGAGAGGAAAATTTAATTTGGTGTGTGCAATTTAGCATGCAAAAGGTCAAACTGGTACATGCCTGCAGGTAGTTAATCAGAAGACTGCTATAATTCCCAACCCAAACAGTGCTAAGCAATAGAAATGTAAATATTGGCCCTTGCTCTGTGAGGCTGAATTCAGCCGATATTCATAAACTCCTCTTGCTTCTGTCGTGAGTCGTTTACATGATACAAATGGCTTTAATTAAAGCAGAGGGTGTCTTTCCACCCTTAGCCCCTTTATTGTCTCCAGAAGGGTTGGAGCAGAGCGTGCATCAGAGCAGAAGTGCAGCTAGGGCAGGGTGCCTCATGGGTGGATTCAAGTTTACTTTAATTGGGTCATGAAAAAAAGAAATAAATTGATTGACACATGGCAAGTGCTTTCTGACAGTGGCCAAAAAGTGTCAGATCCATGACAGTCAGAATGGAGTAAAGATCACGGCTGGCTTTGCTGAAAGCAGCCTTTGGTTACCTTGAAGGAAGTGTGTGCACAGGAACTACTGAGAAGTCTTTTGGTGGGGAACACGGGCATTTCCCTTCTCTCTCAGCTTTATTTTTCTCTTCTCCTGTGTTTTTCACTTTAAAGTTCCACTGAGCAGTTTGAACCCAGTGCAGACCGTAACAGCAGCGTAATGTAGCCTCTGAGTTCATTATTGTGCCTGCTTTTTGTTTTATAGGCTAGTAACCTGGGAAACATATTGCTTTGTTTCTTTTAGACATTGAACATCTTCGAGTTCTTTTCAATTTCCCAGATGTATGGTGCAATTAGCCAAAAGATACCATTCTTCTATCCCATTTTTCCTTTTGTAAATATACATTGCATAGCTTTTTTTTCACAAGGTCTCCTAGGAAAACTACTTTCCTTCCAACTCTCATCTACATACACATTTCTATTCATCTTACACTACTGCTTTCTGATACTCAGTTGTATCCTTTTCAAAATAATAAACCCCAATCCCAAAATAAATTGGACTCAAATCAAGTATTGCTCTGTTAAATCTTAAATCTGATTGGGACCCTATATGTGGCAAGCTTGGAATTCGCATTTCCCTCCCAGATGTCAGAAAATGGTGTCTGCTTGCAAAAACTTAAAATCTTAGAGCCTGTTGTGCAAATGCAGCTGCTTTCTTATTTCGTGGACCTAGTCACAGGGAACATATTACTCTTATTTTCCAAAGCCTGCCCTGGTTTACAGATTTGCTTCAGGGCATAAAGCATTGATTTTGATCTGTAAACCCACATGTGGTTTAGGTGCTTGTGGTCTATTGACATCATCCTGACATATACTGAATGCCGTGTAGGAGATGCGGAGTTCCTCCAGCCTTCCCTGGATTTAAGGCAAGGTGAATGGGGAGAGGCAGTACGGACCTTGGGAAAGTCTCTCCCGTCTCTATGCAATATCTTAATACCCTCGAGCTTTACTAGGACGCATTGTAGTCTCCAAGCATTTGGCAACTTTCTGTTCAGCCATGATCTAATGTAAAGCTCATTTATTCCGTTCCCAGAAGGGAGCAGATGAGGAACCTAGAACTGTTTTAATGATTTGGGGCTGCGTATGGATGTTGAGGAGGCAATACTGTTGTTCACTGGGACATGTGTTTTCATTTTCAAATGACGCAGAGGTACCCAGGCAGGGCACATGCAGGTCCACTTCATGACTAGTTGACAGGGGCTCAAAAAGGACAAGCAGGAGGGCTTTACCTCCTCTCCTTTCGCCCAGTGCCAGTTACAGGGATGAGCAGATGAAAGTTGATGTGGCTACGGACTGCAGGGCAGAAGCGAAGGACTCGAGGGAGCTCTGAGGTGACTCAGGCTGAGGAGCAGCTGCCCTGGCTGTGAAACGCAGCTGGCCGCTTCCTGCCTGCCCGCTTGGTCCCGCTTCCTGGTGTACGGAGTGGAGAGAACTACACACCCACCTCTTCCGCAGCCTTTCCTGTAGTTTCCAACTGGTGAAGTAAGCCATGAGGAGGGGGGAAAAAAAAAAAAAAAAGGAAAAAAAGACTGTGGAGGTGGGAGATGGGCAAATGTATCTGTCATTTCCTTTCACAAATCCAGAGTGCACTGGATTTGACCCTGATCGTTTAGCAGGTTTAAGCTCTATTTTTTGCACCCTACTTAGTTAAAAAAAAAATCAAATTTAATTGAAAATACAACTCAACAGCTCTGCTGTTATTTGATGGCTTTTCCACTATTGTTGCTTTCCAGATACCTACCATGCCATAAACAAACAAAGGCTCTAGTCCACCATCAGAGGAAATCTGCTCCAGATTCCATAGAGGGTAAGCACATAGCCCTGGACTGAGGAAAGTAATAGTTGGAAAGGTAAAGTGGCTGTAGTAAACTGAGTGCTGTGTAATACTTTGATCCTGTAAATAGTCCAGTGCTTAAAATTAAGTGAAGAAATAGCTGCTTTGATTTAAGATAGATGAAGGAACTTCAATGAGAAAGTTATGTGTAAAATGATGCATATACACAACCTTTGCAGAACTAGGGCTTAAGCCACACTCAATAGTTCATTATTGTTTACTAGTTGCTTGTTCTGGGCACTGCTTTCTGTAGACCTTGAGACAAACTACGTGCCAGCTATGAACTGTAAATCAGAAAATAATCATTTTGTCCATGTTTCTCAGTTTTCATCTTTTATGCTTTAGCTTTCATAAGCAGGAAAGCCCTTTTGAAGAAACTGAAAAGTTAGGCTGGCTGAGGGAGATTTCAGTCAGCACAGCCAAATTTCCTCATAAGGGTGCTCATTGTGTTCATAAATCCACAGCCTAAGTCACACTGACCAAGAAAGAAAAGGAGAACTATGAGTCACTTGCGAGCAGGCCGTGAAGTCTTCATCTGTGGAATCATCTCTGAGGAGTGTCACCTTCCCCTTAGAGAGCTGAGGATGCTCTGTGCTTAGGTTCTTGACAGTCAAGCAAAGCTATGACTATTAGAGGACATTATAACAGGAGTCCTCAGAATGGCCATCTGTATAAGGAATAGCAGTGAAATGTAGTGTAATGTCTGAGTTTGGTTTTGTTTAGGGAAAGCTACAAAAAAAGAACGGTTAATGGATTTGTTCCCAATACTTTTCCATTCCTAGGAATACTAAACAGGATAAACAAACAAAAAAAACCTGGAAAGCTGAAAAACCCATGCAAAACACCAGGGATGTGGTCTTCCTGGTAGGTTGTCACTGAAGCCTGACAAATTTTATATACATGCATATTCACACACTCACACAAAGACACAAAACCTGAATGTGGTCTGGTTTTAAACTAGACTCTAACGGGGATTTTAATGACTGAATTACAGGGTTAAATATGTTGGAATCGAAGACTGGAAAGATGGACTGAGTACTGAGAAGCTGTGTGGTGGGAAATGGAGAAGACATTCTCTCCTTCAGGCCTGAAGAATGCTTCCAGATGCTTGTTGGTCACTAGACTATTACCTAAAGTAGCAGTGCAAATATCATATTCAGCCTTCTCATGGATGTTTGAGTAGCTGGTGTGATGGGAAGACCCACACAGCTGTGGGATCCCTTGTACCTTTCCAATGAATCATGACCCTGTCTGCCTCTGATATAGTCCAGTGCCAAAAGTAAACCCCCATGGACCTCCAAAGCCTAGGAAAGTGCAAGGGAGATTCATCTGGATTTGCTCCTCATGGCAAAATATCCTTTAAAATGCACACAAATGCTACTACACTTCTAAAAATCTGATCTCCTATTATGTGTTGGCCTCAGCAATGTCAGTGAAAGAAACACACAACTAGAGAAGAGACTGCAGTAGCTGAGTGACAGTGTGTGGCTGTGATTGAGTGGACTTGTCTAATATATTTTTGCCAAGTTTACAATACCAAGCTTCTCAGATGCAAACTCTCACTGCTTAGAACAGTAGATAAGTAGCCTTTAAGGCATTTTCCTTAAGTAAATTTAAGGAAAATGGTTACCTAACCCAGACCTGTGCTGTGGCTAATGGGCATATAAATGCCACAAATATTTCATCTTAGTTTTTTGAAAGGGAATGCATTACTCTATAGATTGACTGATTGCCCAAAGATATGTTTATAAAGTAGGCAGTCTGCTTACCATCATCCTGATTATATTGTCAGTCATTTGACCAAATGCCTGGAAATCTTAGTGACTTGGAGAAATGCCAAGAAAATGGTTTTTTGATCAAATTATTAGGACTTTTATATTGTTTTAGCTTTTATTAGTGCTGGACATGCAGATAGTGCTTTACCATTTCTGTGACTCTACTATAGAAAGATGAGATAGGAATTTTGATTCATTTTACATAATGACTCATTTGACTGTGGCATGTAAAGTAGGATTGAAAATTGTGAAGCAGAAGGGTAGAGAATTTGTGTATTTTTACTGTCCTTTGGCTTATTTTCTTTGGAAAATACTTAATCTTTAGTAAGAACGCAAGACTGTAGTAAAACTAGGGAGAACAGATGAAAAAAATTAGGATGTCTGACACAGAAACCAGTTACCTAAAGGAGCTCCAGGAAAGGAACATGAAACAATGCATTGTGGAACAAACAGGATGCTACCAAACCTACATGTTATGCTTAGAACAAACTGTCAACGTAAAGCAGATAGGCTCCAGGTGCTGCTTGAGTGGTGTATCCTGTTTCTTTTGAAGTTTTTGTTTTCCTGGTTTTATAGAAAACTGTCAACCTTGTGTATTACAAGGGTAAAGTCAGCATTTTAGTCTCATAGGAATTACCATTCCCATAGGTTTTGACACCAGTGTTTGCTATGTATTTATTATGTACTGTACTTGAGCAGGCAATGCACAGAGCATTCTATTAGGCTTAAACTGGAATTTCAAGGAGCTCAGACTGAATTGCATTGGGGGAATTTCTTATGAAACTGATACTGGAGGGGAGCATATATATTTTTTAGGTTATGCAGGATGGCAGAGACCAATTTGATCATAACAGATTTCTGTAATTTTAAATATTGTAGGAATGCTCATAAAATACTTATGCCCTAAAGCTTAAACTTGGACTTCATCTTGCTTGAGCCCCAAAGCAAGAAATCCAAATTCCATCCTAAGGCTTATCCAGATGTATTTTTCCAGAAAATCGTGGTGTACTTTTTCTATGCCTATATTGAATTGTTATAGCTGAGTAACATTCAGTCAAAACCAAGGAGGAAAGCACAAACATAAGCTCTCCCTGAAGGACAAAGAGAATGCAATGGGTGCGCTAATGGAGCCATTCTGATGTGAAAATGATAGAATTCAGTGAAGGATACAGTTTCATTTTTCTTGTTAAATTCACTGCTAATGCCAGTGAGAGGTTTTTCTTTTTCCTTTTCCTTTTCTCTCTTTTCCCTCTTTTTCTTTTTCTTTTTCTTTTTCTTTTTCTTTTTCTTTTTCTTTTTCTTTTTCTTTTTCTTTTTCTTTTTCTTNTTTTTCTTTTTCTTTTTCTTTTTCTTTTTCTTTTTTCTTTTTCTCCTTGTAGTTCTGGAAAAACTTGAAGGATTTGGTCTGAAAAAAGGGAGCAGGAATTACAAACAGGATGCAGCCAGAATTTAGGAGGCAGAGCATTTCTCAGAAGTCTGAGATTCTACTGTGATCACAAAAATGAAGAACTGATTTTGCTGATCTGAGATAGAAGTAAGCTACACCTAACTAAAAAATAACCCTACTAATTCCACAGCAGAATAAACATTTGAATTAGAATCCAGACACGAATTGACTCCCATCCAATATTAAATGGAAACACATGCTTTGTGCTAGCAGCTAGATCGGGATGGGTGGAGGAGGTGGCAAGAAGCCCCAAACTCCTTTTCAGTTCGGGATTGTTCTCAGTCATGGCTGCTGCCAAAATAGCCCCTAGAAAGTTGAGCCAATTCAGAGCTGTTCAGTTCAAGGCTGAAACATCTCTCCCTCCCAAACTTTGTTCCTAAACATGCTTCAGATAGGTGTTAATTGCAGTCCCCAGTAAAGCCTCCGAGCTGCCCAAATTCTCCTGGGGAAAATGACCGGACTCAGCACTTTGCTGATCTGTTTATTTTACTTCTTTACTGCACGTTAGTTACCCCAGCTGCTTTTCTACATAAAGAGGGGAGAAAGCTGCATATATAGATATGTCCAGGGGAAGGAAAGAGTATCACTCTTCCAAACTGAACAGCTTATATGAGAACTGCTTGCCCGTAGTGTGTCACTTTGGTGTCGAAGTGTCCTGTCCCTGGGGACCTGACCTTTCAACATCTTGAGGGGTCTGCTTCTTGCCTGCGCTTTCCAAGCCTTGTTCTTTTGTGCCATGCTTGGCAGGCAAAAAAAAAAAAAAAAAAGTCCGAGAGCATCTTGCTATATATTATTTGTTATTGTTAATGATGAGAATTATTTGCTAATCTCTGATAATGTGATTAGTGCTGAAGACCCAGATAAACACAAAGTATGCCCCGAGGAGTTTGTAATTTAGGAGACAAGCATAGATGAGACAAGATGCACTTGCAAGACCCTGAAGTAGATATTGACCTACTAAGAATTTAGCATGAATTAATGGAGAGTTGGAGAGGCTTTCATAGTAATGCAGTCTTCTTTTAAAGAACAGACTTTTTACCTGGGTTCTTGCACAGAAATGTTGTCAGAAAAGGCATGAGTGTCTTACCTTACTAAGCCCTCTGGAAAATTAATGAGGCCATACTCTTACTTGACCTAAATGGTTGAAGCAGTTGCTACTATGTGGAATTACCCAGGTGGGCATCTGACCACAGAGGTACACAGGCACCTGCACGTTTTAAGATATGGCAACAAGCAAATTGTTCTGAGCTCACAGAGGGCTGAATATGAACTTGGGGTCAAACTTGTTCATTCTTGGAATGCATGTTTTCATTTGAAAAATACTGCTCAAAAAGTGCAGAGAAATTCTAGATATTTTTATAACACCTAAAGTAAGGAAACCCGGCCAGTTGGTTCTTGTTTTGTTTAGACAGCAAATTAACCTTAGTTTTGACAATAGCTGACTAGATAGATTACTATAACAATGGAAAACTTGTTTATAGCTAGGGAAGCAATACTTTCTTTTGGGTAACCTGTATTCTTGTTAAAGTTTTATAGAGACATGACTATTTCAATTATTGCCCATTGGTTTCTGGAAATGAAGCAAATTCACAAGGTAAAGACTTGTCTATACAGATAAATTAGTAGCCAGTAAACTAAGGTGTGGATTGGTGTTGCATTAGTTGCCCCACACTAAATCCCTGTGTGGACACTGCATACTAAGAGTGCCTTTGTATGAAGTGGCTTCCTCAAGTGCATGTTAAAGTACACATGCAGGGAGCAGCCAGCATGGTGTTAATTCACACTGTAGCTTGTAAATTCACACCCTACCTTCCTTGTATAAGCAAACCCATCGTCAAGGCCTTGCATTCATTCCACTGGGATAAACCTGAATGAATAGATGAACCTTACACCTTGCCCTGAAGGTAAACAAGTTTGGGCTTTCTTGATGCTTAATGGAGAGAATGTTTTAAGGAGGCAGGGCACAGCCGTAGATAATCTTGGGAGAGTTAGGAAAAGTACTTCAGAAAATCTCAATGGGCAGAATGGCGGAGATTCAAGATCCAATGATCTTGAAGTGCATGAGTGTGAGTTGAATTGTAGCCACAGAGTACATGCACTGAGTGTCCTTCCTTGTTTTTTGCTGGGAATCTTCCCTTTTTTGATAGTGTATTTCTCTACCATTTTAGGTAGAATGAACACTATTTGTTTATTATCCTTGGCAGTGAAAGATACAGCAGTGCAGCTGAGCTCAGACCTGCCAAGTCTCATGTAGCTGGAAGAATTTCCCACAGCAGACTTTGGGCTTTTTCTAAAAGTCTCGCTTTCCAGTGAGTATTTCTCAAGGTGTTTCAATGAGACATTTAAAATCTTAGTCAAGCACTTTGAACCTCCCAAATAACCACTGCTTGACAGCCCTGTAAGCCACAGTCATCCTTGGATTGAGCTGAACTGATTCCCATCTGCAGTAGAGTAGCAAAGGTGATCTCATCTGCTCAGGTTTCACTGAAGGTCAAAAGCAGTCTAAAGATCCGTGGGGCCCTCCATGAGAGAAATGAGAGTCTCCCTCTCCTCCTGCCACTGCTACTTTTGTGAGAATATATACAAAGCTGCCTTTCACATTTTATTAGACTCTTATGTGAAAAGAGTAGCTTTGTCCAAACAAGTCCAAGCCATCAGGCTGTTTTTCCATCAGGAAGCCATTGGCAGAAAGTGATTTTACCCAAATGTACATATTTTGCTGTCAAGTATTTATCTCCAATTAGTCTGAAAAAAAACCTGTATGTGCTCCAAACTCCACCTATTTTTCAACAATTGTGGCTTAGCAATTTTTTTGAAAATACTTACTTGCCTATAGTATGACCTAAAGCTTGGGAAAGCTGTGAAAACAGCATTGTGACTGAACAGTTCTCCCTGCATCCCCGAGCATATGCCTACAAAATGAAAGGAAGATGTTGACTCCTGATGGTGGAGGTGACAAGTGTGGACTTGCTACTAGGGCAGTGCAGATTGCACAACAGGCTTCAAAATGGTCAAGATACCAGAGCATGAAACCTCCTGAAACCAAAGCATATCCTCTTGTTGCCAATTCCTGGCAATGGTCATGTGCCATGCTTGCAATGCTGTCATTATCTATGCCAGCTAGTGTGCCATTCTTGCACACTTACATTTTTCTGCGTTACAATCACAGCTTCATTTTGCTGTGTAAGCATATCTGCTTCATCTTTTTTTGGAGTTGAAATGGAAGTGTACTTGTGAAAGTATTAGCTACCCCCTGTAATGATGTTGAGGTATATCCAGGACAGCATTTCCTACTTTTCTTAGAAGTCCACAGTTTTGGAGTCCACAGGAGTTTTTCTGCATCTTGTGTTGCTGCCTCCCTTCTTCCCTCCGATACAGATGTAGCTTAGATTATTAACTTGAACTGGATGGCTAGTTCTGAGCCAGGTAACATTAGAAGGAAAGAAAGCAGGCCCCAACAGAGAGCCGAGACAATGTGATGGCACCTCCCAAAATTCATGAAAGTCCCTTGACTGCCATCCTCATTCATTGTATCAGGCCCATTGTATGTATCTAAGACTTTATCGTGATCCTTGGGCTCTAACCTCTATACGATACAGAACAAAGCCACACCATTTTATTAAATCCCAAATAAATCAATCTTCTTATTGCCAAATTGCCAGAACTGAAGTCCTCGGGTTTCCTCCTTCATCCTGTAGGGCCAACCAGCCCACATTTTATAGCTTCTAGGCGTTCTGTAGCTGTCCTAGGAACAGCCTAGGAAATATAACATTATCTATCAACATATGCTGGCAACTCTGGGAACTGACCCCCCATGGGATGCCATTCAAATATTCCCCCAAGGCAGAACGTCAGAGTTTAATATTTGCCACAGAGATGCTCTCCACAGAGGATCTCCCAGTGAAGCTGTACTATGGTGTGAAGAGTGCACACTGAAAAGTGCTTCAGTCTTAGGCAGTGGAGGGCCTGGGAGAATTTCTATGTTTTACCTATTTGTCCTTTCAGTCATGCTGCCAAACTCCTGAAACTGTCCTGAAAAAATAAGGGAATTCTGTGACCATGGTGTGATGCCCTTTGTTTTGCCTAGACATCCAGGATACCACAGTCCAACCTAAGGTTCTCCATCCTACTTGGCACCTCTCTATTGCTCATATGCTGCCTATGTTTCACAGCAACTTCCACCCGAACTCTTCTTATTCTCAATTGTATGTAATTCTCTTTATGTATTTTATGTAATACTACTTATGTAATACTATTTATCCTAAAATTCTTCAGTTGCACTAAATATTGTTACTTAATATTTGAACACATCAATAACTAATTATTTACTAAAACAACAAAGGACAAAGACCAGCATGGCATGGTCCAGTGCTTGGTCAAAGCCTTCACATAGTCTAGTCCACTAGAACACATTGTACCAAAAAAGGAAATATTTGGTCAAAGTGACATTATGTAGCAGGCAGCTACTTGTCCACAGGGAAACCCCAAAAGGGATTTCAGTTTTGACATATCAGGTATTCATATTACCCAAACATTGTATTATTAAACTATTTTGGTATAGCAGCAAGGTGAAGGCATATTGAACTCATTAATTACATGAAAGTGCTTTGAACAGAAAATAACCCATATTAGAATTATTTTTAAGGAAAGATGAAGTAATGTAAAGTAAGAGTCTGAAATATAGTTGATTTATTGAGAGACACCATATTTGGCTTTAGTGACGCAGCTGAAGAAAAAACTTGGAATAAGAAACACAACAGGGGAATTTTTTGTTAAAAAATACTTAATGTGAAATGCGTATTTTGGAAATATTGACAAATTCTGTTTTCATTCAAGCATATGTTATGTAATTATTTAAAAGCAGATTTGGGCCCTCTGATTTATTGTTCTTATTTTTTCAGACTAGGGCACAATTCTCAATTATAGTGCTGGAAATGTGGTTAAAGTGAGTTTCATCTTTTTTGCCTAAAGCTATTGAATCTAATAGAAAAATTTGAAAATAGTTATTTTGTACTTTTTTTTTTCTTCCTTTGTACTCTTTAGCATTTTAGATACTAATTCAGAAAGGAAGTTTGAAGGCTGAAATGTGACCTGAAAGAAAAGATGTTTCTGTGACCTCTAGGACACAAAGGTTTAGATCAAATTTTTGGAGTACTTAGACAAACACAAACTGTTGTGTGCAGTTTGCCATTCCACCAATTTTAAAAGTCAGTAAGAAATCATTATGATGAGCTAGTCTCTCCTTGGGCATGACAGCCCAAGCAGCCCTTGCTTTTTACCCAATTCTTCCCTTCTTAAGCTTATATTTTTGAACTAAGTTTTTGTGTGTCTTTTGAAATTAATAATAAGTGAAGCATTTTATTTTGTTCTTTAAAAAAAGAAGCTTAGATGCACTCTAAGAGTGAAAGAGAGAGAAAGCAATTTGATTTGAACACAGCTAATTTCTGATGAGTCAATAAAATACTTGATGCAGTTTTTATTTATATATTTGATTTGGCTTCTGAGAATTTTTAATGACAGTTAAGGCATCCTGGCCAGAGAAGAGATGGTGTTTTCATTTATTTCTTCTTTGTAGCGCAAAGATTAAGATAATGTATTGTATCATGGAGGTCTCATCCCTTTTCTCATGGGTTGACTGGTAAAGGAGCATGAGTTTGAAGTAGGGACCTTTGCCTCCCATAAAGGTATCTTAATGGTAAATTATAAGATTTTGCCATATTGCCACTTAAAATGTAATTTGGATAATTTGGAGAACAAATGCTGTGGTGACCAGCTGGAAGAGATAGTACCTTTGCTGGTCAGTACTTCCCTGGATATTTGAAACAGCCCTCTCAGAATGTACCATGACCATAGGCACTAAAATGTTCTTTCATTCATTTCTTTCTTTCCTTTTTTTTTTTTTTTTTTCATTCCTACATTGGGAAAATGGGTTTATGGTCAGAATCAAGGAGATGTTCTATACCGAAGATAGTTACAAAGCTTTATACCATTAACCTATATAATACTCTATACCAAATTGCAGCTCAATCAGAGAGGGAGAGCAATTATCCTGGGTACTTTCTGAGATGGCTGCTGTGAACTGAAATTTCTGAAATTTCTGCTGACAGCCCATCCTGCCCTTCATAACCAATCTAGAAATCACCACTTCCACCATGATATGGGCACATCTTCCAAGCCTGAAAAGCATCAGGCAGTCACCAGGTAAGCCATCTTTTTCCCTGACACCTTTCTAAAGTACTAGGTTAATTCTTTTTTAGGGATGTTATTAAACTGTGTCTGGAACAGCCCCATTCCCTAGCTTTAACTGAAGTACCATGTTAAGAGCCCAGCTAGTCATTGCTCTTTCTATAGTCATTGGAGAGGTATCTCAAGGGAGCAATCTGACTCCTATAAAAGTGATAATAGATGATGGCTCCTAGTTTAGGTACCATATTTCAGTTTCTAAAACTAAGCAGGGTGACACTGAGGTTCTTTGTGTTGCTTTAAAAACAGCACTGATGCGCAGTCTCTCAGAGTCTGTTTAGATGCCTTTTACACACACGCAAAAATGCAGCCCAAGTACTAAGAACTCCCACCATCATTCTGCTGGAAGGTGTTGAAAAGTGGGGAAGACTGGGGAATATAGAGACGGCAGCTTTAAAATCTTGTCAGGTCTCATGATGTAAAAATCTGGGCCTGCCTGTAGAACACATAGCCCTCTTTTATTCTGTCCACTAGGTGTTTTTCACCTCTTTTCTCATTCACTTCAGTTTTTGCCACTTGGTTAAAAATATGAATCTTTAAGCAGCACAAATATATGAACCACATAACTTGTGAGCAGAACGATCTCCTCCTTAACAGCTATTTTTTCCCTAGTACAATATGAAAACCTAATATTTGGAAAAGGTAGAAGAAAAGAGAAAAAAGAAAGTGTGTGTGCACGATAGACCCAGAAATCAGAACCATGCCATGTAAAATTGTTACAGCTGTTTCTGTTTTTATTGACTATTTCTGTTGGATTCATTTCTCTGACAACTGCTGCTCGTGTGAGCAGGAAGGCATGCAGCATGACATTGCTCTGGGCTGTGAGGTCCTAAGGCCGGCCGTGGATGGAAAGTCGAGGCAAGGGAAGAGGGTGTGGTGGTGAGGACATTTGTGTGGGACACATCAAAGCACATCCTTGTAATATGTTACAGTAACCCAGGAAATTCGGTGCAGATGCATTCAGTAACCTCATAGCAATCAAGGGTTTGCAATACTTTTACAGCAGCAGCTGTCACAATACTTGATTTTTGGAATTCAAGTGAGCCGCTTTTCCACTCTCTTTCATACAAATCCATTCTCTTTCTTTAGGTTTTCTCTCCATAAATTCTATATTGCTACACAGTGTTGCATGCAAGCAAATGTAACTGTACCATAAATGAGTTAAGCTGTGCCTCCTGTAAACTGTATAGGAGAAAAGAAAGTGGCTGATCTGGCCTTTGGTTGGATGTGACATTAAAGAAGCTGCAAATACATGCGAATATTGAATTATGTAATTCTGTACACGGAGGAAAATAGAGAGAGATAGCTCCATGTGTGTAGATATTTGTGCTTGTTTTAAAAAATAGGAAGTACCTGCCATTGTTGCTAGAAATATTAATGGGAGCTGAAAGTTAGGAAATGTAATTTTGTATGCTCAGCTAAGATGTAGAAAGAAGTCTGAAAAGCACAGCTGGCTTTTCTTCTGCTCTCCTTTCGTGTCTTGGAGTTGATGCATGGTAATAGGGCTTCTTAAATATCTGGCCAGTCTGAATGGGGCAGATCTTGATATTTGTTGTTCCTTATGCAAAATAAGCATGCACATGTCTATATAAGTGGTTTGCAATATACACACAATCTTCATATATTTTATTCAACTATGTTGTATATATTTTATCAACTATGTTATAACCTATGGAGGCATGAATCAGTGACTCAGATCAACAGTAAGGCAGCTTTCTTTTTTTATAACAATGTTACCTTTTTGTTTTATTAACTGATGGAAAGGAAAAAAATAATCCCATAAATGAAGATAAAATTCAAAAATACATTTTGTGTTGCATATTCATTTGAACTGATTTTTTTAAGCAAAAATTAAGTGTAGTGTATCCTAGGTAAATACATTATATTTTATTAAACATTAATTTTTGTTCAGCAAGTTGCACTGGAACTCCTGCTCCCATCTGTCCCTAGTTTGCATCCATATGGGGAGCCTCAGTGTGTCCCCGATTTTGTCAATGTGTCAAAATTTTGGCACAAGAAGGAAGAAAATAGGCCTAAAACCGGAATTCAGTCAGGATAACTGAAATTAAGTGGATTGGATTCAAATCCCAGAGCCAGTCATACTCCTTCACCTTTTGATTAAAAGTTAAACTCAAAACTGAAGGGCACATACCTCCAGGGTTCATTTTAGCTTTGGCTAAAATCAAGCCCAGAACCGTAGGCCTCCTTTGACAAGAATCATTACTTGATCTACATGTGAAGAACTGACATGAATCACCATTAAGAAAAGCAGCATCTAATTGCAAAAATCAGGTAAGTCACTCACACTGTTATGGCACCAGTTCAGGATGGTACAAAATGTTTATCTTTCGATGTTCAAATCAGGCCTGTTTTGCTTAAACTAGGCATTGACTTTCCAAACTGGAGCCTATGTGCATAATGCTAGCTTTTCTTGGGCTATGTCTGTTTGCATGTACAGATTATGTTTCTACCCAGAAAAATAGCCCTTAATATGTAGTTACCTAGTTTTTAATTTGTGTCTGTTTACCTGTGGCTTTCGCTTGTGACTTTTACTTGTGGAGGATTTGTGGAGGATTTGTAACTAATGAGTCACTATGAACAGCTGGTGCTTCATGAGCAATAGAGATGCAGGGTGAGATGCCTGTAATTACCTGTAATTTTTGTTGATGCCCAGAGCAAACCTTTTATGAAATGTTGGAATTCTTTTAAAAACAGGGAAGCGAATCAGAGGAAAATTGCAAAAACCCTCCACCTTGTCTCTTTGCAAGAATCATGTTTTCAAGGCTTTTTTCTTTTTTTGGATTGGTTTAGTTATTGAATTTAAATGAGAAAAACTAAAGTGTAAAAAGGAAAATTGATGTACCTGTGTGAGTGTGTATTTCCAGGCTATTGCCTTACCTAATGCATATTCTCCATACAGGTGATTAAAAAAGTAGGGTGAGCATAATGGCAGCAAAATTCTTTTTTATAAGATCTCTAGAAATTCTTGGCTCTGGATGAATCAGAAACATAAATAAAATAGGCTTTTTTGCAGAATTTTAGGATGTTTGTTTTAGGTGTCAGGGAAATATTTGAATAAACAAGTGAAAAGTTTGAATAAACAAGTCAAATACCCACCAGACATGAACTAACTGCATCTTCTGAAGTTCAAAGCTGCTTGACAAACATTGAGGTAGCTTTCAAGTTACCTTTATATAAACTGAATTTGATTGTCTATTCCTAGCAATTCACAGCAAATGACTGCAGCTCTGGAGATCCCTTCACTGATTAGATAAAAATGCTAGAGTCAGGGTTATATGATAAATGAGACTTCTCTCACTTACATATTCTTTCACAGGCTTACTGGGACAAATTACTTTCCCTAACCTTCTGCAGATCCAAACTCAGTGGTCACTCAGTGATGCTAGTGCTCCTCATTTTTTTCCTAACAGGGTTATATAATAATCTCCACTCTCTCTCCTTTTGCATTTTCTGACTTTTCATTTCTCCCTGTCTAGAACAGGGAAAATGAAATGTGAAAACAATTTCTGTTGTGTTTACAAATTCTGGAATTTTGATTAACCAGCCAAAGAATTTTCTTTTCTGACTGACTGAATTTTAGTTCCTCTCACATTATGAGACTTAGGAAGACTTAACTTTTGGCCTGCAGAGTATTTTTTTCCCTGCCTGCTCTTTTGTTTCTAAGTTCCTTATGTTTCTGTCTTGCTAAGAATTACATAAACATCTGCCTAGGTTTGGCTGAGTCACTTGTAATTTTACTGTTTTGCTCTTTGGTGATGATGAGTATGTGTCAATCATATTCCATTAGTGTGACTTACACAATTAACTAAACCAACCTTGTGTTTAGTAAACTAGAAATGAAGTAGATGGTCATTATGAAATGAGTGAACATCTTTGAGAAATGCTCATTTTAATTCAAGTAAAATTCACAAGCCGGAATACCTTGGAAAATCTGAAATATAAGTCTCAGCTTCCAACTGTTGGTGAATTTCCTCTCAAATCACATATTCCAGGTCATAAAAAGACCTGTTGCGCAAGAGAATAGCCTTACCTCTCTTCCTTTCTGGGTCAGATAGAGATCTAAGGCACATTAGATCACTCAATGGGCCATGACAACAACCATTGTGGGGAGCAGCAATGGCAGGACCTGGTGAGATTATACTAAGCACTGTGGGAAGAGCCAAGTGGAAAATGTTAGATAGCCAGGTGCTGTTGGAACTGGAAACACTGAAACAGGGCTTGTTTTTGGCCGAAGTCAACCTTCATACTGACTTTTATTGAAAAGGCGGCGATGCCTCTCTAGTGAAGAATATTGGCAATATCTGTCTTCGAGGGGGAAAGTCAGGGACTACTGAATACCAGCACTGACTCTGCACATGGCAGGCTCATTTCTTTGGCCATTATAAACCCATGTCTCTGGTGAGCAAACTTCTCTATCATATCCCTATCCATTCATCATTTCTTCATTAAATCAAACAAAATACAGGGTCAAAATACTGCTCAGTGCCAAATATTTAAGTGCTGCTGATTTGCCCTGGTACATGGATACCTGCACAGAAATGCAGCAGTTTTTCAAAGTCCATCCCCAGCTGTACATTCTTTTTCACAGGAAAGGAGGAAAAATGGAGATCTGTTTGCAAGTTGTGCACTTTCACAAACCTGGAAGGTGTCATTTTCTTGCTGTTTATTATTTTGAACATTCTTGTCCACAGAAATCTACTCAGTCTGGTATAAATGTTGAAGTCTGTATTTGGGGCCTGCCTCATCAGTAACTACCTTGTACCTCACTGGCACTGCAGAGTCACTGCAATAGTAGCTAGACTGGACAGGGTTAACTGTAAATCTGACCTGAGGTTGGTTTGTGCTATGTTTTATTAGCATATCACTGGCAGGAAAATTGTCTAGCAACTAGCAACTCTGTTTCTAAACTTAAAGAAAATTTCTTTATTTAGTTTTTCTTTGTGTGCAGTTCAAACATTCTAACTAATGATATGGCTGTGGGTGAGTCTTGTAGGGATAACATTTAAGAAGCAGTTTGGGATTATCCGGAGGATAAACGTAAACATGTTTTGATGGAAGAGACATTTTGATAAAACTAGAGGATCACTGCATATTAAGTATACATTGCAAATGGAAGCAGAGAATTGTGACCGTCGCTAATCAGCAAAGGAAACAGTGGTTTGGGATGAAAAAAAAAAGAAAAAGTTAGGAATAATAAGGTAAAAGCATAATGTAATTAGAACAGTGTACTAATATTCGGGAAGTGTAAGAGGTCAGTTCTTTCAAGGTCCTATTGCCTCTCTAAGCTTGTGTTTTTATTCTATAGAGGTTTATTTATTTTTTTTATCCCTTTCTAAGTGCAAGTCTCCTTTTGAACCTTGTTGCAGCTTTTACTGCTGCCTTTTATAGTGTGTTCCACAAATTAACCCGTTCTAAACACATCATTTCTCAGCTAGTGTCAAAGAACAAAAAAGTTGAAAGTCATAGTGGCATGCTTCTGTCAAGAAAGGCTTAAAACTTTTCCATTGAATTGGGAAAAAGAACTTTTCTGCTACTTAACTTATTAAAGAGTGGAGAGAGGGAAGGGAAACATGATTTACGTCTCTTCCCTCCCCCGCTTTTAAATTTATTAGTATCCTTATAAGTTCTGGAATTGAATTAATTTCTGGCATTCTCCATACTCATATATTCAGCAGTATCACAGCCAGACAATGATATGGGGATAAAATAATCCAGATGTCTTCAGTTCACACAGAAAAGAACAAATATTCTCCTTCACATTTGCAACTAACTGTATATAATGAAGATTAATTTCTTTAAAAAGATCTACATGATTTTTAGTAAAGGCTTTTAAAAAATTCTGAGGGTGATGAGATGAGCCTTGGATAATATAAACATACTTTTTTTTCAGTATATGGTTTTGTGTCACTTATAGGTGTGAAGACCATTAAAAAAAAACCCACATAGATAGGTGACATAAAAGATCAACATCTTCTTCCGTTTCTCTTAATTCCTCTGGAATTTCTCCAGATTTCTTGCTAACAAACTGATTTTTGTGATTTATTGATGCATCTACTGTAATACTTGTTTAGGTCAGCTAGCTCATTTCTTATTTCTAATGTTCTTCATTAGCATAATTATCCAAATAGACAAAGCTGAGTGTTGCACTTTGTTCATTTTAAGTGAACATTTTTCTTTTTTGGGGGAGGCCTCAGAATCATTACTTTGTTTTCTCTGGTTGCCTATAGAGAGGCAAGTCAACGAGCCTCTCAGCCTGTGGTGGCCTTCAGCATGGGGATGCTGAAGAACGCGTTGCAGAGGTGCTGCATGTGATGCCACATAGTGAGCCCACTTCTTGAACACAGGCTGGAGTGGGGATTTAGAGGACTCATTCTGTGAATTAACAGATGTGTTGCTGGTGTGTTGCTTGTAGAAGCATTGTGTGCCCTCATCTATATCATATTTTAATACTCATATCCTTTCTGTTATGAGGTAACTATAAACACACATTTGCTAAAGAGTAATCTGTCTTGTCTTATTATGAGCAACACGTGAGGCTGAGTATTTTAACTTACTTGGCATATACAAAGCATATGCACTGGCCAATATAGCAATATGTTCTGCATTGCTGTTGCTGTGCACAGTACGCTCGGTCCATGAGAGTCCTGGATCAACAGTTCCATATTGACCTTTGGGTGGTGCTCTATGGACTGCTGTAATCTTGTCAGTTTCGATGATTTACTGTATCTGCCTGAAGCAGCTCTCATAAACGCTTTTTTTGGGCTTGCATGTACTTAGAAGGAGTCGTAAGAAGGCGGAAGAGAGATGAGTCTTCATCTGCCTATTTGTGGTCAAAAAGGGTATTTCCTGAAAACCCTACATGCCATCTGCATCAGCTTTATTTTTCCTGCTACAGTTGCAATACACTATTTTATGCTGAAAACATATTCCTCTGCATTTCTTAACCAGGTTGTAGGAATAATACAAAATTCTCTTGGGAACAAATTAAGATAATGATGGTTTTTTGTTGTTGCAGGCCTCATAGTGAAGAAGTAGACAAGCTTATCACAAGAGTAGCTGCATTATAGAATTCTTACATGACATTAGACTTTAATCAGGTTCATGGGATAACCTATATCACAGTGAAAGTCTTCAACATGTAGAGACAAATTACTTCATAAAGGAAAATCTTTGTTATTGAATTTTTCATCTTTCATGTTTGCATTCTTTTTGCCATGTGTGAGCTATAGAATAATGTGTAGGATTACTATTTGAAAATGATTCAGTTGGTTTGGTTTGAGAAACCTTCAGTATCATCTGTTGTAACCAAATTTCTGAAGTAAATTATAGCCCTGTGGAGGTGCAAGTGGAGAACACAGTGGCCATCTGATGACATTTTGATAGTTAAAGGACCTATTGCTCTTGTTTTGCTTGAGCCACTGATTATTTCTGTTAACCTTATTTACAACTATAAAATTGTTAGCCTTGTAAAAGTGAACCTGCCTCAGGTGAACAATAATGATACTTCATTAAGGCTGGGCCTAGAGGGAGTGAGAATTTCTCAGAGGAAACACAGCCACATTTGTTTATGCTGTACTTCACTGCCCCACAGATCCAATCCAGCTTGCAGACAAATGTTGCTAAATACAGCACTTAAATGTGCATATTAAACCTTTGCCAGAAGCTACAGTTATTAAATAACACAAGTATCTCCCCCAGTCTTCCACTAAAACAGTTGGAGCTGACTGCTAGGCTTGTGTTTTCTGGGCAGATTATTTCAATCCTTTGAGAATAGGAGAGCCACTCTAAGAAGTTAATACCTCTGGGGCTGTATATGGGAAAGCTTCATTTGATCTCCTCTGACATATTTGACAGTATCTCATTTTCAAGCTGAAAAGGTCCCATCCATGGGTTATGCCACCACCAACATGCATAAATAAAGCTCCAAGTGAAAAAGGAAGAGTGATAGGATGCTGGAATGAGTGGCAAAAGTTATCTGAAACACTTCTTCAAATCCGGCTATTAAAAAACAAGCTGATGAAGCTGCCTGGGCTACGTTGTGGTGTGTTGCTCTGGAATGGATGACAAGCGCTTGCTGGGTCGTTTGCACAGGTCAGCTAAGTGGATGGTAGTCATCAGAACAGGGGTGGTGTTGGTAGTCAGGGAATGCTGGCATTTTAAACAACTGGGGTGAAAAGTGGCTCATAGCTCTTTCCATCGGTTGACCGTGTCTCACAGTTCATCAACTGGATAAGACTGCATGTGTTGGACTAAGTGTGCTGTGGGTCAATGTATGGTAAAATAAAAGGCTTCCAAGAACCCCTTAAGGAAGCAGTTATATAAGACTAGTGACTGGGGGGAAAAAGAGGGAATAGGAGGTGGCGAGGGAAAGAAGCTAAAAAAGGAAGAGACTATAGGAAAGAAAAAAGTTCCTTGCAGAGTCTCTATCAGCCTTTAAGAGGCATTACTAAAAATTGCTGCAGACCTCTGGGTGCTTGAGCTATACTGGAGAACTGCACAACAGGTTAGGCAAATCAAAATATTGAGGCAGATGGGGGCAATTTCTTGCAAATCCTTGACTGTTTTGGACATCTGGTCCTTCTGGGGAGGGGTATTTCCACACATGTTTTTTATCAGTGAGACAGAACTGCTGGACTGTGCTGTTGATTCCAATTAGAACACCGTGTTTGAAAAAGCCTTTAAAAGCAGCACCTACTTCTCCCTGTTTCTTCAACTCTAAATCTTTGTAACACTGTTGGCTCTGAAATGGGTTGAATGGAACAGCAGTAATAGCATTTCAAAATCCTTTATTGTGCAAGGTTTTCTGGTTTTGCTCCTACTACAAATAACAGCTATGGGATTCTGCTTTCTTGGCAGCATAAATGCTGATTCAAAATAAAATGAGAAAATCAGGACCACTGGGACAAAAATCAACAAACATTTGCAATCTGGGACACAGATCCCTTATCAGTAGCAGGGACAAGATATTCCTGAACTATTCTTTACTGAAACAAATGCAGTTCCAAAGTGGTCAGTGCTTTCAAGAACTTGTGTTCTTTGGTTTACAGAAATCTTGATCTACAGAAAGGTCCTTGCTTCTAAGAAGGGAAACTTTTTCAGCGTGGATTTCTTACCTTTAGTGCTTGGACCATTGTCAAAAGATAGTTTATGTGTTTAAAGACTTACCAGGAAATCTGGTTTCTGTTTCCAGCTCTGTTACAGTCTCTGTCTGAATTCAGGAAAACCACTTTACCTCAGGTCTCCTTTTGTGAAAGAGAAGTGATAATACATCTACGTGAGTCTTGGGGGAGTCTTGGGGAGACTGGCTTCAGGAGTACACTACATTTATAGTTTCTCAGAGTGAAGGCAAGGAAGAACAGTGAATTACTGGGGAAACTTCTTTTTTCTTTCCAGAGGGAAAGAAAAATCTACTTCCATAACTTAGATCTTAGTATTAGACTGCACACTATATTAAATTGTATAGGCCTGTCTTCACCAGAAAGGGTTAGAACTTATATTCATGATGAAATTCCCTCTGTAGAACAGATTTCCAAATGTACTAAACTTCACTGGCTTTGACATTCCCACTGGGAATCCCACTTTGAGAATCCCATGAGATTCACACTGGGAGAGTCAAAAGAGATACAGAATTGGACAGGCAAAGCTCTACTATAGCCACAGAGCAAGGGAAATATTTGGTGAAACTTGGCCCACAGTGTCCAGTATGCCAGAATCAAGTCAATAGGAGAGAAGTAGCAAAACATATAGATATAGATATAGAATCACACACAAAAAGCCCAGGAAAGTTCATGTATTTGTTGGATAATGTTACTTTACAATAATATTGCTGAAAGAATTAAAAAAAATCAGTGAATATATATCATAAAATATATAATTTTAAATGAATAATGTAGCTATGTAGTATGTTACTTTAAAGGGAATTGACCTGGATTTATCAGACCTAAGCAATCTTAGCTCTTGTGAGATCGTTGCTTGACTGTGAAATTAGAATCATTTTGTGAGTGTGTGGAATTAAGAATGAGGTCATCTCCATCTTAATTAGAATGGAGTATATCAAATATCTAAGGCACACGCTCTTGTTCATTGTTGGCTGATTTGACTCTGCATTGGTGTGGTGTAGTCCTAAGGAAGTATTTTATGATAGCCTACTTGATTGTCATATGCATTGTACTTGCTTTTCTTTTCTTTAGGATGATAATATAGGATTAATCACACTTAAACTCGTTAAAACTATTCAATTTCTATGTGAAATGGATGAGGTGAGTGAAACTTTCGGATGCATTTTGCATTTAATGCAAGTTTTGTATGTCAGAGATCTCTATAAAATTTTAATTCCTTTTAGTCAGCTATTCTTCTGATTACTCTTTTTTTCTCCTCTGCTTGAAGAGCTTCGAGTTTCTGTACAATGAGTACGTTGCTCTTTATTTCATATTTATTTCAATGTGTTCAGTAAAATAAAATGATACAGTTGAGTAAGATGAATCACAAATTACTATATATAAACATTGGCTCCAGAGAGCCTTGGAACTTCTTTGTCTTGGTATATATAACTGCAAATATATTCAGACTGAAATATATATTCAGTCTTTGTGACCAGCTTTCTTCATTTTTAAAAAGATAATATAGAAGATTGATTGACAAAGGAATTCTCCAACCTTCCTCCATTCTAGGCTAACGAAATAGTAGCTAAAAACCAGATACATGACAACTATCCTACTCCTCTTCACCAAGTGCAATACTTTGAAATCGAGTGATGGTCTTTCATTAACAACAGTACGACATTATAATACAGGATTTAGAAATAGAAACACAAAAAACGTAAAAGAGAGGTTATTTATTATTAAACACATATTATTATTTATTATATTAAACATGAAATTTGTACCTTTGGTCTCTGACACCTGTTATGAACTTAGAAGAGATACTGAAATGTCACGCCTCTATGGATCTGTTGCCTTAAAATATATACAATATTCAATGCCAGAGAGCCCAGGATTTCACAACAATAACTAATTAGTGGAGTCAGAGTTGTTCATAGACTGGCACTTGGGTCTTCAAAGATATTTACACATCTGGTATTTCAGCTTTGCTTATAGATGGTCATTTAAAGCTTGATTCTAAGCCACAAAACTTGGAACTCAATCTAAATTTCAGCCACCATCTTTCTAAGTACAGAGTATTGATTTGACATATGAAAGGCAGTAATTCAACACTGAAATCCAATTAATGTGAAGATCTGTGATCAAAGCATGACTGCATTTTTGGGTGTGGAATCAGAGTCAGGCTTATCTCCTTAATTGCAATAATAAAACATGGTCATTTTTGTCTGTTAAGCTAGAGCATAGTCAAACATCCAGTTGCATTTCTTACTGCATTGGAAATATAAACGGTGATAGCCAAGAGCCTTATCAGCTTCAAGCAGCAGTTCTACCAGGTGAGCTGTTTTAAGAGGAAATCTTGCAGGTGCTAGGATAAGCTTTTCTTGCCTGGGAGCTGATCCAGTCTTTTGTAGCTGAATGCAGTGTCAGCCAACCCACTTAGACTTATCCAATTACACATGAAGTTGCTTGTACATCCAGCATGTGACATCTGCTGCCTCAGTGACTGTGATATGTTTAGTCAATACAAGACAAATCCAACAAAAAGCTCAAACAGGAATCTAAGTTGCACATGCAGCAGTAAACTTTTTATAGGCAGGGTTGTCTTGAAAAGGAGAAGGAGCAGATTTCATGTTGCACATTTACACAAATAGTTATCCTCGTTTTAATGAGTGGCTCAAAAGAGCAGCCTTTCTGGACTGTGCTCTGAGTTCTTAGCAAGTCTCTGTACCCAGACTTTATATGTAGAACTATAGAGATGCAGCAATAACAAAACTGTGCAAATGGCCAAAAAAAAAAAAAAAAAAAGGACTTCTCCAATCTTTGGAAGTTTGGCTTTTGCATGAGAATATGCTGCATGAGGTTCATCTCTAATTAGTTTCTGTGGGATATGTAGAAGTTGACTGTCAGGAAGACATCAGTGGCAATAAGCTAGATGGGTTTTTTTTTTTTTTTTTTGATTTTCCTTTGAATGTGCATGATCACAGTTTTTCCTTAGAGTGTGCAAATCATCATATATGATTTGAATGAGTAGATTCCATTTTGTGTTTCTCTCTGCTAAATGGTATAAAATGGCAAGACTCCTAGTGTCTAAGTGTGAAAAAAAAATGGAAGCTTTTATATGGCTTTCTGGGAACATGAATTGCCCTAAAATGGAGTTTAATATTTGATTCAGACATGCAGTCAGTTGGAATAGATAGCTGGATTGCAGCAGTGTGCTTAACAGCCTTACAGGATGGAGGGATATCTTAGGAAAGTGTTGAAACATATATTAGCTAGAGAATGATTCTAGGAAAAGGTGATCTGGGCTGAGCAAATCTAAACTTGCACAAACCTGTCAAAATATGTTTTATTGTCCAGTGTATTATCCTTCTATGATTAATGTGAAATGGAAATATGTTACGGTGTGTGATATGTATGCATGTTGCAAATCCATGATTCATTTCTATGAATGCCACATTAAATGCTAAAAATAAAGAAAACAGAGTTGATGTTAAAGCACAGGTTCAATCCAACAAAAACAAGGAAAATTTGAGTTAGGACAGCCTTACATCAATTGTATTCAATCCCAGTAGATTACTAATGTAGATTACTAATTACACTGAAGAACCCTATGCATGGTAGGCTGTGTTCTTCAGGAGTGCACCCAGAATAGGAACACTTTGGTATGGTGAAGATTTCAGAGAATTTAGCATTTTGCTCCTTTCTTATAAATAAATAAATAAATAAATAAATGATTTATGCAGACTAAATCACTGATCTGAAATTTGGATTTTTTTAGGCTGTCTTGAAAACTCTCTAACATGTGTCTAAATACTGTGTAATCACTTGTTTATGCGGTATGCACTGCATTCCCAAGGGAGCAAGCTTATGCTTTCATACGGAAACAGTTTTCTAAACAGCCAACAAAATAAGGCAAAAGAGAAAGGCTATACTGAAAGCATCTTGGAAATACTAATGATTTTACTCTCACAAATCTCCTGAGAAGTATTACTGTCAATCTGGACATTATAATAAATATATTATACTTGTTATACTTTTAACTTGTTATACTTAACTTATACATGTTATACTTTTAAAACTCTTTTTTGGTCTGAGTGATATGACAAAATTTGTGCAGAGACTTATTTTTGTGTGGTGATCTTGGTCATTTTAAAAGTAACTTTTTTTCTTTTTGCCATAGAGGAAATTGCATGCTCTTTTTTTCATGTGAACCCTGAAGGCAGAATCAAATCTTTTGGAGGACTGTGAGAGTTTCTTCTAAACGGGAAGCCAGAAAAGGATGCTATTAAATTAGCTGATAGCTCCACAAGGAGAACAGGCTATATTACAAGAAATTAAAAAGGTTTGTGCTTCAGCCAAAATATAAAATCATTACTAAACACTTTCACTTAAGCAGTTTAATTTATGAAGGAATGTAACTTTGCAAAGCGATTACTCTCTAAGACTCAAAATATGACAGCAGTTTTAAAATGAACAAAAGAGGTACTAAACCAGTAAATCCCCTGGCCCAAAATATTCTGAATCCCACATCAACATGGCTTTAGCGTGGTATCTCTATGACTTGTAGAGCATGATTATAATCCTTTAGAATAAATTGACACTGAATGCTGTAACATCGTAAAGCTATTCAGGCAGCACATACAAATTGAGAAAATAAATCACAATCTGTGTCCAAGATTTCAGCAAATACTTTTTTTTTTTTTTTTTTTTTTTTTAAGTGTCTCGTAGGAGAGACTGAATTACTTTGGGGAAGATTTCTTTTAGGACAAGATTTAGGGCACCTTGAAAAGACTGAATCTTTTCTTTGAAAATAATTTAGACTATCTACAAACCTTGTCTGTGGCAGCTCAGTCACTATAAACACGTTTAAATCTGAGCCGAATGTCTTTTTAGCTTAAACAGAAGAGGATTAGAAGTAGGTGTTGCTTACTAAAGTTCAATAGGTAAAAGGTTAGCCTAAACTGCAGTAATGGTCCACCAGATAGCAGTTGCCTAATTCAGGTACCTGAAAGTAGGGCCTCGTGCCATTTTAGATGCCCTCAGATGTTTTGTCCAGCTTCTGCCTGTGTGGCCATGAGGGTAGGGTCTCCCCTGATGTGAGTCTGTGAGACCTATGAAGATGTCTTAGATATAGAGTTCCACAGGAACTTAAGGAAGCATTTCTTCACTGTGAGAGTGACAAAGCACTGGAACAGGCTGCCCAGAGAGGTTGTGGAGTCTCCTTCTTTGGAGATCTTTAAAACCCGCTTGGATGCAGCCCTGTGCCACATGCTCTAGGTGACCCTGAGTGAGCAGGGGGGTTGGACTCGATGACCTCTGAGGTCCCTTCCAACCTTCGGCATTCTATGATTCTATAGAGACATGCAAAGGACGTTAGATGCTTCTGTTTAAGCAGCTGAATCCCATTGTTAGACACTCTAGGGTTTGATGAGCAGGTTTCTGTGGGGTTGTGTATGAGTGCGATAGAGATGAGGACAGTCTGCAAACAAAGGTGTTCTAGGTGTTGATGCCCAGTGAGGGAATGAGGCAAAACTGAAACACAGGCAGTTCTGCTTGTGCCTTCATAAGGAAAAAGCTTCTCTTTTAGGGGAACAGAGCACTGGAACACGCTGCCCAGAGAGATGGTGGAGTCTCCATCCTTGGAGATATTCAGTAGCTGTCTGGATAGGGTCCTGGACCATGTGCTCCGCTTGAGGCAGGAGGTTTGGACTAGATGATCTCTAGAGGTCCTTTCCAACCTCAACCATGATTATTCTTCCTCAGCTCTGGCATGTCTGGACCCAAGTAGATTCCACACGGAGCTAATAGCTGTAATAATGGGAGGTGAGAGGAGGTGGCAGTGGCAGCCATCCCAGGAAAAGAAGAGTTTTCTGTAGTGTCCAAAGTTGCTATTTGACCATGAGAGTGGCATGTCTGAATGCATGAGAATGTACACACAGTTCTGAATGCCCCTTGTTTACCCTCACCTGCAGAACAGCTGTCACGCTGCTCATTTCTTATTCCATAACTCACTTTCTACCTGAGCTTGGGATAAAAGAAGTCTCAGTGCAGGGAATTTCTCCTTTAGAGAAATCATGATCTTCTAAAGATATAGATGCTACTTCTTGTTCCGGTTAGATGATCATAAACACTCAAGAACTGGAGAGGTCTAACAACTCAGTGCAGTTTAATGAAAGAAAAGAAAAGGCTGAGATTAAAAAAATAACAACCCTCCCTGCACACACATCTCAATAATCTACCTCTGGAGACAGAAAGTACACAAATGACTCAGGAATGAGTTTATATCAGTGTGTTATTACACAGTAATCGTTTGTAATGTCTCAAGGCCTCTTGTGTACGTCTTGCCCTAAAACTGATGACTAAGACCTTCACAAGCTTGAAGTCAGTAAGTCATTTGTATCTTCAGGTTTAAGGAATGCTTCTTCTGACTACATCTGTAGAGTAGCAATTCAGTGTTTGCTCATTCTGACAAGAAGGCTGTTTACTCACTACCTTCCAGGAGTGACATTAGGCCTCTAGCTGCTGTGTCACGCATTCCTAATGCAGGGGAGAGCATGTGTTTCAGTTTGACCCATGTGTCTTGAAAGTATCATCTGGGCTGCAAGCTTTTAGGTTTCAGAAAAAAATCTGAGTGACTTATTTCTATGAGGTTTCCTTGCTGCTACCCTGGTACAAGAAGGGCTGGTCCTGGGTATAATTAACTAGCATATTATGGCCCCACACAGAAGGGAACTCCTTCACTGATTATAAACACAGCAAAAGCAATCCCTTTGCAGTAGAGAGAATGCAAAACAGAGTCATGCTCAGCCAAACCCAAACTGCTCTCAAGTCCAGCTTGTTGCATAAGTGGCAGTAAATCCTGGGCTGCTCCAGCTGTCTTTGGGTTGTACTAGTTCAGATCTAGCTACAGTCAATTTCTTTGCTTCCCACCCCTTTGGCCGCAGAGCAGAGCCAGGCTGAGAATTGATCTCTCTTTGTTTTGGGCACTTAGGCAGTTGAAATCATGTTTGTTTGGAAATAACAAGCAGTTTTTAACTAGAGCACACTGCTTAAAATACAGAAAGCTTAGTGTTTGCAAGAAAGCTGCTGGGAAATGGGGTCTCCTTTTCAGTTTGGAATGGAGCAAGTGAGATGCCCTGCTCTGACCATATCTTTTAACCAGGAAGTGGAAGAGTTTACTTTTGCATATGGCCTTTTTCTCTTTCTCGTGTTCTCTCTCCTGACCTTGTTTTGTTTTGCTTTGCTTTTTGCTTTACTTTTTGCTTTATTTTATTTTATTTTATTTTATTTTATTTTATTTTATTTTATTTTATTTTATTTTATTTTATTTTTAGATTCTGACAAGGTGTTAACTGATCTTCTTCTCCCAGACTGCTGGACTCTGCCTCAGGTCTCAAATGGCCCACAGCATTTTTGGGAACACTTCTCATACAACTGGGGTAGTTCCAAAATCATCCTGTGCCAAGTGGAAAATAAAGCTGTCATCAGTCTAGGGTCAGCTCTACATAAGGGCAGAAGAGCTCCTTCCTCTTGCTTTATTTCCTTTTAGTCTGTGGTCCATTTTTATTATTGGAGAATGTTTTCAAGGTTAGTGAAAACCCTTATGCAGCACCTCTTGGCTTTGGATCTCAAATCTAAAGGAAATTTCTTACATTTGTCCACTTGGCTTGAATTTATTCTTCAAAGGGAAAGACAATTAACTTCTTGTGTTCATAGAAATTTTATAATAGAATTTTAGTGATACAAATCTTTAGCTAATGTGGGGCTATGTTGGGAGATCCAGTCTTTAACTGAAAAGTAGTTGTTCAAAGCTGCTTTAGTCATTTTTGTTTTTCTTTTACACAAAGACTACATTGCAGTACAGTGTGGTAGTCACTAGTCAGACATCAGTTGTGGTTGGCTTTATTTCCTAATTAGTAGTCCAGCTGTGCAAATAATTGACTTTTGTTTTTTTGTTTTGCAGACCTAATCAAGAGTGTAGGGGACTGTTCCAGGTTAAACATTTGGTTTCATTTTAATTCATTGTTGAATAAAAAAAAGTAAAGTGTTTTAAAAACCTTTTGAGACTAGAATCTTAATATACTGTTTTGAAAAACTTGAAATGTTTTGGCTTTTAAAGAATGCTTTTGGCTGTAACAATTTGTTGAGCTTCATGTGTATTTGTGATAGTCTGGGTAATCCAAATTTGTATTTTGTTGGCAAACAGTCAACTGCAATGCCTTTCCTATCTCTAATTACTTGTTTATATTACATAACTTGTTCAGATGAAGCCTTTGCCCGTTGTCTGCTTGAAGGAGTTGTATCTAATATACCTGCAACACAAGGTTTGTCAAAGCTTTACTTTCCTCTGTGTCCCCCCACTTTTTTTTTTTTTTTCAGAACTATTTGAAAATACATCTGTTATTATTTTTCAGGTTGGTACTAAAGCTGAAACAGCTGACTAGAAACACTCTGCTTGTTTTCCTGTTCCTCCCTGCACTCTGTTACACAGGGCAGCTTGAGCAGGCAGTAGCTGAAAACCTGACCACTTGCTGAGATCCATCTTTCATTTATTTTATCTCCTTGCCTGCATTTACGTCTGGTGACGTGGTAAGCTGAAGAAAGAAAGTTGAGAAGGTCAGTCTATTGTGTTGCCTCTGGAGCTTGTGTATTTGCCCTTCCTGAGTGTGTTTATTCTCTGAATCATTTGACACGCTGCACGTTCTATTCCAGCATTCAGCCTATTGCAAACTTCATCTCCTTGCCTAAAGGCCATGAGTCCACAGGAGAAGAGACACAATTTTAGGGTGCCTCAGCCTGGATTAAAATTCCAGTGACTCAAAACATTGTTCTAGTGTAACCTTATGCTGCTGGATCAAAGTTGCTCTATTTATTTATTTATTTATTTATTTATTTTCTCAAGTCACTTTAAGTGCATTCTGGAAGTCTTTCTTTGTCGTCTTGATTTGTGTTCCTACCAGAATTTGATTAAACCTCACCTGGTTAATGCAGTGGAAAGTCTGACAAAGCAAACAAGCAAACAGGCATTCAGAGCCATGGAGTCATGGTTGGTTCCAGTCAGGACTGACTCTGCTAATGATCGGCAGAGCTCCTTGCCCTCTGTGATTGCACAACAGGATTCAGCTAATGAGTCAGGGGTGATAGCAGTAACTTCTAATTTAAGGTAGCAAGGCAGAACTCCTCCAGGCACTTTCTAGGGCACAGGCTTTTCTCCTCATCTTGTAGGCCTTCAGTATATTCTTAGGCAGTATGCGTACTAATATTGCATACATGAGTTAGCCCTTGACTTGAAGAAGGAACCAATCTTGCCAATCAATCAGGCTGATATAGATGAGTGTCATATTATCCAGGGAAAGAAAACAAGCTTTGTTTCTTTTCCTTTTTCCACTTTTTCTATCTAGACTCTTCCCAGGATCAGTTTGGTGCAGCTTACCATTACAAGTAACCATCCTTCATCTCCTGCCTGTACCTAGGGAGAATCTCAGTTTTCTTTAAGAAAGGGGGCTGGTCTGTGCACCAGCCTTTGCCAACCTTGTCTTTCATCCTTCCTTCACCAGAACATTCATAGCAGCTAGAAGCTAGTCAGAAGCAGTCCAGTAGGTCCTGGTGAAGGCTAGTCATGCTGGAATAGCTCTGTGAGCCAGGGCATCAAGGGGTATGAAGGCCTGCTGAGTGTCAAAGCAAGATGCTGGCTTTTCATCTCAGTGGAATCAATACCCTGTGCAGCATGGCCTGCTCGCATGGCACTGATAATGCAGAAGCTGTAGAAGACCACAGTGTTCTGCATTGGGCCACAGAAGTGGAATTACACATCTCAGTTTCACAGGTTTAAAAAATGATACATCTATTTCTTCATACATCCCAAACTATATGACTACATTAGGGAGTAAAAAAAGAAAAGGCTATGGAGGCCAAGCGTTATACCCATGGTTACATATATTGGTATAGCCATTTGAGAATTATTTTTTTCTCTCAGGTGTTATATTATATATCAGAGATCTGGTGTAGAGGAATTAATGTTGCCTGCAGGTAGATGAAACAAATCATCCTCCTGTGTATAATTTGACTTACTGATTCCTGGAAATTAAACTGTATTTCATGATAGCCTGAAGTGCTGTGCTAATACTATCATAGAAGGCTGTTGTTTGCAACTTTTATTGTAGTTTTTTTATTAGTAGTAGTTGTAGTAATTTTTAATGATGGAACTCTGTGAAGCAAAGATTTCCATACAATAGAATGAAAAACTGCTTCCGTGTTCATTATCTGGCCTTGGCACTTGCAGAAAAAGAGCTTTTACCAGAATTACATGCCACAGTCTTTTTCATTTGGTGGATTTGTCAATTGTTGTCTTTCCCTCACAAAATACTGTGTGTTGCGGTAAAGTCTCTTCTCCTGTAATTAGTGTGTGTGGGTTGAATCTACTCGACCTATAAAACAACCAAACCAAAAGAATTGCTTTCCAAAGAAAGTTTCCATGTGCCCTCTGAAAACTAAGAAAAAGGGCAGAGGTTGAATTATAACCCTAAGCACCCATTTTATAGGATTAGTGTTATAGTCTGAAGGTTGCTTTGAATTATGCTGTTGTTTTGCTGTATGTTATTATGCTGTATGTTTTGATGATATAATATAGATGAAGTAAGTGTATTTGAAAGGGAAAAGAAATGTAAAGATGCTGAAACCAAAGACATTTGTCAATGGTCAAATGTTTTGTTTTCCTGTGCAAAGATGCATCTCCTGGAATGTAACTCTACATTTAAAAGAAATACTAAGAAGAGCATTATCAAGGAGAGCAGACAGACCCAGTTTGTTGTCTTTAGATTCCAAATCAAGGTTTATTTTTTCAGATATATGGAATTATTTGCTATATTTTCCTTTTATATTTCCAGTTGGAACTGAACCTAAATGCTTTAGGTTCCCAGCAAGTACATCTGTTCTCAGGCATGCTGGAATCTGGATATGCACAACCCTCTGCTTGCTCCATATGCTGGTCCTGCAGTATTTCTCGTCTGCTGAATCTCTCTTTTAATGCAGTAGGTGAGTGGTATGGGAGGTCAACTGAGCTCTTGCCACTTTTCCTACAGGGTAGAGAGAGCTGCTTACCAGGCAGCTGGCAAGAGGAGTGCTGTGGCACTGCCGTCTGTTTCAGCACTGCCTGCTCAACTTCGCCTCTCCTTGGTATGCCAGTGCTGCCGAATGAAGGCATGAAAGTGGTTAATGTTATAGGGACTGCCATGAAAAACCCTCGCTCCAGCCTGAAGAACTGTCAGAAACTGTAGCAATGACTGTTCTTCAGCTGCTGGTCGTCTTGGTATTTTTTTCCACACCCTCCTCTTAACAGACTTTGCTATCTTGCTGATCTGTGCACCACTGTGTAACCGTAGATCCACATGCTCTGATAAACTGTTGTGTGGCACTGAGATGCACCCTGACAACATAGGATAGTCTCCTATTTTTTTTAAGCTTTTTATCATCTTCCTGAGGTTTTCACAGGAGTTGATACACTAGCAAGGCAAATGTGAACTCCCTCCTCCATCTCCCATAAATAATTTTCCATGCAAATATAGACAGTAACATCAGTGGAGCACAAAGTCTTTGGCGGCAGCTAGCATTGAAAAACGTAGGGAGGGGAAAGCAAAGATGTAAATTCCCTTTCTTCCTCTTTTCAGTTTACAGAAACCTATATGTCTGCAGACCACATAATGCTCTGGGTATGCTCTCCATGCAGTGCATCATTTTGCATGATTGAAGTATGAACAGTCACATTTGGGCACACAAGAAATTTATTATCTTACTGTATTGCGTAGTTTATATGAGTTCCAGTTTGTGTATTTGACAATTTAATCAAGAGAAGTGCTGCAGAAAGTCACTTATTAGGGATGATACAGGCAGGTAATGTAGGAAATTCTGTCAGCCTTTGGGGATAGGAAACTTTTGCAGCCTCCTATCTATAGGAAATCAGAACATATTCCAGTTTGGAGAATATAGTATCTGTTATTTCTTAATATCTTAATGATTTAAGAATAATGTCTGCATTTATTGCCAGACAACTTATGTTGGAGCCTCTGTGTAGTATAACAAGCTGTGTGCATGATAGGGTGGCTCTTGTTGGCTATTCCCTTCTTTGTGATCACTACTAAACATCACATAAAGAATGTAGTTTCTCTTTTAAGGGTTAAAACAAATAACATGGCATGAGTTTAATCTCTTAGTGGTGTTTTGAAAAGCACATGATTGCTTTATAATAGCATCAAGTTTCTAGTATCTGTCAAAATGTCATCACATTCTTCTCACAAAAACAAGCCTTCTCCCAACACGTCAATGGGAGGGCAATTATTATAGCAATTTAATTTATTACAATTTTGTTGACCCGCAGCTCGTTTTCAACTTTTCACACTTGGAACCATAAACGTGGACTTCCTGCGTCCTTTCACGAGCTGGGCAGCAGGTGAGCAGGAAGTTGTCATGAGGAAAGGGAAGCAAAAGAGTTAGAGAGCAGCCAAGGTCTGCTCAGACACACTGTTAGGGTCAACTGCAAGTGAACTTGATCCCAATTGGATCACCTGGAGGATGTCATGGGAGTTAACATGCTGTGCAATTAGGCTGAATCACCAGGAAAGTATATTCTGGGACTGGGAAATTTTGGAATCATCACATTTTACCTGTGGTTATTTGGCAGTGAGCCACAAGTGTATGTCCTGAGGTGGATTGAAATGAAGCAAAGGGTACTTTATGGCAATAGAGAAAATTGAGGATGCAAGATGAGGTTTTCAAGAGCTGTTGCTACACATTGTAAGAGCAGTTGTCATGGATTTGGGTCCAATTTTGGTCTCACAAAGTCTTTATTGTGGAATCAAACCAGTTCTAATAAAATAATTGTCTGCTGTGGTTAACATCAACAGCTTTCAGTAGAAGCTTTCCAAGGAAAAGGTTCTTGGTATCTATTTTGCTGGTTTTTTTGTTTGGTTGTTTTTAACACAGAGTCACTTTTCTGTTGCTTTTAAACTACTGTACCAAATGGTTTGAGTATAGTTCAAAGTTGCTTGCATGTAATATATTACTAAATGCCAGAGTTAAAAGCATTGTAGCATCATCTAGAGGCCAGACGTAAATTACAGTGCATTGTTAGACTTTCAGTTGAGTGAAGCACACAGATGGATGTTAAAAGATATGAATACAAGCAGGTTTTACCAAAGAATATATATATAGCAGAAAATGGATGTTTTCCAATGAGTTTCTACCCAGCAAGGTACCAGTGCATATAAGCATATACTCTATATCAGTAGATGTGTTTGGGCAAATTGGAAATTTTGTCATCTAAACTTGTGAAAAAATAACAAAAAGTGATAAAATAACTTGTAATCAGAGTTCCAATGTGATGGGCAGCTGACAAGTGAAATAGAGGGACGAGTCCTATGCCCTGTTGAGCAATTGCAACATGTGACATATTTTATTTGTGCAGCAGCTATGTGACTCACGTTTCTCCATGTATTCAATATTCCTCCTTTTATTTAATATACAAAGAATAAGCTGCGTTATTTCCATTTGTGAGTAGTAAACTTATCTATAAATAGCTTGTCTGAAGGTTTAATATTCTCTTGCTAGTGGACTACACTAGAGGTTTGGAAAGTTATCTGAAGCACACACATCAGTAACACAGCAGACAGGAAAAGTAACTTTCTGCCTTCAACAAAGGAGTTAACCCTTCCATACAGGATATTCAGAGGGTTTTCCTGAAGCTCGCTTGAGTTGTTTATAATCTAGTTTTAATGCCTTCCTGTCTTCGTTCAAGTAGCCAGAGGTGCTTTACAGTTTTCACAAAGTTGCTTCATCTCCATTTGTAAGTATGGAAGCTGAGCAGATGCTGGCTTTTTCAAACTGCTCAAATTGATTTGGTGAGTGGGTAAAGTGGAAAATTCAGCTGGTTCTCTTGTGTCTTATTCCTGTATTCCTAGGCCTGTTGGCCCAATAAGAGTGTAGGTTGATATGGCTGAACAAATTAATTGTCTGCAGATGTACATGAGTCTAGAAATATAAAGGCAGGAGTACTGGCCTGTAATACAGATTTACTGCCCTTTAAAGCTAATGTTTCTTACTGGGACACAATGTCTGGCTCAAATTAGAAAATCTCATGAGATGTCAATGCTGCAGATTGTTATATTGCATTGACAATCTCATGAGGAGATGGGCTGTTCTTTTTTCAGTCTGGAAAACAAAATAAGCCGGCTGAGATAGCAGCCGATGACCAATTACCAGACAGGAGCAACTAGGGAGAGATGAAGCAGACTATATGAAGTACTTTCCTAAGCTTTTTACTTTGTGTGCTATTGCAGTTTGGGTGAACACCTTTGAAAGGGTCAGCAGCAGGAAAGATTTTTCTACTTAAATCTCACCAGGCATATCCTTGCAAGAACAGGTTTTTTGGCTGTTTTGGAAGCTAAAAACCAGTGTGTGAAATATTCCCCTCTTTAAATGCAAAGCTTTCATCCAAGCAGATCTCACCAGCTGACAGCATTTCTGCATCTCCTAAAAATGTGAGCTCCTTCAGATTTCAAATGAAATGGTTTTGTTGGAGCCCTATTTCTCAGCAGAGATCTCAGCGTGTGCCAGTATCTCTTTGTTGACCAACAGAAGTTTGGTTGATATCATGTGTGATGTTCAGCTAAAGCAAACCTGTTCCAAGTATTGATATAAATTTTCCCAAAGAGCTGGAGTCCAAAAAACAGATTATTAAGAAATACCCATAGTTATAGTGAAGAGTTTGAAAGCCTGAATTTGTGAAAGGAAAAGAGAATTTGAGCTTGTTACACATAATTACATCTATTTAGAATTAAAAGGACATGTACAAGTCTTTAGATTTTCAAGTTTAGTCAGGTGAATAAATATATTGAATTAAATAACAGCTTATGTTAGCATCCTTATTTAAAGCATGGTCTAATTTACTTGTTTTGTAAGTGTATTTTAACTTCCTTTTGCGGATTCAGAACAGTAAATGATGTGTATAGAAATATTTTCCATATGTAGAACCCTAATATGAGAACCTTATATGAACCTTAATATGAGAATATGTAAAAAACTAGCAATTAGATTCTAAAATTAACAATCTTTTCCTTTTCTTGGGAGATTCTCTTGGAAAAATCCGTAATAAACCCTTTGCCATTTCAAATTAGACTTTCTACAAAAAAGCACAGTGCTAAATTAGAATAAAGTAATAAAACTTAACCAATAACACTTCCTAAGCTAAGAATGAAGAGTGAAAAGTAAAAGATAACACAGAGAAATCGGTTTAGCAGTATATGTGCATTGGAAGTAAAGTAGGTACAAAGGCAGACCACTGAAGCTGTCTCTTCATAAAAACATTCATAGTAGTTATTATTTGAAAAACTATTTGAAAATCTATTAGTTTGAAATTGCTAACCCCTAGGACAAAACCGCAAACATTACTTAAGTACAGTCTGAACTGTGCTAGTTTTAGAAGTGCCTGGAGCACTCCTGAGGTTCAAGGATTTTCACTTCTTGGTTCCCTCTTGTGCCTTTCCTTGCTAGCAGCTCTGTGAATCAGTCATTTGTAGTGTCTAAAAATTTGATCTCAACACCAGGTGCTGATGTGACTTTTACTTAATCTACATAGGTGTTGTTGAAATCTCCCGATATGGTTGTTTCCTGACATCACAATTACTCTTATGTCTATGAAAGTCAGTGACATCAGCCTAAAAGGTGTCCAAAAGTTCACTTGTGAATCTGGAGCTAAAGATTGGATCAAAAATATGATATGATACATGATGTGCAAGTGTTTTCATTGTTTTAGAAAGAAATGGAGAAAGTAAATAAACATATACACAAACACATGTGTGTGTGTATATATATATATATATGTGCGCATATGTGCCCACACACATATAAATCACAAAGCTGTGAATTTTATATCTAATACTGCAACTTTTTGCTTTTTTAGGAATCCTGCACTGGTGTAGTAATAGTGTACTTCAGTGCCACGTGGAGGACCATTGTATTCTACATATCTACATCTAGTGAGTACTGACTCACTAGATCTGTCTCTAATGTTGCTCTTTTTCCCTCAGAATGTTATTTTTTTCTCCTTCTGTAGATGCTTTGGGAACTGGTTGCAAGGACAAAAATGAGGGTTACTTAAAATGGGATCTCTGGATCAAGAGTTTTGGTGGTATGATGGCTCGATGAGCTGTTTGACATAAAGGTAAGTCCTAAAGAAAAAGGCAAAAGTAACAGAGGACGAAAATGCATCTTGAAATGTAATCTGTGCCTATCTTTTAAATATCCCACAAACTGGAGCACGAAAAGTTCCACAGGAACTTAAGGAAAAATTTCTTGACAGTGAGGGTGACAGAGCCCTGGCACAGGCTGCCCAGAGAGGTTGTGGAGTCTCCTTCTTTGGCGATCTTCAAAATCCTCTTGGACGCAGCCCTGTGCCCCGTGCTCCGGGTGTTCCTGCGTGAGCAGGGGGGTTGGACTAGATGACCTCTGAGGTCCCTTCCAACCTTAAGGATTCTGTGATTCTATGATTCTATCTGAAAGTCATCATGTAGGAATAGCTTTTGTATTTCACCTATCTAGCACTTGTATTGAGAGAACTTCTTTGACTCTGCAGAGGGAAAGGATCCAGCTCTTTGGCTGTCTTCATGAGACTCAGCTGTCTTCCCATTGAAGGCAGCAATCTCTCAAATCTCTATTTTCTACTATATCATAAGGCATTTCTCTTTGCAGTAGTAATATTCCTTAGTTTTACAACTTCAAATCCTACATCAGTTTAGCTAGGCTGGGACTTTCTGAAGACTTTGATAATACTGGAAGGTCCTTGACTAGATATGAATTTCTGGTGATATTTTTTAATATTAGTGTAAAAGCTGGCCCCAAAACATTCATTTTTAAGACACCATTACCAGCAATCTAGACATACAGAAAATGGAAATATATATTAGTTAAGAAAAAACCTTTCCAGTGTTGTTAAAACAATTAGATTAAAATTGTAAATTTTTAAAAAGATTTATTTTTGTAGAAAATTGTATTTAAAAAAAATACAGTAAAAATTTTGTAAATGATATAAAAATGTGTTGAATGTCATTGATTCAAAATGCTATGCCAGATCTTAGATGGTTATAAATAATTCTCCCTTCTACAAACACACATGCACTGGAATAAAAAGCAGAAGCAAACTCAGTCTGTGGAATATTTGATAAAACAGCCCAGACAGGCTCGAGAGTAAGTTGTCGCTCTCAGTGTCACTCTTTGGCTTGCTACTGTACCTGGAGTGATCAAAACTCAAAGGAAACCTAAAATATTTTGTAGCTTTGGGAACATTATTAGAAAGAAAAAAAAAAGATTTTAAAACTGAGAACTGTAACATTTCTCTATTTTCATCTTATTTTTTAGACATTTTTATTTTAGAAGTGTCTTCTTGCCTCTCAATGCACCTTTGCTGCCCCCAGCTAAACAGATTGCTTATGCAAGAAATGACTATCCTACTATCCAAAACCCCTGTTCAACAATTTATTTCTCTTACTGTGCTTTAAGAGCTGCAAAATCTTGCTGAGTGGGACAGAAGCCAAACTTTAGCTGGAACACACTTTCCCTTTGGGCATAGTTTCTTTCTGGTAGCTGATAACAAATATCCAATGGCCGAAAGGGTCTACTTGCAACTAAGTCTAAGTGAATCTAAATGAGGAAACATCTTAAAGTTCCCCTTCTTCTTTCTTGACTGCTGGACTTCAAGTAATTTGAGCACTACATGGTCTGTGTTTAATAGGCTCTGGTGACTCCCTACCCTGTGCTCCATTCCTGGTGCCCCTAGCAAACAGAAAGAAAGAAACACAAAACAGTGTATGCAGGTTATTTTAATGCATGTGGTTTAAAATGGGGCTTTGCACCTAGTGAAAACAGAGAGGTTTCTGTTAAAATTATTATCCAGAAGAGCAAAACTGTAAGGTTTTATCATATTAAACTAACTTATTAAGTGCTTATTAGAGAAAGAACACTCCTGCAAAGTCTCACACTCTGTTTTCCTTTAAAAGTCCTGAACTGTAGCTGTGAATAGCCATTCGATTTGTTTAATCAATTGAGATAAATTGATGAAGAACTTAATGTTAATTAATTAACATTTAATGAAATATCAGTAAGGTGTAGCATAGTAAATAAAATCAAAATCTGAAGGTACTTACTTTATGATTGATGCTGACCTAATAGAAAGTCTAATAGCACAGGAAAACTTGATTGTGTCATGTGGGAGGCACACGTTATTATATTACCTGAAAAATTATGTCCAACCTTTGATTTTTATAAGTTAGACCTGACTAATATTATGCTTCATAATATCTAGACAGTTAAATTGAGCCTATTAATATTTAAGTTAAAATATATCACTAGAAAAAAATCTTCAGGCTAGGATTTTAATAGAAAAAATAAAATTAAAGAGAATGAAACCAAAACTGCTTAAAATGCATGAGTTGGACCATTCAATGGAAAACTACATCAAATTGGAGTCCTTCCTTATTGCTACATATGATTCCAAACATATGTTTTTTCCATTTTTGAGGTTTGTATAATAAAATATTAATGGAGGAATGAAGTGACTCCTTGAGGGAAAAGAAGGACGTTACATACGGGAACTTACTTTACAGTCCTGGGAGACCTTGGGAGCAGTCTTGCTCCTAAGTTCACATGAGTAGGTCATAGACAAAGGCTCTTCGAGGGATGCTAAATTCAGAAATCTGTTCTGCAAGAAGCAACCTATAGAATCATGAACCTCCCTTAGTAAACTGGAAGTGTTTTTTAAGCAACTTATAGTTTCAAGTACAGTCTATTTTGTTTCTAGGTTCTCTAATCTAACATATGCTAATAGAATACATCTCATGCTTATAATTTTGATGTTTTTTGGCTGCTTGAGTTATTCCAGAGATGGATTTGGAAGTAGCTCCTGGTAGTTGTGTTCTGCATGTAGTTGCTGGTATGAAATAAAGGTACCCAGTGCAGAGGATCAGCAAACTTAGGCTGTATCAACAGACTCTGACCAAAGCCTGTACTTCCTACAGCTACAGTAAGGCACCTGGTCATGAAGCCTTCTGTCTTGGAGCATTCAGAAAAATGTCCCTATTTCCATGAAATACCATATTTTGATCTGGGAACACGTAGCTGTCTTCTTTATTTTTGTAAAATCATGTAAAAGCCTATGAGATCTGTTTAATCAGAAGATGATACTAGATACTTTTAAGTTTTACTGTCTGAACATTGTTATATCTTCTCTCTGTTGTAAAAAAAAAAAAAGTCAAAAAAGTTCTCATGGGAAATAAAATGTAAATCAGCAAGAGTGAACTACTGGAGATTACATAAATTTACCATCATTTGGAATTCCTAATATGTTCCTAAAAGATAAAAATCTGTGGAGATAACTGTAGTTTTATTCAGTAGATTATAATTTCCTCTTAATCATTGTACTCCCGGCAGGTCCCTACAGTAGTCATAACCTGCATTTGTCTGATACAAAACTTGTGTTCCTCAAATGGATGCCTTCTTTGGAGAAATGCCACTTTATATCATCCTTCATCCCAGGACACTGCAACATGAGAAGATCCTCCCAGACCTGCAATATAACATGAAAAACACTTTGAAGTCTGAAAATGCTTTTATCAAATTTTTTCATAAGAAAACACTCTGTAGAATTAAACACCTGCATTATGCATTCTTATTCTTGAAAGTAGATATATGAATTATATTTAGCTTGGTGATTATTGTTTTAAAGAGATTATTTCTCAAGTAATGGAACCCTAAAAGTAATTTCTCAGGCTGGTTTTAACAACAGTAGGTATAAATAGTAATTTAATTATACTTAGGAGAGATTTATAGCTCTGATTACTACTGCTTTAAAATTGTGAAGGGACTGACACGAACAATCAACACATCCCATACTGTGAATCCTTCTTGCTATTGTAAAAACTACCTGCCAGTTGCCTGTCTGCAGAATGATATGCCATGAGGCACACATTATTTCAGGAATTAGTGATACCTGTGCATAATGTATGCATTTTATTCAATGCTAAGGTGTAAAACCTGGAAATTATCTAATAGAGGAGCTTAGATTTCACATTCAATAGTTGTTTCTTTTGTTTGTTTCATCAGATATTTTTCTCTCTTTCTGGATATGTCAGCCAGCTCATTATACAGGATTTGGCATCCCTGTATGAGTTGCACACACACAGAGAAATGATACTAGAAGCCCATTACTGAAGTTGCAAAGTCAAGCATATTTGTTTGAATATGCTTGGTATGCATATGGCCTATGTATGAATGTGCTTGGTATGCATATGGCCTATGCATACCACCTAATAATGTCTTTTTTTAGTTACATACTATGAACCTCTCTCATTAAATTTTAGTCTTATTGGCTACCCCAAGGTAGTAAATAAAGCATAGAAAGTATATGGGCTTGAGCATATGGACATAATCTGGGGGAGATCTCAGCCCAGGATTGGTTTCTAATAGATAATTAAGATACAGCTTAATTTACGTGTCATTTTGGGAGTGAGAAAGATCGGTTTTCTATGAGAATATGGACAGTTTTGTCCCCTGCTCTCAGCTAGAGAACAATGCCTGGACTATTTCAATTAGTAGTATAAATATAGCTACTCCTGTCTTTTTGGGGGAAAATTAATAAAGATTATGATAGGGAAAAGGATTTCTCTGTAGTATTCTGTGCCTCCTCCTCTGCACTTGCTGTGAACATAGGAAGTAAACTGCAGAAAAAAAATACTGCCAATGGTTGAACCACAGGAAGTACTATAAGAAATGCTGAATAGTAGTGTGTGAGTTCACATCTGATGCATCCTGATTCTTGAATAAGACAAGAAAAATGTTTCTAGAAAAAATAGGTGGCCTATACATTTGCACAAGGGACTTACAGAAGTTGATCATAACCCAGCCAATTCCCTTTCCCAGAAAGGAGAAGTACGTTGACAAATTTAGCACTCGATGAGTTTTGTTGTTTGTGTGCATGTGTAATTTCTTGATGTTTAGAAAAAGAGATCAATGGTCCTCTACAGAGTGGTTAATCAGAGTGGTTTAGATGAGTTGCTCCTTTTCCTGCTCTTTTAGCTAATGGAACAAATGGTTGTGAGTTGTCCTCTGTGAATGATCATCATCTGTAGATGAGTATAAGACATTTTGATAATGGCATTTGTAATGGCCAAAAAATGTTGGATGTTGGGCTTCACTTCAGACTCTAGAGGAGCTTATTCTCTAGTGGGCACGAACTTTTCTATTCATTCTCTTTCCAGCTTGATTCCTTTTTCTCATCTAAACTGTTTCTGTCATGTCTCAGTTTCCTTGCCAAGCATCATCTCCAGCCTCAAACTCTGCTAACTCATGAGTCTCATTTTCTCCATCTTTTGCTTTTCCACATTTTCCCAGTTCTTCTGTTTTTAATATACTCGCCTAGATATACCTTTATGCTTTTTTTTTCTTTTGCCCCACTCCGCCCCCACTTTACTGTTCATTTATGTCTCTTATCCCTTTTGCATGAGAATTAGATGTTTTCCTGCTGTATACTGCTAGCAGGGGGATTTACTGAGAGTAGAAGAGAGACAGGTACTTGGTCACAGTTCCAGCCATTACAGCAAAATTCTGGCTTCACCAGCAGCAGCCTTGGGCTGGAGCATGTTCATTTACATTGCACATGTGCAGCCCAGTGAGCCTGGGGGGCTCTGAGGGAATGGAACATATTCATCTATACCCTGAGGGAGGCACATGTGCAGCCCAGTGACTACTACCAATTAGGAAAGCCTCAAAGACTTTCAGTCGTCTTCAGAAACTTTCAGTTGATAAAAGCTCCAGTTTCTAATGACTATGTATAAGCTGAAGTTTTACTTTTCCTCTCCCAGAGCTTATATCTTCACTGAAGCAACAACAGAGGGCATATCACAGTTGCAGTGAGCGGGGACTCTTCAAAAAAACATATACCCGGGATTTTTAATAGTATTTTCTTCATTGCTAGAAGCAAATAGATCTTTTTTGGGGGAAATTTCTATTCCCTCTTTCCTGCAAATAATATGGCTGGCTTCTGCAATGCTCCATTAAGGGAAAACTTTCTTTCCTGGCTTCTTCAGGCCATCTCATAAACTTTTAAAAGGATTTAATTAACTAACTTTGTTCTTGTAATAAAATTACCTAACTTCCTTCGTGTCTTCACATCTAACTTCAGTATGTTCTCAGATTTCTTCTGTGCTGCCACTCTTTGGGGTGTGTGGTCATGAGCAGAGGTGATGTATTGGTATGATTAAGTGAAATGCACATAGTTGATTAGTTTTTCATTGGGCAGCCACCCAGAGCACTGAAACTATAGAGTGGGAATGCAATACTGAGGAAAACTTTGCCTAGAGATTCCAAAATGGAGAAAAGAATCTGCCAAGTGTAAATGAAAACCATTTGGTCTGAATGCTAGGGATAATTGTCTCCTTCATTCACCAGGTTTAGATATAGTCTGCATTGCTTGGGTGTTTGTTTTGTATCATATTCTGGTTCCATTGTTTGGCTATTTTGTGCAAGTCTCATCAAGCATGTTTGCTGAGCAATATCACACGCATGGAACAAATCTCTGTCAGATCACTAGCTCTTCCTATATTATACAAAGATCTATTTTCTCTCTACGAGTTAGTTGTACAGTCTTGTCATTTTTGTTAATTCAGTGATATCCAAGGTGGAAATAAGACGAGAGCCCTGGCAACTGTCCTTTCAAGAAAGGCTTCCTCCCTTTCCCTTCTGTACCCCTTCACACCTGCAGAAATTTGGGGGAAAACTGTGGGCAAGAATAGCTGCACTAATAGCAGCTACTCTGCATGTTCTAATGTGGCTCAAGGGAAGTCAGCTCCTGTTTATTATTTTTAAAAGTGAAATTCAGATAGTAGATGGCACTACATTCACCTAAGTGAGTGTACGGCGATATACATGCACATATATGTATGTATGTACATGCTTGCACACAAATTTATGCGAATATATGAGTTCTTACACACACATTCAAAGACTCAGGAGAACCTGCCTTTCTGCCTGTTTTAATCCTTTCTAAGCTTAGAAGAGAAGGTTTTCTATAGCTTTTCTTACAGAAGATGCAGAGGACAATTCTGTTCTCCTATACTCACAGAAACAAGAGACCTTGTGATCTTACTTTTTTATCCCAAATCCTAAATAAGTGTCTTACAGTGTTCTCACTCTTATTTCCCCAATCTCTTCTAAGAAAACACCTTATTATTACAATTATTTTCCTAATCTTTAGCCTGCATCTCCCTAATTGCAGTTTAAACCTATTTTGACCTAGTGCTGTTGGATTTCCCCCTGTTATATTTAGAGAGTTGTTAATACTGATTTAAGTGCAGGAATTTGCACTACTTTCTGAACTCTTCTGTATTTGAGAGCATGTCTCCAACAGGTGGAAATCTTTTCCATACTAATCTTATTTTCAGAGATGCCTGCTGCCTCGCCTTACTCTGCTGCTGTTTTCACATGTCACAAAAATGTTCCCTGCACCGTTGTCCAGGCCACTGATGAAACATTGACCCCCTCAAAGGCAATATTTGGTAAACACTTCCTGTACACTGATAATCGCATTCTCAACATAGCTTTCAGCCAAATGTGCACCCTTCTCAGAGTAATTTCTTCTAGACTGTATTCCTAAATGTGCTCGAAAAGGTTTAGGAAGAGAGTGATTAACGTCTAAAGTCAAGATCTGTGGCCTTCCTGCAGGTGCTTGCAGAAACAGTGTGTTACTCATCATAATCTATCATGGTTAATTATACTTTTCACCAGGATGTGAAAGAAGTCTTTCATTGCTTGATTATTAATATGATTATTTCAGTAGAATAAGGGGGCAAGAATAAGGACAAGAATAAACTTGTCCTTCCTATATTGCTCGTACATTACTGGCATAGTAGAACAGTCTGTTTCTCACTAGCCTTTCAAGAATTTCTACTAGAGTTAAAGATGTATTCATGTCAAACACCCATATGAGGAATTGCTGTTTTCTGTGGGAATCCTGTGTATGGAGAGTTTTAAGAAAGGACTTTTTTCTTGCTTACAATCTTTTTTTTTCCCTGTTTGACTTAACAATAGAAAAAATTAAGGTATTTAGAGGAATATATGAAACAGTGAAATTTAAGCACTACATACTGCTGTAGAGTGACTTATTTTTTGTAAAATGAGATTGGGGTTTAGAACTTTTGTCCACTTCAAAGTTCACCTGTAAGTTATATTCTTGTAATAAGGTACTTCTGTTCTGGTGTTAATGATTGCAGGTGGCAGTGAAACTCCTTTGGTTTCTATTACTTACCCAGGTGTAAAGGAGGAAAGAATCAGTCTGATTGCCTTCTTTTTCTCGTAAAGCAGTCACTTGTTTGCTGTGGGGCATATGAAATGCAGGCCTTGTGTACTAAATTGTATGAATAACACCTGACACTTTATGTTACCAATAACAGAAAGCTGTTGTTCATAGTTCAGATTCATTTGCTGCCATTTTGGAAGTTTGGGTCTGCAAACTTCGATCTTTATTTGGTGAAGTGTTTTAATTTCTGCTCCATTTAAAGTCCATTTTTTCCTGGTGCGGTTATTTGTGTGCTTAAAGAATGGTAAGTTTGTGTTTCTCCAGGTACTTTGCTGGGGTAAAAATTGTTCTTCTCAGATGAGGAAAGATGTTATTAAAACTAGCCATTCCATTTACAAAGCAGAAATTTAAGTGACAAAATATCCTCATATTCATGATCAGTTTGACGTTTGTGTCTCTGCTGACAGAAGGTGGGTCTTTTTTGTCAAAATGCATTCTGGATGGTAATGATGGCATAACTGAATCCTTTGTTTTCTAATGCTGAATTTCTTTCTTTTGGTATATAGTCTGTTCTTATTTACTTCTATGAAAACATAATCTTCATAGATAAATTTAGTTTTCATGTATCCTGCTGAAATCACATCCTCATTTTTGAACTTATTTTATGCTAAGCCCAGCAGAGGGCTGATGGAATGGTTTGTTTACATTTATTGGGTCTGTAAGCATCATTCAGAAATGTGATTTCTAGGAACTTTGAGTCATGACTACATTTTCTTTTTGTCTGGTGTGATGTTAAAGTCCATTCATTAGTACTTATTGCTATACACTTATTGCTGTTTACAAGATTAATCTGTGTGTATGGATTGTATCATTATTTTAAATCTCCTTGCGTGCATTCCCTCATTGTATTGGAACACTAAGAAACTCATGGGATTTGTGACTGCTGAGCTATACTTCAGAGATTTGGATTATTTCATTGCTTTTTGTTCCTCAGCTAAATTACCTCAGAAATACCAGTATCTCTGGGGGCACAAAACATTTTTTCCAACATAAAGAAGTTCCTTAGTGATAGCTGAAGATGTTTTATGTTTTTAGCATTGTGACCACTTCTAAGCTGTGACCTCTTCTAGAGGTATTTAGAAGCATCTTTGATCGAGATTTATTTTGATTTATTTTGGGTCAATCAGTCACTAAAGACTTCTTGTTGTATGTTATTTCTGGATAGCAATTCTTGGCCTGTTATTCAGCCTTTCACCTCTTATGCTAGAGGTGCTTTAAAAATGGAAGATATCAGTCCTGAGGATGCAATATCATCTTTAACACTGTTTTTGTCTCTTTTTCGCTGTTGACGTGGAAGTAAATGTTGTGAAATAAATGTCCCAAAATTTAACAATTGAAGAATGAAGCTTTGATTTTTATTTTATTTTGTATCACCTAAAAAGGGTTAGGATATCTCTTGTTCTCATTTGGCTCTTTTGAATTCTTATAACTTCTACAATTGGACCTAACGTTTTAAGAAGAAAAACTGAAAACTCTGATGCAACTGCTTATCAAATGCACTACAGCTGCAAGTGGTCTTAAACCAAGGACTGGTCCTCTTGACAAAGCTGAATTGTATGTGGGGAAGGCTCATTTAGTTCATGGACTCAGACTAAATTGAGTCCAAAATAAAACATGTCAGCCCCCTACATCACAGGGGCATCAGCATTGATTGTTTTTATTTGCTGCCTGCTCATATTCAGTCAAATTGCTTGCTAATGTAAATATAGCCAATAAATGATGCTTCCTTGTTTTTAGAACTTCTCCATTTGTTAAATAAAACATGATATTCACTTAGAAAACTCTGAGACGTGAGAAAGTTCTAATAGTGTTTTCCTAAATTATGGCCTAGTACCATATCCTATTGAAAGTACAGATGGCTACGGAATGCTCACACATATCTAAAACACTTCAAACAAGGATCATACAAGCCATAAAGTGTGACTTAGCTTTATCCATTGTCAGTTAAATCTATTAAACTTCTAGGTGCTGAAATCAACTTTGTCAAGAATATATTAGAGACTCTTCTTTAATCTTGTATTCTTGTCATTCCCTTTGGTCTCACTTGATTGATCTCCTTGAGGATTCTTCTTGAAGTTCTTAAAGAGTTTATTATTCATGGAGGTCAGACAGGCTTCTTCAAAGTGGAGGGGGAATCTCTATTCCAGAATAGATGATGCATATACGCTTTTTCAAGTGGTGCTGTAATGGTCTCTTGCATGCTGGAGATTAAATATCATTTAATAAGACACTGCAATAGATGCTTTGCCTTGTTTTAATTGTGAAAGATGATGTTGGTATGCTTTCTACGTTTGAGTTATAATTAAGATGACTGTTATATGTCTGGACTAGATAGTGTGCAGGACAGAGATTATAAATTTGTTATAGGGCTCATACTGTGTTGGGGCTTAAATAGGAGGTGTATCTAAAGAAGAACAGCCATAAAGCTTTCAGAGAAGAGGGAACTGGCTGCCCTACTTATGACCCTTCCCTGTTGGCTGGGTGAGAAGGAAAAGTAGCTTATAAAACCTACCTTCCTAGTTCAAAACATATAGCAACAAGAAATAGGATAGAGGAAGGTAAAAGAAACATCAGAATTAAAGGGAGCACCCAAAATACATGCAAAGTGCTGATTTCCCCCTTGGGAAGCTTGTTTTAGTGCATTGGTTAGCTGAATCATTAAGCTGTTTTTATATATTATCCCAAGACATTGAAGCTCTTAAACATTCTTGGCAGAATTCCAGTTGTTCTCTAGAAATCTGCTCCACTCTGCATATAGGATTTCAGCATGGGATTTGCTGTCAGATTTTTAGGGCCTGATTTGTAGCAAGTTTTCACATCTTTTTTGCTGGGCTCTTAAAGAATTTACTTAGACTAGATGTATGTGGGCTAGTAGTAGGAGACAGTCATTTCTCAGCTTTGATTAGAAAAGAGAGGGGAAGGGGTATTTTCTTAAGAAATGGTTTCTTTAGTGGCCTCATGTATTGACATATATACTGTTCAATGCCTGTACGAGTCCTTCTTCCACTGTGAGTATGTAATGCTTTAATTGCCTTATTAAAGAAGAGGGGAATCCCTCCACAGCTGAAAAGCGTAGAGTCTCACAAGCCTTTCATACCCTTTAAAAGGTACTGGATACCTTAGTACTGTAATTATTTGGGCTTCCTGCTTCAAGGCTTACTAAGACCTTTTTCGTAGATAATTCAGTCATTCTGTACTTGAAACCTCATGTCGAGTTCTGACATGGCGGTCTGAATTTACAGTCAAGCAGCTGCCCTGGAAAGCCGTCAGTCTCACTCTCAAATATCCTAGCTGTAAGTTCATCTATCTTGTCATGGTTCAAAAGAGCACTAGGTTGTCTTTGCCCTTCCCCCCCCCCCCCCCCCTTTTTTTTTCCTTCGGTTAGAATCTACTCCTTGTAATTCCACTTGAATTCTTGAGACCTTGACACAGATCCTTCTGATACTGTCTGCACAGTCTTTTTTTTCTCTGCTTTATTTCCCAGAGTACAGGGGGGGGAAAAAAAGAAACCTGGAGGTATTAATTTTTTAAAAAATCCAAACTAGCTACTGCCTCTGTCAATCCATACTCCTGAATTTCATGTTGACAGAGCTGTATAGCAAAGCTTATTTGAAGATTTGCACCTGTTTCATGATGAATGTTTTTCTTTTCTGATTCTCATGTTTTTTTTCTCAGCCACTAAGGAACAATATCCTGCATGAAATATATAGACACAGTGAACTAGGATTTTAGGAACTTAGGAGGAGTGTAAGAGTTTCTGGAATCCATCTGCCCAAATAAATTTTTTTTTTTTAATTTTAAAATGTCACTGTTAAAGTTATTCAAAATACTTGAAATTCTGCATTAAAAAATTATAGAATCATAGAATGCTTCAGGTTGAAAGAGACCTCCAGAGGTCATCTAGTCCAAACCCCCTGCTCACGCAGGTCACTTAGAGCATGTGGCGCAGGGCTGCGTCCAAGCGGGTTTTGAAGATCTCCAAAGAAGTGGATGTCTCAAGTCAGTTGCTAATCCACAGGTATCTAGTGTAATTTGAGTTATCCTAAGGTATTCTACCTGCTTCACAGCTGCTACTCCATACATCTGTCCTAGTGTTCTTTCAGCTCGTGTATCAAGTTTATTAGTCCCATCTGGGTGTCTTAGATAGCCAGATGTATTAAGACATCTCTGGTAAGTGTGCATGGTGTTATATACCATGCGTAGGCAGCTCAGTCAGTTCCTTGATGTTCCGAATTCTAAAAATATGATACATTATTTAATATATTGCAGGCTGTATTTCCTATATTAGTATACAAGATGTGTATATAAAATATATATATAAAATATGTCACTCTATAAGCTTTCAAAGCCTTCCAGAAGTCACATGTCTTGTAGCCAGCTCCAGCTCATTCTTCTGATTTAGAAGTAGATTACCCTTGGGCATCTATGTCCTTGGGCACCTATGTTCAGTTTAGGCAATGGAACCCCATTTTTCAATCTAATTGCAGTAGAATTCATATCCTAGAACTGGGAGTCTTTCACATGTTACTTCCTCTCTAATCCCAGCTCTGGACACAGGCAAGGAGGAGATGATTTAAGGTGATGCTGCTCTCAGCAGATTACAGAGCTGATGGCAGAGTTACAGGCTGCATCCATCAGGGTGCTGTGGTGCAAGTGCTACCTCACGCCTCGAGATGCCCTCCATCTCTGTACCCTCCAGGACTGCACCTCTTTTCTGGATTTCTGATAGATTGACTTCATTAAAGACACGGGAAGGACCTTCTGGGTCACTGGCTCTGGTCCCCTGCTTACCCTGGAGAACTGCCGTCGCTTTCCTAAGCAGTAAAATCTTTTTCGGAGCCATGGAAGTGCTGTTCATTTCTCCCTCTCCTCTACCCTCTTCAACTATGGCCCACTCTTTTTCTTCCTGCATCGTTCAGTCTCCTGGACTCCTGCCCCATAGCATTTCCCCCAGTCTCTTTAGTAGTTGAAGTCAGAAGAAGGTCAGCTCACACTGTAAATGTTTACACAATAAACTTTGCTCTTTCTATACTTAAAGATAACTCTTCATGTTTTTAACCTCCTAGTGAACCCAGTGAATAATACTGTGAAGTCTGTCTTCTCAGTGAGACCTGGAAAGAAAAAAAGAGGAATATTTGGGTCAGGCCAGTTTAGAGAGTGTGTGAGCTAAGGCAAACAACTACCTTGGGCATCAGCATGAGACAGGCCATTTTCTAATTCTCCTGTGCTAGCAAATCTGATCATTTGCATCATGAGGCTTGTGGTATTTGATGCCTTTGAAGTTTCCCCCCGTGGAGTCCTGTGATGTCTCTTTTCATTGAAAAAATAAAGTTCTTAACTCTTAGTATTGCTTTTTGATGGGTTATTCTGTTTCAGTAATGTCTTCTAGCTTTTAATTTTACTCTTCCTTACCTCCTTTATTCTCTTTTTCTGTCTTCTTATTCGCTTCAGAACTTTTCCCATGGTTTTCTAAGACTGTCCAACTTATTATTTTTACTGGAAAAAAATAATGGCTGTTATATACTTTAAGCCATTTCTATAATCAATTTTCTGACATTTTATTTTCCTTTCCTTGGAGTTATCCAGGATTGCTTTATTTTTCTTTATTTTTCTAGATCATAGGTACAGCATAGCAAAGAATATTTTAAAGGTGAGATGTGAAAGCAAATAATTTATAAGTGTTGTTGTTGTTGAGAGGAATTCTGTTATAGGTGAAGGACAGTTTAAGATAAAACTCTTTCATTCTTAAGTTTTCAAGTAAGTGGCTGATAGACTGTGATACCTCATGCTGAATGGAAGTAGAAGTTAACATGATTTTATAACAGTGGACATGGGTCTTGTAATGGAAAGCTCTATTTCAATCATATTACCTTTTAGTCATATACTTTATTCTGGGATTTAATTGGCTATTTATCAACTGGGAAATGTCAGCAGGAGAAGCTGAGAAAAGGAGAATACCTTGATCTTTGCTTGAAGTCTGAACTAAGTCGACACCAATCAAAACCTGCTATTGGAACAGCAGCCATTGGGCCTATACTTGTCTCTGGTAGCAAATGTCCTAACAGCTGCCCTTGTAATGGATTCTGTTTGGGTAGGAGAGAGCTCTGGGGAAGGGAGCATTGAGGAGGAACTGCCTGCTCACTCGTCAGGTTCATTCTGCTAAATCACAGCTATGGAAGTCTGTATTCTGTTGACCACGTAGATAAAAACTGATTTGCGCTTCCAAGTCTACCCTTCCAGCATTTTCCATTTCTTCATGCAGAAGCTGTCAGGAGATAAGACAAAGACATGCACGTGTGTACTTGCTGATGGGCAAAGCTATTTTGAGTTGGTTGTTTTTCAGGGGTAAGCAGGATATCCAAATATTAGTTTTCTGTGATTTATAGTGGGATTTTTATATAAAAAGCCGCACTATTTCTGTAAAGTACTATACATTTCCTTTAAGGAAGGCTAAATAAACCATATTAATTCAGCTAAATTCAGACTTCTATGATAAATGAGGGAAATACATTCAGATTTAGACAGTCATAGGAAGTCTCTCCAGCAGTGTTTTGTTACTGAAATGTAAAAAGTAGTGGTTGAAGCTGAATTATGAAGGGTCTGTCATAGCAGTATAACAGAGTAGCAAACAAGGGAAACAAATACATGAATTTTGAGAAGTTACTGTAAATCACTGGTAGATTTAAAAATACTTTTCAAAAAGGACATAGAAAGAAGATTGTAGGAAGACATATGCGTAGTAGGATGAAGCAACACAAAGGGCTTGAACCAAAGAGGAAAGCTGGAATGAAGCCCCAGAAAATTATTCCTCTACTCAGCCTCCTGTGGTTTCTTGAACCATATGATTTTCCACTAATGCTTTACTTCTGTATGTGATAATGCAAAACTTAAAAGAAAATGTGAACGTACGTATTTGTGAACATGGTAGCTTAGCCATAGGAATGTGAAAGTAAAGGACAGTGAAAAAGCCTAGTGTGAAACTGCCACAGTAAACTGCTTGTAAACTACTAATACAGAAAAAGTGTATTTTTTGTTATCTTCAGTTTTGCTTAGCTTCATTATGTTCAAAAACATGTATGATTTCCAGGAAGTTGCTGAAGAAAATGATCACTGACATCTGTGAAATTTTCCTGAAGGTGATTTTTTTTCCCCTGTATTCTCACCCTTGCTATCCAGCTAAACGGCTCAATAAGTTGCAACTGCGGTTTGATAAACTGAGCTTTTATTTTTTGCACTGATCTCAAAAATGCACTTATACCCTGTTTTTTTTTTTTTAATATGCTCTGTTGCCACTGCAGTTAGCAATGACACACTCTTGTTACAAGTTGACAGTGGTTTGTCATTTCTTGTTCATGTCTTCAGCATCAGGCTGTAGTAGAAACCTATTTGTGATGTCTACAAGAATTACAACACAGCACCAGGGATTTGGATGTGCAAGCTGGAAGCAGATAATATTTGTGAGACCAGCTGGAACTTAATTTCAAAAAATGAGCAAAAGCATTTGGTGCTTTAATGGCTTGAATTTAGCAGAGGGTGTTTTGAAGAAGCTTGCATCAGCTTAACAGAAAAGCCTTGGCAATCCCTTCGTGCTATGGCATCCCTTCATAGCATTGCTACGGTATACCAACAATTTAGCTCTACAAGACAGAGTTGTAGATTGAAGGTACGGCTGGAACATAGTAAACAAAGATGACGCCAAAACACAAGATCTTTGTGTTTGTGGAAGTGCTGCTGGCAGAGCTGAGGACTCCCCAGGCTGGATTCGGACCAGAATTTCTCTCTGCTACCAGGTGGCCCTGTTTTGCAATTCTGTGACGGGTATCACGAGGTCAGCCCTGGAGATACTGAGGGAATGTGTTTGTATAATACAGGGGCAGTACATTCTGCTAATCCTTGGTGCTGAAGTGGCTTTAATATATGTTTATTTATACTTCTGTCTGTTCTTTTTTTTGTAACTAAAGTTGTGAAATGTTTGTCCCTGAGTGCACCATAGTGTATCAGAAACAGACGCTTGCACATTCATTCCTTTACCTGCAAATGCAGGATGCCTTTTTAAAAGCACTCAATCTTTGCCTCATTCTGCTGCCACTGAAATAAAAGTTAAACCCACTTCTCCTGTTTCCATCCTTGCTCTTTATTAATCTCCCTCTAAGGAAAACATATAAAACACTGTTGATAAATCTCTTCAATTTCAGAGACTTTTCCGAGAGTGCTTGGATGTGGTTATATGAGGATCTATCATGCGCCCATCACATTGCTGGTTACCACATGACAAACTAAATGTATCTGGCTGCATGATGTGAATGTTCACACATGAGGTGTAGGAGACACCTGAATGTTTTATATTAACAAAATACAGGAGGTGAAGGAGATTAAAGCTATTTATGTGATGTGACATGTCCATATACTCCCAACACCTTTATATATACCTGCCTGGCCCAGAATAGCAAATGCTTGGTCTGTGGTCTCTGGGATAGTAGAGAGGATGCAGAGCCCTTGACAGAGAGAAAGAGAGCCAGGTAGTGCGTCAAAGTCTAGCTGGATTATTTTGGCAAGCAGGATTTGGCCTGCCTCGCGGCAGTTCAGTAGTACAGTGCTGTGAGATGTAGGAACTGCAGATTTCTAGGTAATGCCTGGAAGTATAAGATAAAACAGAGTGATTCACTCCTCTTCCAATCTAGAAAAACGTGAGAGGGAATATTCCTTAATATCGCTTCTGGAAACCAAATTTATCCCGAGTTAAAAATGAATCCGTCTTTAGTGCTGCATTTTTGTCAAACAGAGGTATCTGATATCTATATAAATCCTATGGATGGTAAATATTTTAAACTGCTAATCTGCAAGTTAACTGACTATGAAAAGCAAATTTATTTTTGTCATTTTTCAAACTTTGGTTTGTTTTTGGATGTACTCTGAAATTTTAAATATTTCTGTAGTCTAGAGCAAGAACAGTGCCTAGCATGCTGGCTTAGCTTTAAATTTCTGAGTGAGGCAGAGCTGGCATTTGAAACCAGGTGCTCTAGATAGCTGCCCTGAACAGTGTGTGGATAGCTGTCTGATATGTATGATGCTGTCTTTCATTTTGGACAAATCTTCTGTACTTGCTGGCATAGTATGGTCCATTCCCATGGAAACTTTTGATTTTGATGAATAGAAATTAGCCAGAAAAAAAAAAAATCAAATCATTTCCTGAGACGTTTTCCAATTGTCTGTAGAGACTAATCTTAATTTCAATTCCCCCTTAAAACTATTTTAATTTGGACCACACAAGAAGGAGCACGGGAAAAATAAAATAGAAATTGCTGTGTGATGCAAGTTAGTAACTAGAATGTCCCTGGCTTAAAATGTGGGTTCTGGACAATGAGAGTATGGCTCAGCTATATGAAAAGATGCTTATTATGTGACATATATTCACCTAATGTTAAAATTAACTATGAGAAATAAAGTTAGGAGCCCACAGGAAGGTTTGTATTTGCTGTTCACACTTGGAAATTTCCAAGCATTTTGGTTTGAGTGCAATAGCATGACTGCATTACCTCCACATCTTCAGGCTCTGTCCAATTTCATCTTTAAGGATGGAGCTTGTCTTTTCTTTCTAAATGCCCTAATTCTTCAAGAGGTGTGGAGATAAATGGCTGGGGAAAAAAAAGTATTTAGGGAAAAGAAAAAAAAAAAAACCTGTACCTGAAATTCTGCTTTCTTGCAGTTCTTGTGCTTGTGAAACCCTCAGGCAGTGAGATGGTGAAATGTGCCACAGGCAGGTCCATTTGTTGCGGTTGTGATCACAGTTATTTGTTTTGTGGCAGGATACCTTGGGATTCTCATATCCGTGGCTCCTTCAGAGCGCTGATGCCAGTGAGGCTTTCTATAGAGCCAGAATGCACGGAGTCCTGCTTGTTAGTCACCTCCCAGCTAGCCACTGCACATGGATTCTTCACCATTACTACAGAGAAGATAGCAGGGGACCTTCACGGTGCATACGTAGTGTTTGAAAAATCTTATGATTTCTTTGCTGAAATCTGTTTGGAAAATGAAGTGAGTCTGTAGCCTTCGTGTTTGTGAAGAAAGGCTTCAAAAACATGACCTGAACTCACCCTTCATCAAAAGGCAAATAAACCACGCAAATGTATTTATTTACTTTTCAATAACTCATGTTACAGCTAATCTCATGATGTTTTGTGGTTTGACTCATGGTTTTCAAACGCTTGAGGTTGGCAATAGTGAGTAATACATATAATGTCACATACAAAGCAAAGCCAGCCTGTATTTAGCATTTTTTTTTTTTATTCAAGGTTTATATAATGCCAAAACCAGATTCTGCTGTGTGATCTGCGCTTGACAATCCAGGCAGAACTCGAATCTCAACAACTATATCCTCTCTGTAAGTAAATAATTTTCTAAACCACAAAGCTGGTGAGCTCCCTCACCTTAGGAATTTGTGTCCTCTCTCTTCTACATTAACCTCATCCACTCTAACCAGTCTCAGGTTTCTGCTCTACCAGGTAGGTAGTGGACACATCTGCCCTGTGTGCAGCTCAAACACATACAGTTTAATAGGAGTTCGGGTCCTGCCTTTCCTTGAGCGGGACTGTGCTTTCTGTAGCCCTGTCGCTGAGGAGCCATCATCTTCCTGAAAATTCTGGAACTGTCATGATTTTGGAGACTGTCCTTTCCAAGTCTAATTGAAACTGTCAAAAAAAATCAGAATTATTAGGGAGATGCTGAATATGGATATACACTTCTATTTTTTCCATTTGGAAATTAAACTGAAAATATAGTCTCATAATAAAGCTCCTCTGTGCTATTTATATATATGAAGGTACAAAAAAGGCACTCTTCTTATATGCATTTCAGCTATACAGTGTAGATTTTCTATCTGTATTTACCACTTTTTCTTTGGGGTTTGTATGGAAAACATACAGATAAATATATTCTGAAAGGAGAAAAAAAAAAAAGAGAGAGAGAAAAATCCTTATTTCCCAAATCACCTATCAAGATTTCACCAAATTTGTGGTTTATTTTTTATCACACAAAGGAAGCAGCACTCAACAAAAGATCAAGCAGCAAGTTAATTGCCTTAGCAGGCATTATATCTCACTTAGTAGTACCTGTGTTAGTTTTCTGCAAAAAGGTGCTTTAACACTGTGTTATTATCACTACTAGCGCATTCTTAGGCTGGATGTGTGGGAGTGCAGAACATTACTGCACTGATGATGATCATTTCCAAGTGTTTTTCCCAGTGGGAGCGTAGTACCTTTGTGGACCCCCATCTGTCCATCTAGGGAAGAGCTGGTTATCTTGCACCACATGCAGGGAGCCTCAGTGTCTCACAGCCTATCTGCAAGGATTAAATCTCAATTTGCATCCATAACTTGTGAGCTAATTATCTCTTTAATTATTGATTCACTACTTTGGGCTCTGCAAACATACAGTAATTATCTCCATGTTTTCTTTTTTCTATTCTAGAGTTGTAGATCAGAGCTGCTTTTAGACAGCTAGTAGGTCTTTCCAGGTCCTTCAAGAGAACAGACTGAATGTTGAGATGCACTACTGTCAGTCCAAGGGTTGCAAAAACCAACTCATCTTTTGTTCCTATCAGTGATTATGGAATATTAAATTGGTGAAGAAACCTGATTATACAAAACTTCATTAAAGTTGTGTGGAAAAAAATCCACACAACAGGTAAAACTGTGGAGATCCTTTAAAAACACTGAGAAAAAATATCTTCCTTTATTATTATTATTATTATTAGAGATTTAGAAGGATTTCTGCATTTTTTGCAACTAGAAATTGAATTCCTGTTTATTTCTCATTTTTAAAAACCTAACTAAGCTTACTGCTAATTAACGTTATCAAAAGAGAGCAGGATTATTCTGCTGTCTTTTTATCTCTGCATGATGAGTACCTTCAAATATCCTCCCTTCTCCCATTAACAGTTGGATGTCATTTGAAAACTTGGTAATAACAGTTACTATTCTCAGCAGAACTGTTGAAGTCCTCCCTCTGGAGGCTGTTATATAATAGAATATGCACTCCACATTTCAACTTCAGATGTGTACATAGCTGGATTTCTTTTTCCACAGTAATTGAAAAGCTAGGGATTTGTGGGCAAAGATAGCAGCAGGATGTCTTCTCAGGTTGCAGAGTTTGGTCAAAGGTCAGAATCTCATGAATCAACATATACTGGTTTCCTAGTGTATAAGTGAGAAGTTTATCTTATGTAATTTCTGCTCTTTTTTCCCCAAGAACTCCTGAATCCTAAATTTCTTCCAGTATCTGTAAGTCCCCATGTCTTTCCTTACTTGTCTTTCCCCTTCCTTTTTTTTATTCTAGATATGCAGCTAAGTTTGGTTGTTCCTCTGTTATTAATTGCATGTTCTGTGTGTGAGAGGTTGACTTAATTGCATTTTTTCTCACGCTCACACAACACTTATGTCATTATACTCATCATAATCTTCATTATACATTTAACCGTAGATCTTCATGCTTGTAAGATGTTAACATCATTTCCATGCATTGGTTTGACTTTTTGAGTATGATGGAGAATCAGTTGATTATTTGCTACTTGGGTGATTTTTTCTTGTGAATTTATCAGTGTGGACATAGTGATGGATAACCAGGTGACCTGCTAAATAATTTGCATCAAGTCTTCTGTTGATTTCAAGTCTCTTTACTTTTAATATTATAGAAGGCTTGAGAATAATCTTCCTTTATATAGCATGGTAGGTTTAAAGTAAAGAATTAGTGGGAAAGCATTTTCAAGCAGTCATTTTTCCCATTGTCTGCTCTGAACTAAAATGTTTGTTATTGCCAAAAGCACAGCCATGGAACTTGCTAGATGTTTTACAGTAAATACACATCCTCTTAATTACATCACAGTAGCTTAAACAGATTTGTACAGCCATTAAAAAAATCAATACTCAGCTTTTAGGTGATGAATTAATTAATAGAGTGCAAATGCTGAAAGTTTGCTTTATCCAGCACACACTCTGACTTTTTTTCCACTGCAACATCAATAGAAATGCAAGATTGCATGATGTTAATAAGTTGAAAGTGCTTATGAAAATATGTCACTTTCTGTCTGGCATAGAGACTATTCCAGTAAACCTTCAAAATTTCATACTGTTCCAGAAAAGTGAGGCCAATTTTGTCTGTCTGTCTATCTATCTATCTAAATATAAATGTATGTTTTGGGATGGATGCACATACCCCCTGTTGCCGACCCACCGAGGTTTGTATCTTTCACTTCTTCCTTGTAATAAACTTCAAGTGAGTTCTAGATGAGTTTTACTTAAGGACTGGATAAGCTTTGCAGCAAGAAAATACTAGAGAAATATCTAAATGATCTAATGAATACAAATCTGAATTTGGCAGAATGCAGAGAGAATTGCAAAATAAAAGTATTAATTATTTTTTTCCAGTCATTACTAGGTTCCAGCTATCTCCGAAAAAGCATAGCAAAATGGTAGGAAGAATAACTCTATTCTCATATTGTTTCTGGAGTTCTAATATTGTTTCTAGAGAAATTATGGCTTGATTTCAAGCATTTCTTTGAAAGCATTTCATAGGATCATTTAAAAATTTGTATGCAATATTTTGTTCTAAATTGAGAAGAGATGGAAAATGTCTAGACTGAGAATTACCCTTGTTCTTTTTCCTAAAACAATTCAGCTTTGATTAAAATGAATGTACTACAAAGATCATAAAAAAGAAAAGCTGCACATGTTATTGCAGTGACTAGCTTGTAATTCTCATGCGTCTAAGTAACTCTACATATTCCAACTCTTGTTTATGTGATCAGAGCCTATCACAATACCTATGCCTGGCTTGTGTTACTGTCCTCTACTTTGTTCATGGAAGTGTCTTAGAGAAAACAAAACTTTTGTAAGTACTAATTCGGTTTCATAGTGAAAGTTATTTTTTTGTAACAGTATAGGAAAGAAGACGACTGTTCATTGTAGGTAGAATGTTTAAGTGATGCAAGTAATATACTAAATGATTATGTAAGGAACAAAAAGCTGCACTTTCAGAAGCATTAGATATTTCTAAATAGTGACATGGAATTAGTTCAAAATTTAATTTTTAATCTGCCCTTTGGAAAAAAAATCTTCACTATTAAATGCACAAGATTGCTCAAGAAGTTATAGCTGACAGAAGCAGCTTTACTACATACTCATTTCATGTTCACTATCCGGGATTTTTGAAATATATAGTTTTGTAAATGTGTGGTTTTGATGGATGATGCACCAGCCTCATAGAACAGTTTCACTGTTATCTGAAGAAGGCTTCGCCCTCTTTGGGGAATTAGCATAAATGTATAATTAATTTAAAGCAGTATTAAAATTTAATTTAAAGCGGTATTCTATTGTGTCACTTCGCTACATTTTGATACTAAATTTAACATATTCATACCTGTGTCAAAATTTCAACCAGGAATGACCCCAACAGATGGGTCTTTCATGTTGTGCTTCCTATCACTTAAAGTCCCATGAGCAGAAGTGGGGTCAACTGTGCTGTAAAAGGGTCTTTTTTACTTTGCCATCTTTCAGGTGTTGGAACAAAACATGCCTGCTTTGAAGTGTTCAGGCTTTCACACATCTCTTGGAAGGTAGACCTTTCCTCACACTTTCCTCATTTGTCTGGAATTCTTTTTTCTGCAAGACATACAAATGAAGAGTAAAATATCTGAGCTCTTTTTTTTTTTTGAGCAGTGATTGCAAAACTGGAGATGTGGCAGCATTAGTTGATTTTAAAGTGCTGATGATTGACATACTGTGTTGAGTTAGAAGTCTCTTCCCTGTACCTCTGTACTACTGGCAGTGGAATATACACTCTTCCTAATGTTTTATTCTTGCACTCGTTCTTCTGTTCTCTATTTAGAGACATTCTTCAGGAATAGACGAGTCTGCTCAGATAAAATATGAATGATCACATCCTGAGAGTAGCATTTTCTGACATTCAAATCTAGCATGAAATAAATATTTGTTCATATTTGTGTTCAGATAGGAAGTGATAACACCAAAGAAAAAGAGAATCTTTCAATATCGTTAGCTCTGCATAAGAATGAGAAAAGCCAAAAGACATTTTTTTCCCCTCTATGGATGTCCAAAGCAATTTTTCACACTTGAAGATTCACTAAAGATTTTGTTAGAAGCTAAGCTTTAAGCATTCTTGTGTGAACATAACTGAAGTGAATTTAATATTCACTATGTGAATAGCGTTTCATATTCAAAAAGGTTATAATTCATTTAATCTTTTTTTGGTTCTCACTGAGAAGGATAATGAAATAAACACTTTTGGTCCTACCATTGGTTTCTTTTACCTTTGCCACTTTTGCATATCAGTTTTGAATGCCTTGTCAAGTTTAAGGTCTTGTACAGCCAGACCACAGCCTTCAATGCCAGGGAATTTTTCAAAGAGGGAGGCAGAAGCCAACATGATTAAAGCTTTGCATATGTACATATAACTAGGAGTCATCTAGCAGTCAATAATTTTTAGAGAAAAACTTCCTATATTTTTACTTTCCCTGTGTTTGCCAGCCTCTGCATGCTAGACTTTCATCTTCGGTTGCATTGGTGTTCATCTGGCTGTAGAAAGCACCTGTACCTGCTTTCTATCCCCAACTCTTACCACTGTGCCTTCTTTATGCTTTCTTTAATGCTGCCTTCTGTATTCAGTGAAATTTTTCACTTAAAAATAATGAAAAGGTAACTAATAATTACTTTGTCACTGCTATGTTACTGTAAGTGGTTATATTGGTTTATTGTTGAAATGTTAGTCATTTTTGCAAGGCAATTTCAAGATGCATCATTGACTTCTAAAAATAACGTTGAGAGGTGTTTTGATGCAGAAGTGCTGTTCTCTTGGTAGTAAGGGGAAAAATTAAAAGATGAAGCCATTTCTAGCTCTCCAAACGCAATTCTATTCACTGGTTGATTAATAAAGCAATTAGTTGGTAATCATTTCCAAAGCCCATATACTTACATATTCTTCTAATGTACAGGGTCCATTTCATGCTGCACGTGTGCAGTTAATGAGAACTTTTATATTCACATGCAAGAGGAGGGTTTCAATGTTGTTTCTCCCCACCCTGGTAAACAGTCATGAGGAAGGGGCAAGAATTTCAGTGTAAGCTTCTTTTAAAATGCCCTATAATTTTCATTTTATACCTCCTTTTCACTGTTAGCCTATGATTTCTGTCTTCTTACGCAGTTTTGGATTTGCTAGCAAATACTTCCTTGGACAGAGTACAAAACTGGAGTGTTAAGAGAATAGTGAAGGCTAGGACTTAAGTCCCTGAGGATTTCAGAATAAATTAAACTGCTGAACATACATTTATTTTTACGCTCAGTGTAATTAAATTGCTCTTAAATAAAGCACAGAGTAATGAACCTGAAAGAAAGGAAACAATTTACAGTATCTTATTCTAATAGCTACACCATGTACCCAGCTACCTTTTACAAATTGTCCTATTAGAGGGACAGGTCACAGGGCAAGAGCAAATTTTGACATGATTTCCTCTGCTTGAGCCTTTTTTGAGATCCAACATCAGACTTTTCACTGCAGAGCCATTTTCCATCCATTCTATTTGCTCTGAAGTTGCCAGCTGTTCCAGCTGCATAGAAGGCAGCTAATATTGGTTCTGCTCTGTGATGGGCAAGTGGGTGACATTGGTGAAGAGCTACTAGCAGTTTCTCTAAACTGATAGGAGGAAGCAAGGTAATACAAGGCTGGAGAATTTATATTTTGGAGAAAAGAGGATTAGAAGAGGTTACTGCTCAGATTTTTTTTTTTTTCACTTGGTCTCATAGAGCTTATATTTTAGTATTAGAAGAAAGAGATCTTCTTTCTTTGAAGTTCTTCCATTGTCATATGATCATCTGCATTGCTTTCTCTGCTTCTCATGGCTAAAAAATTATGATTCGAACATGAAAATTGTGGTTGCCCTGGCTGGATTAAAGCCAGGACTGAGTCTTGCCTATTGCTAAAAAAAAAAAAAATAAGGAGCTTCCCTTAAGGTAACTCTGCCTGAGAGGGTTGTGGGGATAGCACATCCACGCTGTTTAGGTCTAGAATTCCTTGATTTAGGGAAAGTTCTTCAGCTTACTTGACTTTTCCCACTGATGGAAGAAATAATGTTAAAGAATATCCACAAGAAGATTTTAGTGATTAATAGATCACATAGGCTTTCTCTATGGTAGAGTTTGGCCTGGAATATGACTATGACTGAATAGGAAATAAAGATGCACATCACTATTTATTTGGGCCTACTAGGATGACAGCTGCCTGGTGAGGGAAAAGCAAAACTGGTTAAAGGTGCCTGTTTCTAGTATTCTTCAGTCTAATACTGAAATTTATGGGAAGTAAAATGGTATTCCCCTTCCACTTGTGATCCCTATGCCTAATGGCAAGACTACTTCTTGTTTTGGTTGTGCTGAAACATATTGGTTTATGCTAAGAAATATTTTTTTTAGTTGAAAGCACAGAAAGTGTCATTCCTTATTGAGTATTTGCAACTTTAAATATGCAAGACACTCCTCATTCACATCTTCATACTCTATTACATGAATTGCTTTCTTTAATGACACACCTTATTTTTTCCATTTCTTCAGCAGTTCTGAAATAAAATATTTTCTTTGATATTGCTGTGTGTTGTAGTTTCTCAGCCTTGGTCAGTACTAATTTTCTGTGCCTGTGATTAGTTGTAGTTCTCAGATCTTTTTTTCCTTCTCCAGTCACTGTTGCTCTCTGATTCCATCTGTACTCTACTTTGATCTGAGTGAATTGCTGTCAGATGTGTGTCTGTAATAGTTTTAAGAGTTATGGCGAGCTCAATTTTTCTACTTTTCTTTAATCACAGGTGGCCCTTCTCCTTGTCTTTGTGTTCTGGTTGAAAGTATTGGGCATAAAATGTCCCCATACTTGTAAACCAGTAGACCTCATTGTTTGCTTCACCTTGCAAGTTCCCGCATAACCTCTTGGTGATTGTGTAGCATAATAATCGTACAGAAAAAAAAGGATATTTTTCAGACTATCAGTCAAGATGTGCTTCTTAAGACAAAATTGAGTGTTTTTGTTTTTATTTTATGGATTGCCTGCAAAAACTGTTGTTTGTTTTCGGCCACATTTATCCCTCTTCTTTTTTTTCCTGTTCCTTTATTTTAAATGTGTTCATTCTTCCAGCTACCAACTGAACTAAAGTGACTACAACTGGCACTAATGTAAAGAGAGCTATATTCATGCAGAGATTGTCAAGATTTTTTAGGAGTTTTTAATAATTTGTAGCTGCCAAACTGGGAATAATAACAGAAATGACAAAAATCAGCCAGATTATCCTGCTAGTTCTTTATCTTACTGTGCTGTTATCTCTCTCTTCATGGGATATCTGTAAAGCCAATTCATCATTCCCACCCTGCTACATCTGTCCTATTTGTCCTGCCCATCTGTCCTATTTTTGATTGCGTTCTCCAAGACTCTCTAGCCACACGCTTCTAAATTAATTTCATTTGATTCCAGATAACAAGTGGCTTTGATGAACAAAATGAAAGAGTAATTAAAGGTGGACTATACATGTCTGAGCTTTCTGCATGGAACTGTTTGTCATCACCACTTGTAACAAGGACTATTGGATTCTTACATGAAAAACAAGTCTCAGGTAAGAAACTTGGAAATAGATGATCACAAATGGATACAAAGGGATAACTTGATGAATTAAAAAGGAAAAAATTGACAACACCCAAATCCTAATATTTCCAGTCATTCCTCCTGCACCAGTGGAGGTTGATGTTGTGAGGCTGATTTATTTAAAAAACATGATTCCAGTGTTTTGATTGCACTGATAATTTATTAAAGGATACAAGGAACTAACTCATGTAGATAGAACCCTCTTTAAAATTTTTTATGTCGCTCAACTGATTTTGAATTTTCATGCCTACCTTTTTTTTTTTTAACAATTTATATGTAAATCCTTTTTCATTAGTGTCAGACAGACCTATTTACCGTACTTTTCTCTTACTGATAGAATTTGCATGGCACAAAACTTATGAAAGTTCATATCTAATCCTAACTTAGGATGTTAAATAATAAGGACAGATGTGGGCTGTCCTTACAGAAATGGAAGTACAACAAACTCATTTAAAAGGAAGTTTTTATATCATGTATTTATACATAATTTCTTCCTATTTTGTGGCATCAGAGTGTCTGCTGGTATTCTCTGAACTCAGAGCTAACGTATTCCATTCCAGGAAAAAATTGACAACACCCAAATCCTAATATTTCCAGTCATTCCTCCTTATAAGCAGCCAGATTTTTATATTCTTGTACTGACATTAATAGCAGTTTTTTTTTCTGTAAAATACTGTGTAAGACTTCTGTGTGTTGGGGCATTAATTCTTCAGCTTGTCTTGTCCATGATTCATATATATAATATAAATAAACTTGAGTATGTAAGGCTAGCTTTTGTATATTTTTATATTTTGGCCCAGTAAAACACTAGCAAAATGGCATAAAATTGCTATCTGTTATGTTCTCTGTGATTAGTGGCATATGGTTTTTCCCTCTTTTAAACTGTACCCTGACCTTCTGTAGATATTGTTGATGATCTGTCTTTCGTGTCTGCTGCACCTTGGAGTTTATATTTAGAATCTCTGCACATAAACATATCCTGTTGCTTGCCATCCTTGAACACCCACCACAAACTTCCTCTGCCTTTATCACTGTCAAGTTCCTTCAAACAAATGCTAGCTATTTTAGACACTTTTAAAACTTATTTTTGCACCACTTGACAATAATCCTGTTTGCTTTATTTCCCATCAAAATGTTCCCACAGGTTTCCCCCCCACACACCCTTAACTCTGCTATTTGATAAAGAAAATCCTGTCCTTTTCATTCTTCTTCCTCTGCTCTACTGACATGGCATGCAAACGTGGTGGCTGCCATACGTATAGCAGATCTATCTCCTGGTTGTCCAAAGAGACACTATAGATATGAACATAAAATGGTACTGCTGGTACTGTTGTGCAAAAACAAGCCTAGGAAATGGCCAGTACTATCACTGTTACCTTGAAAGCATTAGAAGATCCAGCAGACAAACCACATCAATATCTTTTCTGCCCAGAAAGGCCATCCCATACTTTCTTGTGTTGAGGTAACTTGTGATATGAAAAATGGCTTAACTGAATTTCCTGTCCCCTACTGTCTGGGGGGCAACTGTTTTGGTAAAGGACAGAAGGTAAAAAAATAATAATCTAATAATATTCTATTCACTGCTATAGTTATTGTGTGTTGTGTAATGTAATTCTATGTTGTATTTAGGTCATGAGACTGTCACAAGGATTCTTTTAGATAAATACCTGTTTTCCTGCAGGGGATTCTCCAATGCACTTACACATTGAGTTCAATATTGCTTAGCTGAGGAGCTGTGATCAGCTGAACTACTCAACTGTGTTGACTGAAGCAAGACCTGCAGATAGGAGGAGTGACAGAGCATTTTCAGAAGCTGTGCTTGGGAGAAAGGGAGTTGATATGACCTAGGATTTTTTTTTTCTTTAATTTGCACATGCCCTTGCCTGTTACTTTAATAAGATGTCCAGTATTTGCAGCACTAATATCACTGGAAGTTTCCAAGTGACCTGTGTAGTTCACTATTTTGTTCAGAGACTATCCCATCTCTTGTTTCACTGCTCTCCTGAGTTTTCCAAATGTCATGTTATTCAGCTCTTTTCACACCCTTGGCCAACTCATCAAAACAGTTGCTATCTACCCTCTCAAGCTGATCTACCTAACACCTCATTAAAAAAAAAAAAAACATGTCCAGTTCATCTTCTGTCACTTCTTTGCACTTGTCAACAATTCCTGTTTTCTCCATCTCTCTTTTACATGTAGTCCTTTTTGTGCTGAGTATTTGGTAACGATTAGTTTTACTCTCCGATTATTTTTTCTCTCATACTGTTCCTTTTACCTGTATCATCTATATTATATGCTCTTGCTTTTTTAGCTTACATTAAATACCTCTGTCTGTATGAGGGGGATGTTTCTTGCTGATATTTTTTATGATTATTTAAAACCAAGCTGTAATAGCACATTAAAATATATCCTCTGTCAATCTTGTTTAAAAAAAAAGAAAAAAAAAAAACCACCAAAAATGCTATTGTGTGCTTTCAGATAGTCATATTTCTCTGGTTGATGTAGTTGCTGGAAATTTTTTTTTAACTTTTCTATAGAAATGGTTTCTTACTTGTCTAGGAGTTCAATATTTCTTTAAAAAATCCGTAGCTGTTTCTGAGAAAATCAAATTAAGAATAATATGTCAGATAAAGATACTAGCACTCCTTTTTTTTTTTTTTTTTTTTTTTTTTTTTTTTTGTTATTACTGAAGCAGTTAAAATTGGAATGCAATTTTCTCATCTTTCCTCCACAAGAAACAATTACGATTAAATGATATGGAACATGCCATCCTCTGAACACATTTTAAATATGCAAACAGCTCTCTTGGCTGTATTTGTGTGCTCTACCATATTTCACTATGACTTGGCTGTACTAGACATCTCTAGTAGAGCAAGTTCTTCATACTAGCGGTGTTAGTTTGGTAATTATTAAGTATTGCTCTAAGCAAGTGTCTTTGACAGCTGGGAGCAATGGACAAGTGAATAAATAGTGAGCATTCTTTTAAAATATTTAACAGTTAAGTTGCATGACTTCTTATATATCACAATTATTTCATATTTTCCTTGTACTCAAAATGGTCACTATGGTTTTGGGAAACACCAATGTGTGTTACCTTCAGGTGAATACTGCTTTTGTAATGCTTAGCACTGTATATGAGGAATAAGAAAAATAGCTATTAATGTGTGTCACGTGAACGTGAGACCAATACGGTATCTAAGAATTTGGAGTTGCCTGGTGTCTGAAAATGTTCAATGGCAGGCGAAACCTGCCATTTATTACTCTCCATTTCCCAAATAACAGTGACAATTTTTATTTTGTGATGAATTCAAGATAAATTTTCTTTTGCCTCAATAGCCAAGGGCATAGCGAACAAAAGTGAACGTGACAAGTACAAAATCACAAATGCCTTTTCAAACCTGTTTCATAGACATCCAGGACTTCAGTAAGCTTGATATTCTGGTGGCTTCTTTGTTTCCTCCATTACCTGATACAGTGAAGTGTGTATTACTTCCATTACCTTCCATACGGATATTACCTCTGTTACTTGTTATGGTGAAGCTTGCTTTTGTGGGGGATACCTTAATTTGTGCATTTTGAGCACTGAAATGGTAAACCTTTGATGTGCTAGGAGTACAGTCCTGGACCAAACTCTAGGTAGAAATACTGTGTTGCATTCTTAGAAAATATTTTTCCACACCATTATCTTGCCCAGGCTAAAGTATGACTAGAGTACAATAGTTCTCTTGTTGATGTTGCTGTGATCTTCAATTTTAAGCTCTAGCCAGTTTTACCACAATTAGCCTAAGTAAGAGAAGCTGCTTTTGAGTACACAGAAATGAGAAATGAGCAGAAGTACCATAACACACCTCATGCCCTTATAATCGCCTTGTCCTTTTGCTGTCTAAATTTTGGCTAGAACTAAAAATCTGGCCTTTAATTTCAGTATGGTGTAGAAACAGCAAGAACAATAAAAAATCTGAACCCCAGTAACATGATTTTTATTTTTATTTTTATTTTTATTTTTATTTTTATTTTTATTTTTATTTTTATTTTTATTTTTATTTTTATTTTTATTTTTATTTTTATGCCATCTTGCTGATTTCTCATAGACTATCATCTGCACAGGTCCTGAGCAGGAAAGCATCTGAGTAGAGGGTATTGTTGGCAAATCATTTCTGTTACCATAGTAAAAAAAAAAAAAAAAATGCATTCTTGGAACCAACTAATAAATCTCTACAGTGGCTGATCATTTGATTATGATAACATGAGTGTGCCTTTAAATAAATCCCTGTCATAATAGAAAGGTGACAAACAATGAAAAGGGGGAATAGGAATGATGGAAGACAATATTCTGATTTAATCCATCACCCCTTATGTCTACCTGTCTGCTTATATATGCTATCAATGTCATAACAGCAACTGTCTTCAGAGAAACTGTGTATAAAGTAATAAAGTCCATTGAAAGCACTTGTTTGTTTCTCAGTTATTTTTTTTACCAAAATTTTGTGTCTGATGACTTAAGACTTATGCTTTGGGGACTGTCAGTAACACCAGCATAAATAGTTCATTGCTCTAACTATGTTAGAGCAACAAAAAAAAGAAGAGAAATAATATTAATGCAGCAAATTCCTGGGGAGTTGTATTATTTTTTGCTTTTCTTACCTTGCTCAGAAGTGGGAGCAACAAAGACTATATTGCTACCGTTGCCGTTACCTCCCTGTAATAGCTCCCATTATTCATAGCAGGGCAGCTGAGGTCACTTCCATGTGCTTTGTTCAAGGAACCCTACTATTCATCCTTTATAGTCCTCTAGATTGTGAGCTGCAGCAAATGGCTTAGGGAAACGGTCTTTTCCATCTTCATGAGATATAGATTTGACCTTGAATTGTCCTCGTGTTCTCCAGTGTGATTGTATGTATGCCATGAAGAAGACATTTACGTAGACCTAAGAGGTATGCATAAAATGAACCTGTTTTTTTTCCAGGTTAAAAACATTTAAAAGAAGTATAGGAAAACTAAATATAGAGCAGATTGTGGAAAGCTTAAAATCCTTTTATAAGTGGTTAAGGTGATTGAGCCCTGAGAGTTTTAACTGAAATTTCAATATGTATTTTTTTCCCTAGTAATTAGAAGGAAACTTACCATCCTTAAGGTATGACATAAATGAAATGTCCTCCACATCAAGCTGGCATCACAGTCTTGGAATATTTTGTTTTGCATGCAATGATATTTTCTTGTGTCTGAGCACAGTAACAAAGCTAAAAAGGCAGCAAATACATAGCTGGGCAGCCATGTTGACAAAGGACAATACCTTTGCTTTAGACAATTGATACTTAAATAAAATGAGTCAAGGATCAGCTAAATTTGTTTATCTTACACTTAGTGATAGGTATTTTTGAACTTTGTATTTCTTTAGCTTTGCAGACAGATACAGAGAAGGCTCAGCAAAACAGAGGAAATATCACCAATTTGTTTAGTTGTAGAAAAATTATGGAAGGTCTTGGGCAGGTTGATTGAAAAGCTGCAATAATTTGATTTGACAATGTTCAAAATAGGTTTTCTGTGCAGCTTTTTGGTTCAGAGTTAGCACTCTTCATGAATGAACTGAATCCATAAACAAGAAGGTTTTTTTTTTTTTTTTAATTTTTATTCAGGAGTGCAAAGCATCTCATTTGGTCAACAAAGTGAAAAGGCTGATAGAGAACATGCAAGCACATTTCAACACTAACAGAGAGGGAGAGCATTTCATAGTACTTACTGAAGCCTGCTGAATTGTTAATTTTCCTGGAGCTGTTAAGGTTCCGCAGGGGCATTGCTTCCACTTTGGCCATTGCTCTTTGGTTTTTCAGCAGCAATGCTCTACCCTATATCCATTACACCAAAGCTCTACTCTTGTATTGCATTAAAATCCTTATGAAATATTCATTAGAAGAATGAAAAACAGACACATGGGCACTTCTTATAGCAAATGGAGTTTTACTACCTGTTTTTGAATATATAGCAGTATTAGCCCTTTAATCCTTCAGATAAGTTTCTGCATCTCACTGAATCTGAAAGTATATGGTGCTTCCCCTTCCATTCTCAAAGACATTAAATAATTTCTCTTTGAGGTAATTAATTATGAAAATTTTCTTAACACACAGTTCTACTAGGGAAAAAGTAGAAAAGGTTTCAGGCTGGGGATCCATAGCATCTGAAGAGAATTTACTAAAGGTGGATTAGCACTTTAACACTGTGATGTTTTTTAAGGTGAAAGTGTTGCAGAGGGAACTATCAGAAGTCAGTGTGCTCCTGTCTGTCTTTATTCATGTGAGAAGTTGTGATGTACTGCCTTTAAAAATATAGGTCTTGTTTTCACATTCTGCTTAGGCAGTTGAAAAGGGCTCTTTTAAAAGTAAATACCATTACCCTTGAGCCAAACCATGCTGCACAGTTCCTTTACCATGACGGCAGTGTAAGGGGCCTTGCAGCATGTCTACGTTATCCCACCAAGCACAATGACAAGATTTCCCCTGTAGCAGACGCCCAGACCAGTGTTTTCATTTGGTGTGGCCCAGCACAGCGGTTGTAGACTTCCCAGTGCGAGCCTGGGGAGAGTATCCAGTATTTTCAAGCGTGCCTGCCCTGCTCCTGGACTAGACATAATTACTCTATTAGCATATTAGGCCCTGCAGCAGCAACTCCATGTCTTCTGGCTCTGAATTTAATGTGAATGGAAATACCTTGTTGGCGGCTGTTCCTCTGACGTACACACAGTACTCTTAGCGTATAAGAAAGTTCAAACCAGATAACTCATCTGACTAGAAGTGCAGTGGTGGACTTGGTAAAGCAGAAGGCATTTCCCTTCCTGAGCTGTACAGTAATTGCTGTATACATTTGCCTTGGAAAATTTTGTGACTTAGGGTGAAAAAGGGTAGAGTGCTGGGTGTACTTTAAACCACTCAGCAGCTGACGTAGACTGCAGGTCTACTTGTGGTGGCAATAACATTGTGGATTTTTTATTTTCTTATAAACCATGGACAAGTTTGATGTTATCTAGTTATTTACAAGATATTATTAAAATGATAAATTATCATTTGGGAATGAAACACAGTAGATGCTGTTCACAGTGAATAGCTAGGCTTATTAGAAATCTTTCTATGGTGAGGAAGAAAGAAAACATCTAGACTTACTAGTAAGAAGTATTAGAACGTTAAGAGAAGAAAGTGAAAGTATCTATTGAAGCACTGAACTCTCTCTTAAATTCACTGATTTATTTTCATCGTTATCTTATAATTAGACCACAAAATTGATGTTTAGTGACATATTACTGTTTATTTGGTTGCTCTCCCAGACCTCATTTTTACGGACTGCAACATTCAGCATAATAGCATCATATCATTAGGTTGTGACCACCAATATGCAAGTGTTTTTACACATATGGAAATCTGCAGAACAGTTGCCCTGAAAAGCAGAGATATGTTGGGATTTTTTTTCCAGGGGTGAGAGCAGACATCAGGCTTGTATAAACCGTGGATCCATACAGGGACTTATTCTAAAATAAGACACCATTTTACTGTCTCTGGAGACAGAATAACTTGCTGTTGCACTCTAGTTACCCTAAGTGGTAGTATGAGTCAGTTAGGTTACTGCTTCCTTCTGTTTGCTGAAAAGGACTTTATATATCATTTTGAAAATCTTCCTTACCATATGTGGTCACATATCAGATAATTACTTTGTTACAGAGCCTGGGAATTTATATAATTTGTTAATACAGATCTCAATTCAAAAAAACAGGAAATGTGAGAGTAGTATAAACACTTTCTTCTAGTGGTTCTCAAAAGCCATATCATATACAGTCACTTTAATGAATAGCTTTTGCACCGTGAGAAAATTGAAGTGCACACTGTGCATACATATTCTGTCCCAACAGTGACATTAGTGCATGCTTTTCAATGTTAAAATGCAGAAAGTTCTGTGATTGTTTATTGTCTTGTGTGGACGACTCCATAATATACACTATTTTTTTCTTTCTTTATGAATGATTTAATCACCAGTTAGTTAAATACTGTAAAATTATTGTCTTGTCTTACTAAAAGGGACAATTTGTGTCTCACTCTGTGTCATAGTTTCTGGGGTTTACCACTAAAAATTAATTGTGCTGGATTCTTCGCATCCATGTAACTTAACATGATTGAAATTGATACTTGCTCTCTTGCCTTCAGGTTTTGCTGCATTTTAACTCAGCTAGAACTTCTGATCCCTGAACATCTTCTTAGAAGTGTGTCAACCTTAATAGTATATTCAAAGAGCAAATTCACATTGACTCTGGAAGTTTGGCTGAGTGACATTATCAGGATTTCATTTTAAACAGTAAGTGCTACTTTTACAAATACTTCTTCTAATAAAAAAAAATCCCAGACCAAAGCTTAGAAAGGAATCAAAGCTCTCACTCCTTACTGGCTGAGAGCTAGTTTTTCTTATTAACCTTGTAAAAGTGTGATGCTAGTAGTAATGCTAGTGTACAACCCTGTTCCTCATGGGCACGAGCACTGCGTCTTTTAATTTTCTTCTTTTGGAGGATGTTTTCTCCCCATGTAAGCTAGATAAGGCAGTTTTGAAATTTGCTTGCAATTTTTGGAAAAATAGAGATGTCCTTCCCATTGTTCAGCAGAAAAAGTTGACACCTTCAGATCCCTCAAAAAGCTTTAGAAATGGCTTCTGTGAGCTCTACTGTAAGACAGAGAATGCATTAGAAAAGTTCCCACTGGAACATCAGATGATTTTCAAATGCCAGTTAACAGATTCATAAGAATTAAGTGAAAGCCAAAGGAAGGTGGTAAATGGTTAATCTTAATAGATGACGCAATCTTTTTGTGGTGTCCTTCCCACCATTGGGAACACACAGACATGTGGCATCAGTGTGTGAATACCCTTTATTTAGGGTGGGATATTTCTTTCTTTTTTTTTTAATTTTTTTTTTTATATAATTCCTTTATTATGTCCAGAAACAGCAGTTGCTCATCACAGTAAGGAAAAGATAAGGAATACTGGATAAGGAATACTGGAAAGATGAGTGAAGGGGATCTTTCTAGGTAGATGCTCCTAATCCAAATTCCATAGTTGGATTTCAGAGTGGCAGGTGATGTTTAGCTCTCAGATGAACCAGGTAGGAAACCCAAGATCTAGGCAAAATTAGATATTAAAAAAGTGTCATGGTCAGCTCTCTAAAATAGTGGTTATGTGGATGATCAGATGGGATCCAGGGAAGAGAATGGGAAAGAATATTTTATAGCCTTAGAGAGAGAAAGTGACATTTAATAAACATTTTTATAGGAATCTTTTAATTGATGCCTCCAGTTTGATAACATTCATGTGGAAACCTTTTATCTGGAAGATGAAGCTTAAATGGACATCTACATCCTTGTAATTGAAAGATATTTTAATGAGAGCTTTTAGCTCCTGTGCTAAAAGTCTTTTTTTTTTTTTTTTTTTTTAACATAGAAATCTCATTTTTCAGGTTGGAATAATAAATCCAGCTTTGATATTTCTTTATCTGCTCTAGTGGTTTTAATGTTCAGGCCAGGGATTTGGTTGGAATGCATGCCCTGAATAATCTTGGCATGCTTTCATGTTTGATATCATAAATGCTTCTGTAGAGGACGTAGTCTGATCTGCACACTGAAGGTTAAGTGATACTAAATTATTAAGTGGCCTATAGAGCTGAATATCCTACTGAGTTTAATCCTGCAGTGCACAATTTCCCCATCTCCCTCCAGAAAACTCCCAAACCTCTGGAGAGAAAGCTTAAGGAGTGTGGCAGATGTCCCATATATTCTGATAATCATTACATTTGATGAGGGCTTGACAGAGGAGGTAGTAGTGTAGAAATCAAGGAAAGCTGAATATCCGAGAGATGCAGCAATGCCTTGTTGGAGATGCATTCTGGGGCAGGATTTTTTATTGGGAAGAAAGTTCAGCACCTCGGATTTAGCATTGCTGAGCTCAGGAGAAATAGTGAGAATATGTCACTGTAATTTTAACATGCCATCTGCTCTACAAATAAATGAATAGACTAATTAAATCATAAATTAGCTTAGGAATAGATGCTCCTCAGGACAAATACAACTAGTGTAGTGCCTTACGTTTGTGAGGCTTCAGCTAGTAAACTGATCCCTGCAAGGGCAGACTTCCTACTTGCTACCAGATTTCCAGATATCATAGGTGGAATTCCTGGATGTGGTAGATTAAGTTGAAGGACAGCAAATAATTTTTGAGCCAGTGTATACACTGCTTTAATTATTCCATAGGATGTCCAAATGCATGATCTTTTAACAAGGAGCTACAGCAGTAATTACATCAAGGTCCAGAAGCAATAGTTTACAGGTTAGTGCTTTGAAATATTTATTTTGTCTGATATAAAAATGTTTAGTCTGGAACATTTTAAATGATACTTTCCCACTGTATATATTTGGCTTGGGGAGCCTGTCTCTCTAACTCTGGACAAGTACATTGTTTAGAAAACCAGTCTAGCTGAAGCCTAATGTGAAAACCCAAGTGTCCTGTTGAGAATGCCAGGGTCAAAGTGCAGGGCCAAAAAAAGGGAAAATGGGATAATGGCAATCTTGTGAGATGTCCCTGATGGGAATACATTACTCTAAAGTCCAATTACAGTGGAAATTTGTAAAAGAGTGGCCAATGCATGCCCCAACAGAAGAAATTTTCTTGCTAAGTATTGTGACTGAGTTTTAAAAAGAGTAAAATACAATAACAAAATAATAATCTCTTAAATCCCTGATTTGCCCTTTGTTGTGACCAATGAGAGCTTGAAAGTATTTCTTATTATTTTAATACAGATTTACTGTTTTGCAAATTTGATTAATTGCTCTTGTATATTCCAGCATATATTTACAGACTCTAGTGTAAACTCAAAACACTGTCTTGCCATCCCTCATGGAAGCAGAAAGCCAGCATTTTGCCTCTTCAGATGCTACTTGCTGTGACATGGGCCAAGATTCATAGGGCAACTGAGGCATCTAAGCATCTAAATTTGTCTTAAAGCTGTGTTGAGTAACTGATTCAGGACAAAGCTATTAGCTCAGATTTCACACAGCTATCAGACCTTGGCTCTCGCTTTTCTTTAGTGTTGTACTTGGACTACACTTTGATTTCCAACACTCATGTGTCCCCCTGATGTGTAGATACATACACAAGATGTAGGTATGTAGATTGGTGTGTATATTTGAGTACCGAATAGTGAGTCATTCCTAATGGACAGGGTTGAAATGTTTCAATATGTGGTCACACAGCCTTTTAATTTAATTGCTACCAACTCAGTACAAACAGGAGAAACTTCCATTAGGTATCACCAGCTGAAGGAGGAGGGAGACATTTTTCTGTGGATCACTTTTCCATTTTGTACCTTTTGTAACTGTTTGCTTTTCTCAGAACCTTTTTGTCTCCTTTCTTTTCATGATAAGGCTCAACCCTGCTTTTACTTACAAATGAGCATTACATCTGCTCAAATGAGAAAAGAATTTGTCTCTGTGACAAATAGTTATGGCTATACCTCTAGTGGCATCTTCACTTAAAATGACAGCAAGTACTGTGGCCAAAGTTTTAGGAAAGATTTAGGAACCTTTTAGTCGAGTTTAAGAATCTTTCATTGGATTCACACTGAAGTTCCTAATGCAGAACCTCCTTGGATTCTTCACAGTTAAACTTACAGAGATGGCAGACCTGCTGTAGTTCAAAATGTGTCCAGCTGCAACCAGTTCCCATGCGTATTTCCTTTGCAAAATTGAGATCGCCTTCACCAGTGTTTTTGGTACTCTTGAGACATGATGACATTTAATCATGAGAGAAGCTTTACAGACAACATGGGAAAGTGTTTTATTTTCTATTACCATTTCCCTTCAATTATGATATAAGTGAAACCAGATAGAACGCAAAATAAAATCCACTTGTCTGAAATATTTGCAGCCTTCGTATAGACTTATTCTCCCAGAGACAAGTATCTTTTTCTGTATGCTTGCTCAGCTTTAACCTAATCTTTACAGATGATCACACCTCCGAAGGTTTGTCTTCATTTCTTTGCAGGTAAATTAGATGGTTATCTGCATTATTTACAACACCTTATAATATGGGCACTAGCTTATATATAAAAGAAGAGAATGAGGTGATATTGTGCTCTAACTGCTAGAATCATTCTTGTTAAAAGCATATCTAAAATTTCTGAATCAGCTTCTAACTATCTCTTTGGACTAGGATGTATAGAAGAAATTTGGTTTACATTCCTATAAATGGGTTTCTGCAATTTTCCAATACAGCTCCAGTTGGTTTATGTGGAGGGAATGTACCTAGTCACACCATTGGTGCTTGGACAGTATACTGGGATACCCTTTACATTATCTGCTGAGAGGTATAGTCTACTATTTCTTAAAAAGAAATAGTCAAACTGGCATGGTGTGGAAATGCTTCAGGGCCTCTCATTAAAGCAAAACAGGGCCCTGATTAAAGAAATCATTCAAGGATTCAAGGATGTGTATTTAAGAAATCCATTAACCATGAGAATAAATGAAGCTTATTCATGAGTGTAAAGGTGAGTTATTCTTTCTCAGTAGAATAATGATGTCCAGAGTCAGGTCCTACTGGCTTGGAATAGGGGTATTGGCTGGCAGTAGCTATATAAATTCAGGACTATCACTTTGATAAATGCTTACAAACTATTAGTTGTGTTTAAAAATGCAATTTTTAATGCAATATTTTAGGGATAAACAGTTTAGGACATTGATACAAATTTGACTAAAAGCTGTACAGTGGAAAAAGATTAAGATTTCTGATATGTATTTTTTTTCTCTCCAGCTTCCATGCTGGAAACCTGGGCCCACATTTTATTGGCTAAGAACTATATGGATAAGAGAGTTTCTTTTAATAGATCAGAAATGTCATTATGTGTTTTTATTATTATTATTATTTTTTTTTAATTTCCCGGGTGAAAAACCAAGCTGGCAGGAGGTGTATTTGTGACAAGATGACTGAATTTCTTTGTTAACAGAGATATTTTGGCTTCTCTCATCAAGTCTTGTTCAGCCTCTTTAATGAATATATTATCCACTAAAGGACTGAGCCCTTCTTGTGTATCCTTGCTTGCTAGCTGCATACATTGCCTGATATACCATTTGTTCTTTTTTTGGTAGGAAAAAAAAGAGATTTTAGTTACATTAGGTCAGATAGGGGAGTTTTTAGCAGAAACATAGAGTATAGATATCTGGGGGAATAAATGCAATAAATGCTACTAACAGCAATCTATTCCATGACCATAGGAGTCTCTGTAGTGATAAAATGGAGAATAAGTCCTGCCCATAAAGCAGATCAGCATGATAGAACTTTATTGAATTCTGGGAGAGATTTATGGAAGGCACCAAGATGCTCAACAGCCATAAATAGATCAGAGTATTTGCCACGATGGAATTAATGTAGCTACATTAGCTATATAACTGAGGCTGTTCTAAGTTCATTGCATCAAAACACCAGCAATAGGGAATTTAACTTTCTTGTGAGCTGTCTGAAGGATAAAACTGAAGGGCTTGCTGGAAAAAAAGGAAGGGTAGCAACACCAGAAACAGAGCTGTCATATATCTTTTGGATATTAGCACTTTGGTGAATCATGCTGGAGAGAAGTTAATTGGAGGTATCTGTGCTTTACTTAGATACTGTATGGAAACCATCATTTGTTTCTATTAAGAGCATGTTGTTTAAGTGGGATTAACAATTCAAAAGAAAGATGCCTGGGCCCCCAGCCAAATAGGAGATATCCATTTATAGTTTATGAATGATGAGACAACATCGGGAATTAGTAAGCCAAGTTCCTTCATGTTGTAAACTAATATAAGTAGGCTGGAGGCACCGTTTTATGAAGCAAATCTATGTTTCCCCAGTGTAACAGATTCAAAAAAAAGCTTCCTGTTGTCATCTGGGAGAGATTCGGTGTTAGCATAAGAAATAAGTGAATTCCATCTGAGCATACAAATGATAATATTTTGGCCTGCTCAAAATGTCAAGGTTCATACCAGGAGAGAAAACTGCCCAAGAGATGGATTTTTGGCGCTTAGAAAATGCGAACTCATTAAAAACATAAGGATCCATCTTACAGAAACTACAGCCTCCTGTGCTACTGAGATCACCAGGAGAAGGACGTGATTTTGGTTACAAATAATTTCATTTTCAGATTGTGAATCATCTGGAAACAACCAGGTAAAACCATAATATATGAAAAATACAAACAATGAAAAAATTATTAAAAAAAAATTCTTTTATCCAACATTTTTTCCTCCCATTTGGCTCCTGTGTTTTCATATTTAAATAGCTTCACTAGTTATACACTAACTTGTTTTATAAAAAAGTGTTTATATTACATGTTGTCCCATGCAGAATCAGATTTAACTTTTTTGTCCACTACCTCCCAGCTAATCAGGAGACTTTTTGCAATATCTCAATGCATACTTTTATGTTTGAAAAGCTCCACTTGAGATGAGGTAGTTCTTTTTCACATAACATGCCTTAGAAAACGCTTCTCTCAAGAAAAGAGAGTAATGAAAAAAGCTATGAAATATTACTTTTATCAAAATATAAATTTAATTGAAATCACAACACACTCAAGAAATAGACTAGTTCCTTTCTTACAGCTAAGGTAAATATATTATTCTGAGATAATTAATTCTCTGAGAGCTTGAATGCTGTGCTGTGGATTGACTAAAGTTACTGAAGTGGACCCAGACACTGTCTACCAATGCTCTGATGTCCCTAATAGTGGGAAGATGATTTAAGTGCATGAAGTTCTTGTTGACACTCACTTTAAAGAAACTTCAAAGACCTCTGTTTTCTCTGGAGGTAGAGCTGCATCTTTGTGACTTGATACACCAGCTTTAAAAAATGATATTGTATGGAAATAATATTATCAAGGGCTTTTACATTATTTTCTGTTGATCAGTGTGGAAAGTAGAAGCTTCAAAGTTGAGGTCACCTGTTCTTTATCTCAGATGTTTAACAGGAAGCAATCAGAAGGCTTGGAGAGGACAAGGGGCTCATTGATGAGGCACTACTTGATCACCAGAAACTTCTTCCTGTGGGGGTGGTTGTGTGACAGAAGTTTGATTCATCGTCCCTCCTATTCACATGGTGAGTAGTGAATGCTTTGCTGCTGCATTCACCTTTATTTGATTAAGCAATTGGGACTGTTAGCTCATGTGGAAGGAGCAGACATGAGTGTAAACATCTGAGGTGTGTGAGGCTGTGACAGCTCTCTGTGATGGCTCTGAATATTTAGCTCTAAATCTGATTACATAGGATTTAATGTGATAGAATCCTGCAAGACCTGAGAAATTTCTCTATGTAGCGAGTTCTTTCCATATTATGAGAGAGGCAACAGATGATTTACCTTCATTTGAATGAGTACCCAGCTTCCGTTAATAGCCTCATGCACTGTGAATGTCATATTTTATAGTTTGCTGACCTACTTTCTATAAATAGTGCTGGCTTGATTCCTTTAAATGTAAAGTAGCCCTGTCAGGGCAAGTGACAGAAGAAGTGGGCCTGGAAAGTTTAATGCTATGAATGAAACAGCATCTGTAATTCCAGTGTGCTTGTACTATAAGTTGTGAGGAGATGAGGCATGCACAAAACCTGTGCTAGATTGTGGAGAACATATAAATATTACAATAGCAGACCAGAGTCCTCAGCCTATTTGGTAGCACACGTGTGGGGAGTAAGAGATGAGAACTACAAGGTAAGTGTGGCTGGGTAGCTGAAGCTACCTGTGAGTTACTCTGGTTAGTTGTACATAACCCAGACCTGCTTTGTCCATTACTGCAGTGTTAGCAAGAGAGACCTGATGGAGCAACTTGGCTAAACAGAAACTCTGAAAAAAAATGATAGGACAAGTGTAAATTTCTGTTTTCTTGATTATATCTTAAGTCTGAATGTTAATAAAATGGCTGAAATTATAGGAACTGTGGGATGCCTCTTAATGGAAATTTGTGTAATCACATTCTGCATAACAGGGACTGCACGTTTTGTAAACCTATTGGTTAGAGATTTGAGCATCAGAAGATCTTTTGCAATATCTCAAGGTATTGTTGTTGGAGCCCTGGCTGTACTAAATGACTATGAAGCACTGCGGTACTAGAGAAGTGAACAAGGTTACCCTCGGTCATTGTTCCATGAGATACCAAGAGTAGCAACTGCCTAATTGCGGTTAGAACTGGTTGAAACTGGGTGTTTGTCGTAAGAAGCGAGACTTCAAGAACCAATGGGAAAGAGAGATTTGGCGCGTGGACAATGCGTGTTAACCAATCACACTCTGTACCTTGGCGCGTGAACAGCATGTCTCTGCCGTCTAACCAATTATGTTGCCTTCAGGTGATATCACAGTTAACCAAT
>NW_020455721.1:4384037-4427048 GCF_003342845.1 Nothoprocta perdicaria
AGGAAGAGACAGGAGCCCAGAGCCAGAAGCAGGTGGGGTGGCTCTTTCATCGTCTCCTCTGCCTGTCTCCCACGACCATGAGAAAGCGATGCCTCTTCCTCCTCCTTGGCACAGGGAAGCGGTGGAAGCGGCAGCAAGCAAGGTCGCTTCCCCCCTCCTTTCCCCCATTCCTGCATGGAGCAGAAGTTGCTCAGTTATCTTACTCCAAGGTTAGCCCACTGGCAGCAGCTGAGCGGTCCCGAGGCAGGGGGGTGGCGAAATGTTTGAGTCTATGGGCATTTTGCAAACTGTGTAATTTGTAATGGTGATTCACTGTTTTTGAATACTTTCACATGTAATTAATATTGTTTCTGTTAGCATAAGTTGCAGGACTGATTAACCAACAAGAAAGAGGCTGCTTGAAGGAAGTAGCTGATCCTTGGCGTTACACTTTTCTCAACGACCTTTATATTTCTTGAAGCATCACCATGCTCCTTACTTTATAACGCCTATCAGGTCTCCTACAACATTGCCTGGTCCTCTGATGGAAGGAAATCAGGATGCTGACGGCCTCGCGGGGGTGGCCCCCCTTCCTTCCAGACACATTCCAGCAGGCGTGGTTGTCTCACGTCTTCCTTCACCAGAGTGCTTACGCTTTGTGCCAGATGCTACTTTATATAGGTTTGCAGACGGATGTTACTAACATTCACTCTTTTCGGTACTCTTGGACCTATAGTCTGCAGTACAGCAAATAACTGAACGCTGCTTTATATTACATATTCACAGTCATACGTGTGATGCCTGATGCCACTTTCTAGCTGCCTTTGCAATGCTAGAGGAGCAGGCCTGTAAGGTAGTTCACAGGTTAAACACAAAGCAAGGGAGATGAAGGTAATAAAGGTAGGACCCTCATAATGAGACCAGAGACCCTCACTGGTGGCCGTGTATGTGCACACCAGGGAAAGTTGCATAATGATAAAGGTGGAGCTTTGCCCGCCCCCTGGTYGCCTCCKGACACGTACGGGCCCTACGTGACAGGACACGCCAGATATAAAACAATTGTGGATCTGAGACGGGGAGAGACTCCAACCAAGACCTACGTTGTCTCTGCRGGGACGCCYGCAAGCTTGGAGCCTGTCGGCCACCTCTYGTCCATGGGAAGAATGGTCTCRCTAYCTGGCTAGAAAATATTCTCTCTTAAGTAATTGCYCKGTAGCTGCTYCATTTTGCAGGGAGTTGCTAAGTAATCGTTATGCTTTAGTGTGTGAGAAATTAAAACGGACAGTGAGCTAGGCTATCTGGCCCAGTCTACACAACTGTTATTATAATTTAGATATAGTTATATAGGTATATAGGTATATAGATACAGATATAAGATATAGATAYAGATATAGATAGACATGCTACATTACAGAATCACGTTGTTATTGATTTTGCTTTTAGGACAAGAGCATGGATGTGAAGACTTTRAGGGGAAATTAATGATTGTGAAATCGGGAATTGATAAATGGCAAAAAGGCTTGGACTTAACATGATGATTTTTACATTTGTTCCAATGAGGTTTAATGATTCTGATTATAACAATGATTCTATTGTAACAATGCATATAGCCTTGTCTCTAAGGTGGCCTTGAGGAGAGAAAGAACAAGAAGTCCATTGAAGAAGTGAGCCAAGCAGAGAGGGATGCAARGGGGGAGCACCGAGAAATGAACTGACCAACCGASAAACAAGCAAGCACGCCTGCTCTCCTCTTACATGTTGTTTTACAGGAGATAGAATAAGTGAATAAGAGGGATGAAATCCCATATGTAGATTTGTTGCTTTTTCTGARAAATGATCATGAAATAAGAAAGAAATGTAAATAGATGGTATTTGATTTGAAGATGTTAGAAGGAAATGTGATTCTTTGGTAACTGATTTGAATGACTATGGAGGACAAAAAGAAGGTATCTGAGTTTTGTTTGGCTTGCAGTACAGAGAAAAATGTTTGAAAGACTATTTGTAAGTGAATGATGAAAGGGATTAATGAGACTGGGTTCAAATATGGGGGTGAATAAGTTGGTGCTTAAACAATATCAGCAGTTAATATTACATGGAGTAAGGCATGCAGTGCTTGGACCTGTTTTAAAACTATATCAAGTTGTGCAAGTTAAAGTTGAGGATCCCTCTACTTTTTCAAGCAGTTTTGTGAGACTGCTGAAAAATGAACAGACTTGGATCTTGAAGATGAAGCTGAACAGCAGACTGAGGACAACTGGGACCCATTTGCACAATGCAAGTGGGAATGGCTTTGGTTACAAAAGCTGTTACTAGAACTGTTTCTCTTGCTTATAGTATTCATTTGTATTATAGGTTGTATTCCTTGTGTAATTGCTTTGCTATGTAGAATGATTGAAACTACCATGCTAGGGGTACCTACCCAGGTTAAAACAGATAATGGGCCAAGCATCGACTCCGCACCATTGCTGGAAGGGACCCAGGTCATATTGTTTTACCTGTCAAGTCCTTGGATTTGATAGAGGACTGATGCCAAGAAAGTGTCGCTTTAGTCTTGGCGACAATAGGCATTAGCTTAGACAATCACTACCCTAGGCACCAATATTTAATACGGGTCTTGTATTTGAAGAGCGAATGATACTGCAAAAGATCCTATAYGCTCTTTGAAAGAAGGGAGACTGGAAAATGGAGATTAAGCAAGATCATGTCTCCRTCCAATTGCTGGAATTAAAGGTTGTAATTTGGGTTCTGGAAGAAGCATTTAACCTTGTAGTGGATCGACTGTATTATTAGGAACCGTTATAAGAATCTCACGCTCTATTATTGGACATATTTCAAATACAGAACTACAGGTTCTGTTCATCTGCCTGTGGAACCTCATAGAACAGCAAAAACAACCGATATGGTGCAGCCACATCAGAAGTCACACAAACATTCCAGGGATTCTGACTGAAGGAAACTATATAATTGATAAAGCCGTTTCTGGATCTGTTTGCATAAATTTATCTCCAAAACAAGAAGCAATTGCGGCTCATAAATTTTTTCATCAATCAGCACGGGCTCTGCAGAGACAATTTCACATCTCAAGAACTGCCGCAAGGGCAATCATTGCTGCATGTCCGGATTGTGCTAGACTCACTCTGATTCAAGAAGATGGTATTAATCCACGAGGACTTCAACCACGAAAAATCTGGCAAACTGATGTTACAGAATTTCCAGCATTTGGTCGTCTAAAGTATCTGCATGTCACAGTGGACACCTGTTCGAAAGCTATATGGACAACACCTGCAGTATCGACCACAGCAAAACCAGCTCGAGATCATTGGCTTCAGGAAATTGCTGTTTTAGGCCGTCCCGAAATCATCAAAACAGATAATGCACCAGCATACAATAGTACACTTTGTAAAAGTTTTTTTCCGTCAATGGGGTATCACGCATGTGACTGGTATACTGTATAATTCTGGAGATCAGGCTATCATTAAACGTCATCACCAGAATTTAAAGCGATTTGAAAAAAGGGGGGGAGACGAGTCCCTATGAACTGGCGAGYCCCTATGAACTGGTATGCAAATGGTATGCAATATGAACTGGTATGCAAAGCGTGTTATGTACTTAATTGGCTAAACCCGCGTTCAGATAATAGTGTGCCAATTTTTGCACATTTCTCTTTTAATTCTTCTGATTTCTCTGGAAAAGGGGTTCTAGTGAGTGTGTTAGATCCAAGAACGCATCAGTGGGATGGACCATGTGAATTACTAACTTGGGGTCGAGGTTATGCTTGTGTCATTACAGGAAACAAGAYGCACTRGGTACCCGCGAAGTGGGTCCRTCCRYGGTTGGAGCAAGTGTCACYRAAAGAGCAATTGACACCCAGCACTCCTGCGGAAGTTGATGYKGGTAATGATGATCCTTGCCCTTGCTCTGCATCTACTGCCAGAGTATAGGACAGTATATCACCCGCGATTGTTTGATCCGCGACAAAATGTCTGGGTTATGCTTGCAAGGCAATTAAATACCACGCATTTTTGTGCAAGTTTAGCTAAGCCCAGTTCTCCTTTTGTCACCTGCTTGGTAGGAGTGCCATTAAGTGGAAGTAAATGGATAACTTTTGGTGAAGCRGTTAAGAAAATGGGGTTGTACAACCCGAAGGATGTAGATATGGATCCCATTGTTACAGAAATCTTCTTCAATTACGTTATCATGCAAGGAGGCAAMGCAGGTTCTGCTTGGCTTCCCTATCTTCCATTGAGGCCCCAGCCTCAAGAATTAGACCTGCTTGATAGTTTGATCGACCGAGCAGCAATTGATTTTCTGCTTCTCGCTCATAGACATGGATCCGAGGACTTTGATGGAATGTGTTGCATGGACCTGGAGGACCACTCCGAGAGTAGTTTCAAACAAATTAAGAAGTTAACAGACTATACCAACAAAATCAAGAAAGACACAGGTTTCTTTGGGTTAGATGGACTTTCGGATTTTCTGGGACTTGAAGGCTGGGTTAAATCCTTAGTGAAATCTGCTTTTATGTTGTGATAGTTTTAATTATTGTTATTTDTTTACCTTGCGTAATCAGATGTTTGTGTTATAACTTGTATAAGATTGCTGAGGCTGTTTTTGAAAAGAAGGGGGGAGATGTTGGAGCCCTGGCTGTACTAAATGACTATGAAGCACTGCGGTACTAGAGAAGTGAACAAGGTTACCCTCGGTCATTGTTCCATGAGATACCAAGAGTAGCAACTGCCTAATTGCAGTTAGAACTGGTTGAAACTGGGTGTTTGTCGTAAGAAGCGAGACTTCAAGAACCAATGGGAAAGAGAGATTTGRCGCGTGGACAATGCGTGTTAACCAATCACACTCTGTACCTTGGCACGTAAACAGCATGTCTCTGCCGTCTAACCAATTATGTTGCCTTCAGGTGATATCACAGTTATCCAATTATATTGTCTTCTAATGATATCATAGTGCCTTCTGATGATATATARGTGTGTTTGCTTTCTAATAAAGTTGGCTAGAACTAGCATCATATTGATGTGACCGGTTCTCCCAGTCGCTACATTTCCGGGGAAAAAATAAGAAGAGGGACCGGACCACGGCATGTATATATATGACAGAATATGTATAGAAATGCTCAGAACAGTGGCCAAACAACTATGCTGGTTCAGGAAGGGATTTCACAGGATATGATGTACAAGTATACTTTACAAGCTATCACAAAATGAAAGATGTGAAAGATGTTAGTCTTTCGGGTGAAAAACATCTAACCAGTATACAGATGCCTGTGTCTTTCTTAGTTATCTTAAATTCCATTTAYAGTATAGATAGAAGTAATCATTTTTTTAACAGAAATAAACCTATGATAAATAATTTAAATTAATTATTAATTGTTGTAAGTGCCTGTTTATCTCCACTGATAACATATACAGCATAAAATACAGATGTAGTTAGGTGTAACGTTAGGTGAGATTTAGGATTACAGGTTTGCAAATTGTGTTTGATTTCTTTTTAAATGATACTAATAGAAAATACCTAATTTTGAAAGGGCAATGAGAACTTCTGTGTCAATAAAATGTGATAAATCTTCATTCCTATCTGACTCTTATAGAATGCATATTTTAAAATATTAATTATCTAAATAATCTTCATTCAAAGACAAGGAAAAGTGAAAAGGGTTGATAGAATTCTGTTTGGTCTAACAGGCTTTGAAATCTCTCTGATCTAATTGCATTAGGAGAGAGACAGAAAGAGAGAGATGGAGAGAGAGAGAACTTTCCAATCTGAAAGCCAAAAGCATATATGAATCCAATATTTCCTCAGTATCAATAATTCCAGGAAATATTTGTTAAAATTGATTTAATACATTCAAATTACAGAATTATGAAATAAATTATTTATAATCTGTACAAATGCAATTTAAGAGTATTAGCAATCTATCAAATATTGAAAAATACATTGTAAAACTTTTTAAGAGGAGTTTATATTCTCTGCATCTAAAAATAGCATCAAAATATGCATACTAATGTGGCAAAGTTATTAAAGCTATAAATCATCTACATGTTGAAGATTATTTTAATAAATTACAGGAATGCTAGCATTTGATACTGCTAATATGACCAGAAAAATATAACACTCTCAATAAATTCTAATGCACAGTGTCTGAAATGTTTAAATATACGATATTTGCATACCTGACTGGAAAATACTCTTAAAGAATCCTCTTGCCAGTCGCAGATGAAAAGCAGTGTTCAAAATAGACAACAATAACTTTATGCATAGAAATTCTGGAATCCTGAAATTCAGGATTTTAAGGTGGATTCATCAAAATTATAATTTTTAACGCCTCTATGTGGTATTGTCTTCACCCCAGGAATACATGATTCCCGTAAGTATCAGTGAACATTAACCGGCCTGTCTTATTTACAGATATAGATGTAAACATCTGTAGAASAGCAGACTATCCTAAAGATTAACTGCTTGGTTGCATATTTTACTGTATTACATTCAATTACATATATTACATTTTATTACCTCAAAATACTAGAAAAATGTTTTTTAAGGTAACAATCATTAGATAGAGATATTCTTGAACAAATGGGAATTGGCAACAATGTAACCTATTTGCATCTGCTGGTATTTATGGAACTCCCTCCTTCATCTCCCTGAAGATACTTTTTCATTGTTATTTTTGTGGAGGAAAAGCTGTCTGACATTAAAAGGGGATCATGTTCTAAACTTTATAGTGGTCAAAGACCTCATTGTTATAGTCACAAAGAGCTAACACGGTGAGCTGAGGACTTCTGTTGCTACCATAGTAACTATGGATGAGAAGATTCAGAATGGGAGAAATCTTAAAAACTTGAACGTTTCTCTCAGGGCTGAGCACCAACAAACAATAAGAGTAAGCTCAGAAGTCAGTAAAATGGGTGTAAAGATATATTTTAATTCTTAAGCCCTTTATTTAACCCAAGTATAAACTTTCACTTAGAAAAAGACATGCCACAATGTAGCTGATAATATACTAACTCATAACCAGTATATTTGCAAAACACTTGAATAATCTATGCATATGGACTTCCTAATTCAAAATTCATGCACCAAGATGACTATGCTTTTCATGCCAATATATACAAAGGATTTCAAAGGAGCTTATTTGTAGAAAGACACCTCAGCTTTAGAAGATTTAAAACTGATACAACACTCACGGTAAAACCAATAATATAAAAGATTATTAGGACTGACAATGATTGATTAACATTTCAGACAACAAAAGAAATCCATCAGAAGTAATATATGTAATAATTATACTCATTGGAGGAAAATATTAAAAACTAGCTTTGTTGACATGTTTTTAATAGAAACACATTAGTGATTTTGATTTTTTTTCATTTCTCTTTCACTTTAAATTTTTAACCTCCTTGAGTTTTCAGAACTAAAACAGTGTTTTTATATGCATTTATTTTCCTAAACAAATTAGGATTTCAGTAATATAAGCCTATTTCAAATCTTGGAGCTAAACAGCATTATAAAGTAGTTCATAACAGAGACCTTTAAGGTTTGGTGGAAGAATGATACACACAAAGAACTCTTCATTTGCTTTTCATGTTGCTGATAAATCTAACAGTGCACCATTATATTTTATACCAAGTCAATACTTTATCTTATGAAGTCCAGTGCTAGAAGTGGCTTGAATTTTTATGATTAAAGAAAGGCATTGTTGCACTAATAACATTTTAGTCTGGAAAAATTTTGTATTGTAAATTTGTATTGCCATTCTTAACAGTTTTTTCTTTTTTCTTTTTAGAAAAGTTTTTGATTTGTTGTTGTAGTTCCCCAAATATGTGAGAATCATTCAAAAATGAAAATCATTCCTCTGATATTCCCCAGATTAGAAGCATTGTAAATTAATTCATTTTGTTTGTTTCATTTGTTGTTTTGTTTCATTTTTGTTAAAACTTCTGAGAATTTTTAAAGTAGTATCCATCTCAAACAGCAGTGGTAACATCTCAGTGGTATCCATCTCAAACAGCAGCTTCTGCCTGTCTTTAAAGATAAAGAAATTTTCATGTTTTAATGAAGTATAATAGAAAAATGTATTATGTAATAATTTATAGTAGTTATAAATATGTGAAGTCCTTCAGTGCCAACATGGGAATACATTAAAAATGGACGTGTTGAACAATGAGAAAGAAATGAGATGGACACAGACTCTGTAAATAAGATTAGTTATTTGATGTTTGGTCGGTTTAATTTTATACAATTAGTTATATTGTATAAAATTGAGTAGATAATCAAAAAGCACATGCAGAACAGAATTCCACACAACTATGTTAAGAATGTAGATAAAATTTAAATTATGAACTAGGATAAGGTGAGTCTTACACTTTTGAGTTGAGTCTTATGCTCTAATCACTCACTAGATTATTCACTATTAAGGTCTACATGCAGTAATCATATTACCCCTGAAACTAGGCACCAAAATAGATTAGCAGATGAGGGTTGGTCCCTTCAGGGTTGGAAGGGACCTCTAGAGATCATCTGGTCCAACCTTCCTACTCAAGCAGGCACACCTACAGCATGTGGCACAGGGTGGCGTCCAGGTGGGTTTTGAAGACCTCCAGAGAAGGACACTCCACAACCTCCCTGGGCAGCCTATTCCACTGCTCTGTCACCCTCACAGTAAAGAAGTTCTTCCTCACCTGCAGATGGAACGTCCTGTGTTGCAACTTATGGCCATTTCCCCTTGTCCTRTCGCTGGCCACCACTAAGAAGAACTTGGCCCCTTCTTCCCTACATTCTCCCTTCATGAACTTATACATGTTAATAAGATCACCTCTCAGCCTTCTCTTCTCCAAGCTGAACAGGCCCAACTCACTCTGTCTCTTCTCATACGTGAGATGTTCCATTCCCTTAATCATCTTTGTCGTTCTCTGCTGGACCCTCTCTAGGAGCTCCACGTCCCTCTTATACTGGGGAGCCCAGAACTGMACACAGTACTCCAGCTGAGGCCTCATCAGAGCTGAGTAGAAGGGCAGGATCCCCTCCCTTGACCTKCTGGCAACACTCCTCCTGATGCAGGCCAGGATCCCAYTGGCCTTCTTGGCCACGAGGGCACACTGCTGACTCATGGTTAACTTAGTGTCAACCAGGATTCCCAGGTCCCTCTCTGTAGAGCTGCCTTCCAACAGGTAGACCCCTAATTTGTACTGATGCCTGGGGTTATTCCTCCCCAGRTGCAGGACCCTGCACTTGTCCTTATTGAACCTCAGGAGGTTCCTCTCTGCCCAACTCACCAGCCTGTCCAGGTCCCTCTGAATGGCAGCACAACCCTCCGGAGTGTCGGCCACTTCCCCCAGCTTGGTGTCATCTGCAAACTTGCTCAGGGTGCACTCAGTGCCCTCATCCRGGTCATTGATRAACAARTTGAAGAGCACCGGGGCCAGTACTGACCCCTGGGGGACACCACTGGTCACACGCCTCCAACTGGACTCGGCCCCATTTATCASCACCCTCTGAGCTCTGCCATCCAGCCAGCCCTCCATCCACTGCACCATGCACTCGTCTAGTCCACTTTCCCGGACCTTCCGTATGAGGATATTATGGGAGACAGTGTCAAAAGCCTTGCTGAAGTCAAGGTAGACGACATCCACGGCTCTCCCCTCATCCAGCCAGCCTGTCATACCATCATAGAAGGCTATGAGGTTCGTCAGACCTGATTTCCCCTTGGTGAATCCATGCTGACTGCTCTTCAACACCTTCTTCTCCTCCATATGCCTGGAGATTCTCTCTAGRWTGAACCGCTCCATCACCTTTCCAGGGATGGAGGTGAGGCTGACYGGCCTGTAATAGCCCGGCTCCTCCCTCTTGCCCTTTTTGAAGACTGGAGTGATGTTGGCTCTCTTCCAGTCCTCGGGCACCTCCCCTGCTCTCCAGGACCTCTCAAAGGTGATGGAGAGAGGCTGAGCAATAACCTCGGCCAATTCCCTCAGCACTCTTGGGTGCATCCCATCTGGGCCCATAGATTTTTGAGTGGCCAGTTTGCCTAAGTGATCCCTAACCCAATCCTTCTCAACCTGCGGAAGGTCTTCCTCTAGCCCATTTATATCTCTTCCACTTGAGCCCTGCAGTTCATGGCGGGGTCGCCTTAGCAGTAAAGACAGAGGCAAAGAAGGCATTTAGTAACTCTGCCTTCTCGGCATCCTCCGTCACCAAGGCCCCTTCCCCATTCAGCAGTGCACTAACGTTTTCCCTTGTCTTCCTCTTGCTGYTGACATATTTATAGAAACCCTTCCTGTTGTCCCTGACATGCCTCGCAAACTCTAATTCCACCCGGGCTTTGGCCTTCCTCAAAGGATTGTTGTATTTTTTTTAGGGGAAATATAAAGACAGAAAGGATGGTGACTGATGCAACACTGGAGGAAACGGAAAAAAAAAATCAGGCAGCTAAAATGACTGCATGAATGAAAAAGGAAATCAGAAAGGGTAACAGGAGTAAGAAATTGGTGGGGTGAAAATTCCTTTTGGACAGTTTSTAGCATGTTGTGGTGGCAATTGTCACTGCCCTCAACTAAGCCAGCTGTAATGGGGCATGTTTTATCTAATACTTATGTAGTAGCCAGTAAAGAAAATTTTTATGCCATTGGTGGTACATAAAAGCTGAGAGCAGTGGCCTTTTACAGAGCATGTTTAGTTACAGCATTTTACAAGCTAGATTTTTAATCAACTTCTAGCAATCTCCTCTATCCCTCCACAAGGAAATTGTACTTGCATGCACTTTAAATACTGGATATTTAATATCCACGGTTGCAAAGCATATATTGCTCTCCTTCTCCACCTTACTTCCAGCAGTATCTTACATGTGAAGCCAGAAAGATTCACGGATGAATGATCGAGTAGTGTAAGCCAGTGCAGTATGAGAAGCATTTTCTTCATTGCAGCCGGTTTATGCTTTAACATGTATGAATAAAAAAATCCTGCTATTTTTAAACCTGCTATCTGTAAATACAGATTTTATTAATTCTCCTGTTGATAAGGATTCATAATGGATTTCTTTAAAAAAAAAAAAAAAAAGGGAGGAGGGTCTATGAGACAAGTGAGACAGATGCACTGGTAAGGCTGTAAACSGAAAAGATCAAATGTCTATTTTTAAGTGGCCATAAATTAACTTACACAAATATTGCTTTTCTCCCAAAATATCAACACTGTGTAATGGCTTGTCATGTTAGAGAACTTTGTGAAACCTTGAGATATGAACAGAGAAATATATTTTGATTATCTGTTCGAATATTACCAGAACATATCTGATCTATTTCTTTGTAAGCACAGGCCTGTTGAAGCTAGTTAAGACTAATAGTTAATTAAATGCTCAGTGTGAATAATGACAGGAAAATTGTGTCCTTAATGATATAAAAATGCTTGTGGACCCATAATTAGTTATAAAGGTCAGTACCATTACCATCCAAAATTCATTACTATATTAGTTATGGACTCAGAATTAATTGATGGACTATATCAGATATATACTATATATCAGATATATACTATATAAAATCATTTCTTAAAAAATGATCTTTTTGACATATATACATAAAGAAAGACTGCTCCAAAATGTAAGGGATTTGATAGAATAAAAAATAATTATTCATTAATAAATGATTTTTGAATTAATTAATTATATTCATTTGCCAATTTATAGATGATTGTGCAAATCCTCTTACCCCAATCTTTCTATATTGTTTATACTGGTGTATAGAGAACGTCTTGGGTTTTTCTTGTTTTCTCTCATTTTTCCCTGTATAGAATTGTTGTAAGTGCATCAGTCACTTCAATTTTCACAAATTCAATTTAAAATATTTTTTTTCTTGAAGAGCAGAGTCAAGAACTGAGTATAGATATTATTTCATGTAAAGTTCCGTCAGTGGCATTAACAATTGCCTAAATCTATAAGTAACTACATATTGCTAGGTCTTTCTTCTCAAATGATGGACATTTGTATTGCAGAAATTGTCATTATTTGATCTTAAATGCAATGACATCTCACTTTATATCACTAAATTTCTATCAACACAAAATACAAAGCTTCCCATGAGTAATATCTCAGTTTTCTGTGGTCATAGTATTTCCTAAGTTTATCTTACTGGCAGACTATATCATTCAATCTTCTGTTCAATGATCTTTAATAATACTTAGTGAACTCTACATTCTTTGCACATGTTAACAATGTGAGCAGACTTACGTTTATTTTACATCAGGGTTTCTTATTGACACAATACTGTGAATGCAGGTATCCTTTGCAGAGCTAGCTACCACACACTTGAAAGCTCAATCCATTCTGGCTTGAGGAATGACGTATTCTACTGAATTCAGTAAGTCTGGGAACAAGCTCTTGTTTATTTAGTGCCTTTATCTTTTTAGATAGGTTTGGGTTAATTGTCAGTTTTCATGTATGTTTCAGTAGATTGTTGATTGTAATGCATCATATTCTCTGTGTTACTTTTATATTTTTCAGAAGACAAAAGAAAGTGTATTATACATACTAATAAGCAGCTTAAAAACAATTGTGTTTTCTCAAATAGATTACATAAACCTAAAAGTACTTGAGTGGCACAGGTAAGTGCTTAGTTGCTATGGAACTTCATTCCAGAGTTCTGCACCATTCCCTGGCCAATAAATATCAGTGTGGCTGGGAGTAGAATCTTCACTTAAAAAAGAGAGGATAAAATTAAACTATTACCTCACATGCCTAGCCTCCTTAATTTAAAAGGGTTGAAATGACTGAGATGATTGAGTAATATATTTTTATATTATCTTTTATAAAAGATTCATAATACTTTTATGATTCAGTGATATCAGTGAAATATTACTTTGTTAAAATTTAAAATTTAAAATGTTTTGACATTTAAAAGATGCTTCAGGCTATGAACAACTCAGTGCACTAAATAGAAAGTATGCTCTTGTATGTCTGGTTGTAGACATATAAAAGCTGTCCATTTCTCTTGGTTTCTTACAATTCTGTGGCTTTATTTTCTTCATTTAACACCTGAAAGGGATAAAAGAGTTAATATGCCCCACTGGGCATGAATTAAACTATGATTGGTTTACTCATTAATTTGTCTGTTGGCATAGCAGACCTTTTACTTAACAGCGTAGAAATCTCTAGTATTTCTGGGATATTCTGATTAAAGTGTTCATTTAATTACACATACAGCTTTGATCTTCATTAAAGTTATATACATATTGTCATATATATGAATATATATATGTTATATATACATATAACTTTGTATATAAAACCTTAATGAAGATCAAAGTTCTCCAGCACTTTCATGCAAGTGTGATGCAGCTGTTAGGCCAGTATTTGGATGGCGTTTGTGTGGCTTCTGCACAAGAAGGTAGTAATATTCATGGAGAAACCATTGTTTTAACTTTTTTTTTTTTTTTAAGTCATTTTACTGATACAAAAAAATTAAATAATATAAAAAAAATAAAAAAAAAAAAGAAATAACTGCCTTGTTCTATAGAAAAACCACGGGTGAGTAGGATTACCAAAGACCAACATTCACAGTCCAATTTTTGTGGAAAAAAAAAAAAAAACTGTCTTTGCAAGACACTTTCAAGTTTTTGTTTCTTTGGAAAAAAAMACCCTTCAAGGATACTTTCTGCTTATTTGTGAATTTTATATCAGAAGTTTCCAGTAGTAAACTATTACTCTGTAAATTGGCTATCATCACACTCAATTATAATTCTCTAGGTGACGCAATCAGAATTACTGCAATGTTAAGAGTTCGGTTCTTTTCTGAAACTTTATTAAAAAAAAWATTAATGGAAGTTATGCAAGTCTGTTGAGATATACATGAATTGATGCCATTCTCCTTCTACCACAATATATTTAACTTTTGTCTTTTTTTTTCCATCATTAATAATAGYATTTATTAAAAATGTGCATTGAAAGAAAAGTATGTGTAAATTGATCAACTTCAAGAGAACATCTACTGAAAGCCACATCAGTTAACAGTTTAATAACATATTGATTTTGGAACACTTTTGAATGTCTATATTTACAATCTTCACATTYTCTTTATATGTTGAAGAGTGTGATTTTGTTAATATCTATTACTTTTAAGGATAATAGCACATGCGCAATTTGTTCTAACAATGTTCATTATAGTATTTATGAGGCAATGCAGCTTGGAACCACCAGACAAAATATAGATGGTACTATTATACTCTCTTTATAACTACTGGAGAAAAAAAAGAATTGCCTAGAGTAAGTCAGATAAGCTCTTTTTCATAAAGGAGGACTTGCTAAGAGGTCTGGTTCAGATACAGACATGTACATTCTGTTTTTTTTTTTTTTTTTTTTAATGAATGTGTGAAGAATCCCATCATAAACTTCACTTGACTCCACAGTCCCTGCTGGGCAGAGCTCTGCAACAGAATCTTGCGACATAGATACATGAACATTTCTTCTTTGAAAACTCTCTAGAAATATTTGATGTTGCTAATGTTAAAAAGAACAGAATTGCTTCTCTGTACCAGTCAGAACCAAGTACTGTAATTAATCTGTTTAGTATCTTTTATCAAATGGCCTAGAGGAGGTGATGGAGRATACTCTTATCAAGTTTGTATATGACACCAAAATACAGTGACCAGATGATATCCTAGAGGACAGTGCTGCCAGTGTGAGGGGCAAAGAGAGACTAATCCAACCAAGAAAGAATGAGCCAAAAAGAATCCCCTGAAATCCCACAAGGAGTAGGAAAGGGAATAGGGAAACATAAAGGGGAAGGGACAGAAAAGTGTTTTCTTTTAAAGAATGTCAAATCAGAAATGTCAAACTATAATATTATATGTGCTTCAGAATGCAGGACTGACTGAAGGTCAATCTGTCTACTRTTTAGAGGGCTTAGAGGGTCCATCATTGAATCTCCACTTGGAATTCTACACCTTCCTGCCTAAATTTATACCTAAATATCAGTCTAAATATAATTTAACATCACTGAATATATACAGAAATAATCCAAGAACTAGATTCCCAGCCATATCACCTAAGCARAAGTTTAGTCTATAAATCCCAGACCTATTATTCAGACCTATTACTCAGACCTATTTACCATCTTGACATGTTTCTGAACTCATACAGAAGAGAAATTGAGACTAGAGTGCAGTTCTTCGGCGGGTTTAGGTACTCTGTTCCGTGTGCTCCTGTCCAGGAGCCCAGCTACCCATTTCCTGTTTTGAAGGTGATTTAGGCTCCTGATTCAGCTTCATCCTTGACCTCAGTACCAACCACAGTCCCTGGTGTAAATATACTGTTACATTACTAAAACAGAATGTCATTATTTTCTTTCTTATCACTTCTTCTGAATCTGCGTATTTTGTCTTTTGCCTTCACAATGATTCTGCATTAGCTAGGAACATTCACAAAACTATCATTTTAAAATGCTCCATGGCCTTCTGGTTTACAAATTAGGGAGCTGAGGGTTAATCCTCTGCATGAAGATAATATACAGCTCCCTCTCCTTATTCAAATATTATACAGTGATAGGAATTTTACCTATTTCTTATTGAGGTCAATGCAGCACAAATATCTATGTGTGCTCAGACCAGCGAACAGCCAACATTTTTGAGTTTTCATGGGATCTCTGTTTTCTATATTCCTGATGACTGTGCCTATACCAATGTGTCTAGAATTACTTTTTAATTCTTAAGGTCTGATGGGCACTAAATGGCCTGGCTGAGTACTGGGTTGAAACAGGCCAGGGAATAAAGTTCACACATAGATTGGTATGAACTCTTGAGGTCTGAACAGATGCCAGCCCAGATTATAAGAAGTCAAAATCTATTCAGAAACTAAGCACATTTACATCTAAATAGGTTTAGGCTGGAGATACATAGACAGCTCAGTTAATCCAGGAAGCTCTACAAGTTGTGTTCAGTAACACAGATGAAGATGCCTAGGCATGTTTTTGCTTGAAAAGTTTGGTAGCTTAATCAATTCAGTTCTGATTTAGGCCAGTTAGATAAGGTTTTTCTGCATTTGCTGACCTCTAACTTTTACTTAAATAGCATTTTAGGTTCTCATATGCTCTGGGACCAGGCTCCTGGAGTTTTGCAGAAATACTCTTTTCCTATGAATATTAGAACAGATTTTTTTTGTGCTAGCTGTTAGGCATTGACAAAACATTTAACCCCCAAGGCACACAAATCTGAAAGACTGAACTATCTAATATTGTATGTTCCTGTCTCTGATATGAAAAACATACATTTCTTGATGACTAAACTAATGAAGAAAGAAAATGAAATGTTTGCTTACATTATTAAAAGAATTTAAGTAAATTCTTTTATTACACTACCAAAATGCTGAGGTTTTATGGAATTTTACTATATATTCTGAATTAAAAGAAATTCCTACAATAAAAAGATATAGAAACTAACTAATGGGGCAAAGTGTATGTCTATATGAAGTTTATTTGATATAACAAAATGAAAATAACAATCTTGAACCATCCTATCTCATTAAACAAGCCAGTTCATTGCTAGTGTTAGATTAGAATGTTATAAATTATGCTCCTGATACATTTGTAATTGTTGTTGAAATGTAAAGGGCACTAGAGAGAATTTAAAGAGACTCTAGATACACTTAACGAATGTCTCCAGGAAAAGCTATCCTTTAGAGAACTGAGGCATAAATAAGCACTTTATCCTTGAGGGAAGTCTGTCTTTCAATATACTAGAATATTTAGTTTTCTTGGGAGTTCTGTATTGAGATTATCCAGGTGAAAGACAAAAATTAAGTCCTAATTTTGTGTACCACAGTGGCAGAAAATATAAAAATATTTATTTATTCCAAGGACATAGTTTATGGGTTCACTTGTTCAATTAAATCAGAGAAAATTACAAATTTCTAAAGACAAAAAAAGACAAATCAGAAAACTTTAAAGAAATTGCCTCACAGTCCCTGAACACTTAAGCCTCTTTCATTTTCATAAGGGGAGTGGCAACGATCTAGTTCTACTGACTTTATAATTAGCACCAGTAGAAGTAGAGTCATCTCATCTAAATTTAGCTACCTTAAAATGTAAGTAAATGTAATCTAGAATATATGTCTTGTTTAGTCTCATTCTGTGAGAAATGAGGAATCATTTACAGCACATGGGTTATTCCATTTCATTTTTCCTGAATACTACCTAAGAGGGGGCTAACATGCCCTTGTGTCTTCCTTAATGGAATTAAAAGTTTAGATTACCAAATGCCTAATTCTAAGGTGGAAAAAATACTTGAAACAAATCCTAGCTTTACTTTGTTTAGCTCATTTTATTCAGTTTCTGATATAATTGTCATCAACATAATGCCAAATTACTCTTCAAATAAGCAACATGGATAACATATTTGTTTAGAAAACAAATGTTATTTAAAAAAGCCTTCCTTTGCAAGTTTAATATTTTCTAGGGAGGAGTAACTCAGTATGTCACTAGATTGTGAATGAATCACTAAATAGAGTTAAAAATATAACAAAATCAATACACTTTAAAAAGGATGAATACCATTTTTTTTTTCTTTTATTCATAGATTTAAGGCAAAGAATAATTAACTGACTGATGGCAGAATCCTGACACTGTGAAGAAAGCTGTTGATTCATACATTTACTACATGATTAATTTTGTGATTTTAGATTGATCATTTTATAGATGTTAGTGCTAAAAATAGCTATTTTACATACATTGCTAACAAAAAGTTAACCTTAACAAAATATCTTTTTTTTTTCTTATATAATGAAGACACTTCATAATATTAGGTCTTGACTTTATGATGAGTTGGGAGGTTTTATTAGTTTGCAGCATCTTGCAATTACAGATCCATAAAAAACAGAAGTACATCCAGAGGTGCCTACTGGGGTCTTATCACAGAATTCTCATTTGCATGTTAACTAGAACATTATTTTTTTTTGTTTAAGTATAAAGGGCCGCTTTTGAAATATCTAATTGTTAGAATCAGAGACATGGTTCCTTGTTCAGCAAATCTCTAAGAATAAACATAACTAGTGTGTATGTGTAATACTGTATTATTCATCAAGATCCCAATTTTACTGAAAAACCTTGCTGGTTCTCCTGTAAGAGGCACCTGCTTCTTATTTATCATCAATCTTAGAATTTTCAGAAAGCTCAGCCTCTCATAGTTGATGCTGACCTTTCAGATTAATTCAAGTCTTCCTTAAGTACCAAAATAAAGGACTAGAGTGTAGAAGAACCACTATTATCTGATGCACAGTAAGTTTTTTGCAAAATATCTAACCACTTCTGTTACTCCATAAACTGTCATTAGAGCTCTTCCTCTGACATTTTAAACCAAGACAAAAACAGTTCAAACATTCATAGAGTAATTCAGGCTCTTAAACATGATTTTAATAATATTCAAGGAAAATCTACAAACTACAAAATGAGAGAGATAACATTAGAAAATGTGACTTGATAAGGCGATTATTGAAAGTGTTTGAAAAGTAGCCCAAAATGAACTATATTTTTTTTTGTTGTTGTTTTTTTTGTTTTGTTTTTTTTTTTCCTAAAATATGGAAATGTGAGACCAAAAAAAGTAAAAGCAATGTCTGGAGAGCAATACATAGAGTATGTGTGATTTTGTAGTTGTATAAGTCAGTATTATTGAAAAGTAGCATATTTATTTGGGTCACTGTAGCTGGTCTACTGACTTTTGCTTGACAGCTGTGAGAAATTTATCTTTTTTTTCAATTTGACAAAAATTAAGAACTAGACAACAGACATCCCAAAATATTTGTAGAGGCTAAAGGAATAGCAAACTTCCTTTCCTCCAAAGAAAAATAAAAAGTACAAAGAGTAAGAAAAAGAAAAAAAAAAAAAGAAATCCAACCACTAAAATTGCTAACCTTTGTGTGAATTCCCAAGTGCTTTCTTTAATGAAGTCATTTCTACAAACTGAGGTCATCTGTGCATCCCCTGTTAGGTCTATCGATTTGCAGTGATAAGGTGGTAGAAATAACAGACTATGGCAGCTCAAAGTGTAACAAAGCCTAGGCTCTCAACCTGCAAGTCACATAGAGGTGCTATTTTTCCAAACTGCTAACTGAGAAGGTTGCCCTGATAGAGTCTATTAGGATGGGAAGATTAGTGCTTTGATAAAGAGGCAAAATATTAAGGTTTTTTTAAAGAGGCAAAATATTAAGGTAAAATTAAGTAAGGTTTTCTGTTTTGTTTTGCCTTTAAAGCAGKTATTGGAGTAATTGGAAAGACTCATACTGATTCTGTATAGTCATGAATCAGGCATAATTCTTACAACACAATATAATAATGGAAAGAAAGATAACTTTTAACTCTGCTGATACTAGTTATTTAAAGTGAACTCAAAGGACTGTGCTTCTAGAATTTAAAAAAAGAAATTACAAATTCACTATGTTTTCATTAGCAGTTAAAAATTTCTAAAATTTAGCATTATTTGCTAAGTAATCTCCAATTAAAGGTTTTGGCTATTCTGTTCATAAACAATGGAATAGCATTTTTTTTCTTATTCTTATTATTTGTTCTTAATAATACCAAGGTACTTGATTATTCAGAGAAAATATAATGCATAAATTTATAGCCCGTTTATAGGGTTAGATACAGAAATATGTATTTTTTTTTAGTAGTTGTATTCTCCTGTAAACAGTAAAATGCAAAAGTAGATGGGCTGCCTTTTCCTTGATTACACTGGACAGAATAGGAGAGAATAGAACTAGAAAACCAGTCCTTCACCATTTTAAAATATAGTGCACAGAGGAAATAAGTAAATGTTTCATAGAAAAGAAATATTTGCAGAAGGCATATAAAATCATTGTAATCATCTATTCAGTGGCTGATAATAAGCTTTTTGACTACATTAGCATTAATGAAAAACAAAACAAAACAAAAACAAGTTAGCAACAGTTTGGTGGCCTGGAGGCCAACAGTTCATATCTGTAGAGCTAAAACTGCAAGCCAACAGCTCTTAGCTGTAGAGCTAAAACTCTCCTGTGCATTCCTCTGCCCTCAGGCCAAAACCATGCCAAGAGCTGTATATTTTAATAGCTGAGATGATCATGTGTGATGCATGGCTCTGTGCATTTGAGACTCTTTAGTCAACCCTCAAAATTTCCATTAGCATCAATGTAGTACCTCAAGGTGTGGTGTTACTTTTTTTTTTTTTTTTTTTCCTTTATATATAAAATGGCTTTTCTGAAACTTTATCAGTTTTCTTCCTTCTACATGCCATTCTCAAAATTACTTTGCTTCTTTATAAAGATGCCAGGTTATGATAGGAAAATATTACTTCATGATAATTAYCAAAGCTTCAAAATAAGTTTACAAGGCCTATCTTCTCTACAATCTTTTAGATCATTTTTCAAAAAGCTAGAGTATTTGGCAGTCATCATCTTCATTACTGTCAATACTTTATCAAAGCCTTATTCTGTAACTATTATTAGTTTACTTACTATAGCATGAATAAATCCCATCTACCTTACATTTAACAAAAAGTCTTTGCACTGAYCAGTGTGTGCTCTAAAATCTTGGTTTATGTGCGTGAAAGACACACAGAAACACACATTATTTAGTTTAGCAAATTATGTAGGAAAATTAAAGAAAGTTAGTGACTGGGAATATTACTTAATTATGCTGTAGACCAATCCCCTCATTGGATTTTACTTTAAGTTACTAACATATTTAATATTAATGCATCCATTGCCTTTTCTGTCCTGGACTGCTAAAACTGATATGTCAAACTAAGTTAAAAATCCACTCTTAARGGAAAATTTAGCCTGATATACGTGTGAAATTATTTTTAATAAAATTCTCGGTAAAAAAAACAACTAAACAGCCAAAGCTTAGCCCACAACTCCATAATCTAAGTGCAGAGTTCTTCGTCTGTTTTCGTTCTTTTCTGACTTCCGGAGTATCCTAAAAATTTTCACCTAATTCTGTTAGTGTTGGCTATAGTAACACAAGACAACAATATCTTTTTGCTTTTCAACCTTCAATCCTATTAATTACTCAAATAATTATTTTTTATGTTTTTAATTTCCTGTTATTTGAGGGTATATTAATTCTATAGGGATAAAAGTACCATATTTTTTCTTAATGTGAAAATTGGCATCAATTGGACATTTGCCTTTCATGTGGATTTTTTTCTATGATCTCTATGAACATGCTTTACAAATATTCTTTTTATATCTCATTTAGTTCACTTAAAACTACTAACATATCTAACATTTGTTGACTCCATATATAATCAGAATAACCAACTGATGAAGTGTAGTCAAGACAAATCACCAGAATGAGAAAAGACCATAAAAAACACCACTTAAGGTCTGCAGCAGGGAACATCTTGGTATTTACAATCTTGTATTCCTAATCATTTGGTTGCTAAAACAATAATAYTGGTAGCTAGGAAAAAAAAATGTTGTGATCAGATGGGATTGTTTGTAAGAGTTGAATAGCAGTATCCTTGGCTGTAACTCAAGAGCAAGCTCGCACAGCAGGCAGAGGATAAATGCTCAGCGTTGACTGTCACTTTACACTGTAAATGGGGAGTTGGCTGTTCAGGCTTTGTTACTGTCAGGGGGTTACTCAAATCATAGTCCTCTACTTCCATGAAACTGTTCATAGCTCCAAGGAGTTAAATTAGCTGCTACTAAATCAGCTTTTCCATTTTCATAAGTAGAATGAATCTTAATGATAAATGAATGAGCAGAATGTAATAATTTTTAACAGTATTCAGAAGGGGCAGTGTGAAATCCCTTTCTGATGGATGTAACTTTTTTTATGTCTTGATAAATGATTCCTCTATGATCTATATACTGCTAAAGAACAAAGCKTAATATTATGGTAATGCTGAATTTAATAATTTCATGCATTACGACTATGTATTACTATATGGATTATGTCCAGCCTGGTTTCTTCCTGTCCATGAAAGAGTACTCACCTCAAAGAAATAGACGATTTGGTAAACTCTATTTAAGGGTACATCATAATCTTCAAAGAACAACTGACAGTATTATTTATATTTCCAATTTCCTGACTAGGAAGTCCCTTGCCAAAAATGGTTAACTTTGACTTTTTGACATCCTCTCAGGCCAGCTGGAGAAAGGGACTTGACTGTTTGGACAGTTGTTCAATAGTCATAGGAGCATTCATTTTGGATGCACAGATCAACACAGCCCTGTTGCACGTGTTTTAGATATCCGTAATAAGTAAACACGCTTACAATGTGCCATAATTTTTTCATATTCATTTGCCATCTGTGCAGCACATGTACAGTTCATCTATGTGCTCAGAATGAATTGAACTCACTGATAAAGTCTATGTTAGTAAGCAATGCAGATCAATAGGACTGGGCTTGAATAGTGAAGCAGTTGGTACTTAGGATGTGATGTCCACACTACAAGCATTTTAGAGGCACTGTAGTTTTGACAGATTGCCCATTAGCTGCACAGGCACAGGAGGTCTCCACCCGGAGTGTGCACTTTCCTTTTTCTCGAAAAGCCCACAGAAACATGGCAAGAAATACCTGCAGATTAAGAAGAAAAACAATGTATATTTGCTGTTTTCTTCTGATTATCTCTTTTAAATAAATTTATGGATAAATAGTCAACTGTATATAAATTCAATGAGTCCAGTGAGTCTACAGTCAATCTGGGTTATGGATTAACCAGAACTGAGTGATCTCATGACTCAGAAAATCATCAGAATATGAAGCTCTGCAGTCTTCTAAGGGGAAGGAACATGGGCATAACTGCTGCACTATTGCTTCCCAAACCAGATTAAGCATCAACTTTTAAAAGATTTACTGAAATTAGGATTGCTAACAACTAATGGCACATCCAGAATGAACAGTAACCCTTTTGTAAATAATGATAGTAATAAATTTGTAAATAAAAATAATAATTAAAAAATATAATACATTCTCAAACTTTCTGTCATTACAACCAGAAGCACAATGGAATTAGTGACTTTTAGAGGTCTGTTGCATTCTCTTTGTGGACAGAAAAAGTAGCTTAATTATTGAAATGAGGCTGAATACCATTAGTATACTGTAAAAAAATGTATTTACTTTTCAAATGGTGCTCTCACTTTTGACACATCTTATGGAAGACAGGTTAGCAATTCAAATTCATTTTTCATGGCTATTTTATTTCTAGAAAACTGGAAATCTTCACTACTTACAAAAATTAAATCTTCAGACTACAGAAGTGTATCAAAGCAAATAAGTATCTTGTGAAATACAGCTATGTATTCCACAGGTCACAGACATAATAAACAGACTGATTTGTAGTGGAAATGAATTTTAAATGTTTTTTTCTGGCTATACTGAGCTATGCTTATACAAAAGTTCAATATACTGAATGAAAATTCTCTAATGTACTCGCCAATATTGTCTATCTGTTTACAGTACTTGCCTGATCTCTGCTAGATGTTATTTGTTCCCTTGAACTCTGCTATCTCTGAGAAATTTGGTAATCTCTGGGGCGTATGCTTCTATAGCATTTAATATATAACTATAACTAGAGCATCTGCTCCTTTACTTATAAAACACAGATTCATTATAAACTTCTTACGATATAATAATGATCTTAAAATAGTAATATTATGATAATTCCAATACTGGTTGCTTACAGACATCTATTCAATTTGCATAATTTTATTATTTTTAAATAAAGAATTGCTTATTTCTGGGCTGACATACGCAAACAGAAAAGTAAAAGGAGAGGTGAGGTAGAAAGCAGGAAATGCTTGATGAAAGATGGAAAAGATGGTGGAAAAAAAAAGAAGTACAGTTATTATATTCTGAGATCCACTATTCTGAGATCAGAAAGAACCATCACACTACCCTGTCCTCAGAATTATCACATCAGACATTTCTCATTCACTGATAAAGGTGTAGTTTGGAGGCCCTGGTGTTGGTGGACAATCTTTTCTTTTCCCACCAATACTTTTTATATGATTGTGAGACAAAGGCTCCCACAACGTTTTCATTAACTCCAGCTTGTCACAGTTCAAAGCCCATCTTCATAGTGTCTGCAGAAACTTGACAGGTTTTACTAGATTGCAATCTAGTACAGATGCAAAATACTACTCTAATTGACAGAATACACAAGCAAGTAAGAAGGACAGGCTTTTTTTTTTTTTTTTTTTTTTTTTTTTTTTCTCCTCTTTGCCTAGGGTGAAGAGACATCTTTAATTTGACAAATTAGAGGATTAGTGGGATTCAAATATGAGAAGCAAGCCTTTGTCATCATTTTGTTGCTATTGCTGCTGGCAAATTGCAAGGTTTTGCTTAGTTGTTCTGACTTGATAGAAGCCCTTTGCAGAGTAATGATGGCAGTATCTGCTGGGCATTAAGGTAAGAATTAAGTAATCAACACAAACATATCGATCAGCAGGTCAGCCAAAGGCATCCTGGCAGATCTGCTGTCCTCAGATCTCTGCCTCTTTGAGAGGCAGAATTCACTTTCACTCTTTCAACAAGTAGCTCTCCTGGGCACTGACCTCCCCAAAATAGTCCAAAACTTTCAGCACTTAGCAAACTTCAGATCTGTCATTATGGTCTCTGTCTTCATGCCTGGCACTATTCTTTGCTTGCCTATTGCTTTCACCTTCCTATCAATGCCCTGGGCCTCAATGCAGTGGGCCTTTCAAGATCATACAGAACTGCTTGTAGGAAGAAAGTAAGTGAAAAAAATAGTTGCAATCAAACTCCCATGTATGATGTTCTTTGTTTTTTGTTGCTGGGCAGTCCACTAAATTAGCTTTGCTTCTGTGTTCCAGAGGGTAGGTGCTGAGGCAAGCAGGAAACTAGACAAGATGTGCAAGCAGAAGGGAATGAAATAAACCACAGCTGGAATCATACAGTTCCCTCACTTATTTGGGAAGATGACTATGACAGCTAAGCAATTTGCTGACACCACTAATCTAGCACATGTCACTGCTCCAAATGCTAGGAAAACTCTCTCATTTGCTCTCACTTTGCCATGGGTGTACTACTCCCTTCAGCTATCAACCTTAAATCTTATCAAACTGCCTATACGGCCTATGCCTAATCTTACCAATGGGTCATTTGCAAAGCAACCTATCAGAAATGAATAGGAAATGGCTTTTGTCACTTAAAATAATTTTTTGAAATTCTAGAAAGTTTCCCTGCTCTAAAGTGAACTCATCAAAAATCACTAAAAATGGTCACAATTATCACAAAATGGTAATTAATACAATATATTAATAATTTCAGCATTTTCATTTTGAAATTATTTTGTGTCAGATGCGTTAAAATCTGTATTTTGCTGTGGAAAGATTTTAACAGAATTTATGATTTAAAAGATTTTATGATTATGTAACAAGATTTTATGATTAAAAAGAAAAAACTAACATATGGTTTCTTTGAACATTTGTACTTTCCAAAGCAACTAGCTCCACAGGAAAATCATAAGTTCAAGGTGTAGAAATGATAATATTACCTTATAGCTATTAGAGTTTATCCTCCGAAGTGGCTTAATTTCAAACTATGAGGGAAAATATTTATGATATATACATGAGATAGGATGCAGAGTTTAATATATTTTGTCTATCCTGAAAAAAAAAAAAAAAGGTTTAGTTTATATATATTTAATAAGGAGAAGGTGGCTAGCATAAATATTACACATGCCATAAGAGATTATAATATTTTGAAAACATTATATCAGGGACTTTTTCATCTTCAATGATAGATATTGCTCAGCAGTATCTAAAGCTGACCAGTAATGAGGATCACTCTGTCATAAAAGAATATTAGACTGCATGAGCTCAAAGCATTTCAGCAAACACATAAAAGAATATCATTAATTCATTTGACAGCACAGAGTGTAGCAGTCAACCACAGAAGTGTATGATATTGAAAAGAAGAAAAAAAAAGTTTTAATTCTAGTCAATTCATGTTAAAARAGAGAGAGAGAGAGAGAGAAGGAAAACATAGCAATATCTGAATTTTTGAAGTGCAAATATTGTTTTGTAATCTAATAAAATAATATCAAATATTTGATCTAAAACAGTGCTAATGTTTTCTAAATTTAAATGCTGTCATCAACTTGTAAGTGTTTAATAATTTCCCTAGAGGTCATAGCATCCCAATTTTGCTGGAGAGTGTATTGAAAGTTGTACACGCAAGAACAGAAATGTCAACAGGTCCTCGTAGCCACTAACATTAATATGAATTGTACCTGAATTACAAAGAAGTTAGTATCATTGAGGAATTACAGGAACTTGTTATATTATCGTTAACAATAATAAATTGATTTTGACAGAAACTAGAAGGTAAATAAAAGAAAAACTACATGAACCAAAATCTCTGATTTTAACGACTAATTAAAAAGTCCTTAAAGAAATAATTGAAGAGAAATAATTTTAACCATGTAAACTGTAGACCAATTGAGTGACTCTCTCATGAGTATAATACATTCTGCATAAGGGAATGTGGAAAGAGAGCATCTGCTTTGCTTCATTAAATTATTTGGTTAAGGGCTATTCAATTTAGAAGAAGTATCAAGGAAAGTGATAAGCAGATAAACAAACCTAAGAGGTAAGTAATAATGGAAATAATGACAAAGACCAGAGCTCTTCAGTCACTTACTGATAGGCCATTAACAGAACTACTCAGGCATAACTTTGAATGGAGTTAATCTGAACTTTTTAACTTATAAGAAAGGGGAAACAAGATTAACAAGATAAGTAGTAAGAGACGGAAAAGAAGACTGATTTTTTTTTAGAAAGTGTGCCATATGTAATACTAAGTAACAGCATGTATTGCATATAATATGCAAGTATTATATCCTATAATATTGTGTTATTGTAAGAATGATGGTATAATTATGTGCTATATATATATGACACAGAACATGTTATAATAGATAAAAGTTTGTCTTGTAGTGCTATCTTTTATTTATTTTCACAGAGATTACATTCCTGAGTTTTCTGTGAGTCTACGTACAGTATGCATATATATTTAGGGTAGATTATATGGTAATTTGAATAGCTACGTATCTACTAGTGGAAAACACAGTTTTGATATTTTGATAAAAATTTATATCCTAGAACCCATACATCTATATTTATATCAAATAATCATATCAAATGTGATAGCTGCAAAACAATTTAATTAAATCGCATTTGAGATACCTGGACAAATAATATGTTTATTATCAACTCTGAATTGAATTAAAAATGCAGAATCTGTTTCAGTAAATTCTGAATAGGAAATACAGAGTTTAGTTCTACATATATGTAGAATTATGCACTAAAGTGCTAAAATCATTAAAAACATACTTTTTTGTATTGTGTTAACATATGAATAATAAAATCACAAAGAAAAAATTGCTCAAAAATGATTTCTTCTAACAGTCAAGTTTATCTATATATTCTTTTTAATGATATTATAATTTGTTTGTTATAGTATATTTACTATTTTAACTACTACTATTTTAAAAGGAGCAATGTGAAATTATGTGTTGGAGTCTGCCTACCCTTATTTTAGATGCTTAGTTCAGCTGCCAACAAATYAGGCAAAAGAACATCTTTCTATGCATAAACTGGGAGCCTAAATATAGCACAGTCATTCAGTAATGTTTGATTTTCCACATTAGGTTTCTATAGTATCTAGGATTTTGAAGAAAGCACTTTAAATTGTAAATACTCACACTGACTTTCTTTTCTCTCACCTGTTTAGTAAAAGCTTTATCTCCTAGCATTCAGMCAGATTCCATGTAGAAACCAAGTACTCTGCTACATGAGTTTCCTGGAAAGCTTAGTTTTCTAGGCATGCTCAAACAGCATTTATGTCATTCAAGGAATTTATTTCTACTGTCTTACTATTTAAGAAGGAATGAAGACAGGAAATCCAAATACTCATTTTGATTAATTTCAAGTTTGATCCATAATTTTTTGATCACTCCCATTAGTTATTTTAAAGATAAAGTCTGGACATAGTTCTGTGGATTATTAATCCCAAAAAGGAATTTGMATGAGACAATGCTATGTAGAAGAGCTTAGGCTGGAAGGCACTTTTGAAGGCCAGCTGATCCAATCTCGTATTGGAAGCAGGGCTTTAGATTAGGTTTTCCAGAGTCCTGTCAAGATACCTTGAATATTTCCATTAAAACTGAAACACTTATTTGGGCAACTTATTCCAATATTTAATTGGTCTTCTGGTGAAGAACCTTTTTCTTCCAGATGGAACTTCCTGTGAAGCAATTTATCCATTACCTCTCATACTGTTAGTGTGAATCATTGTGAAAAGAATACCTCTGCTTTGTGTGTTTCTACATTTTACATACTGGAACACTGATCTTTCTTTTCTTCAGGCAGAACAAACCAAGCTTTTTCAACCATTCTTTATATGCCAAGCTCTCTACCCTGCCCTAGTCATTCTGATTGCTCTTCACTGAACTCTTTCAAATTTTGTAATGAATCTGTTTAACAACACTGCACATTACATTTAGATGTTTAACTCATAACAAAAGAGAAAAGTATGATCTATTAAATACAGATAAAATTTTAATATGTTTATATAAACTAAGCAACCTTCTATGCAATTTAAAGTAAAACTGCATCATGCACACACAAAAATATTAACATAATAAAAAAATACAGTATCTGTGTTCTTTCTGTAAAGATTACTAAATATGTTCCACTATCCAATAAACCTGTAGCGCTCATAATTGACTCTACATTCTTCTAATTTTGGATATTCTTTTTTACCTCTTTCGAAAGGGGAAAAAAATCTAGAAAAGCTTTGTTTTCCATGGCAAAACATGACATTCATGAGTTTTGCCAGCAGCAAGGATTATTTCCCACAGCTCTCAGGTTAAATTAGAAATGGATGAACTTCTAAACCCTTGAAGTATAGCTGAGATTTATCTGCAACTTTTCTTAGTGGCCTAAGGCCTCCAGTAGTTATCATTCAGCATTCCGCCGTATGTTTGGAGAGTTAAAATTATATTGTATTGTACCATTTAGGAAGAACCAAAGGAAGGGTAGTTTAAGAAGTCACCTTTAAGAGGAAGACTCGAGACATTATTCTCTCTCTTCTGCTGACACAATTCAAACTATTAATTTATTGCCCACCTTTTTGTTATAAATATATCTGTCCCCAACCCTGAGCTTGTCTAGATTCACTACCCAGCAAATGACCAACCTCTATGTGCCTACTTCAAATCCTTTACCAAAGCATCTGAAGGCAACAGGAGCAGGCTTCAGTCCCATGCCAACTGTGCCACCTGCTCTAGGTGTCCCTGCTCGAGCAGGGGTGCTGGACTATATGATCTCTAGAGGACCCTTTCAACCTTAACCATTCTGTGATTCTGTGAAATCACAGATTTATTCTACTTATCTTTCTTTTTATATCTCGGTAAGATAAATGCTTATTACTCTCCAAATTTTACTGCAGTTGTGTAACACAGAGATATTTTTTTCTAGGATGTTCTAGCCTAAACAGGTAGAGTATTCTTTGCTCTAGCATTCCTTGATTCCAGACCCTTAAATCTTTTGTTTCTGCTTCTTTCWTTTTATTGTCATTTATCTTTCTCTGCTGACTATTGACAGAGCCTCATTCAGAAGCTATGTGGGCCTCATTCAGAAGCTAGAGTTCAGCATCATATAAACAGAAGTAAAAGCTATTACCTCTACAACACACCTTTTCCCAATGTAGATTTTAATACCAATGTGACTCCTGCAAAATACTACTCACTCACTACTAACCTTCCTCAGCCCAGATCTCCAAAGTCTTACCTTTCATTTCCTTGTTCCTTCTTTTCTTTTCCTGTCTTTTAACAGTGTTCACTGAAGTGACAATCTACCTTACTTTGGATTTAAGATTTCAATACTATTTTGCTGATTTATTTCAAAATCTTTTAATTTTTCTAAGATTTTAATACTATTTTGCTGATTTATTTCAAAATCTTTTAATTTTTCTATCAGAAATAGTACTGACTCAAGAAGAGTCTTTGTATGGAATTGAGGCAATGGAAAAAAAGACTTCAGTGAGCTCGTTTGTAACAAAAGAAAATTGATTGCAAAGAATCCTCCAGAATCAAAACCTACTTAAAATATCTTCATTAGTGAATGTCTCAGTTCAGGTATTAATTCAATATTGCCAAGATAAATATTGAATAACAAAGTTATTTATTCCAGATATAGACTGAGAGGCTACAGGTAATTTACATTACTTCTTCATTGCAACTTTGCAATTACTGGATGCATTGGGCTGTGATTTTTTCTTATCATTACCTACGTGGACAATTCATCTCATTAGTGTAGTGGTCTGCCAAATAGCCAGTGTTTATATATATATATATTTCCAAGGCTTTCACAGTCCAGAAAGCAAGAGGTGTTGTTGCATTTTAAGTGACTAAATTGTGCATAGAGAAGTATAATTCCATATTCCCTCAAACAAATATAAATGGTATTCCTATTTCTCTGTGTCCACATAGGCAGTCCTACCAAAGTTATCAATTGCTACCAGCTGAATCAAACTGAGGATTCTCAGCAATCGAGGTTCATAACTGGTGTGTCAAATCTTGGGATCAGTTTCAGTCTTATATACGTACTTGCTTCTCAGGAAACAAGTGACTGTAGAGAGAAGTCTCTTTCCTGAACAAATGCATATGTATAACGGAAGTGATAGAGATGTAAAATCTACTGAAAGTCTTCCTCAGTATGTTTAAGAAAATCTTCAAGACTTAATCATCAGCTGTGAAATACATATATTCATTGATAACAAGGATATTCAGCACATAAGAAAATTATGAAGGAATAACAGACTAAAAAGAAATGACAATTATAGTTGAGCGCACAGTTCTACACATGAACAACATCCTCAAATCTCCTAACTTTAGATGTCATCTTCTTTTCTCCTATTTTATGCTGAATTATGACTACTTGCGCAGAGACTATTGTGAGAGGTGGTTGTAAGAGATGGACTGTGTTTGTCTCGACATCGTTGCCTTGTTGCTGCACCATTTACCTTGAAAGACCAGGACATCAGCTCAAGACCCAAACAACAGCATTCTTGGTTGATGTGCTTATCTCAACGTTGTTGTGTGGTGATACACAACACTTTTCTTAACTGCGGCATCCTGTCTCCAGGAAGAGTGTGGTATCATCTTGAGGATCTATGACTTTGTGGGCTAAAACTGCCCAGCAGTCCCGGCCAAGAGGCACGGGTACTCAAGCTGAGATGAAGAGGAGCACCAGAGCACACAGMACATATGATACACATAACACATACCAGAAATCTCCAGGTGGGCGGACTCTTCAAGAACTGGGACAATAAAAGCACTACAATTTTCTCCATGGAGAGAGGCCTCCTTCCTTTTCACCTGCACTGAGCGACTTCTTAACCTGCACAGTGAGTGAACGGCTTCTTCTTTGTCTTCTTCTGAACTCTCTCAAGAGATCATGACCTGCACCGAGAGAGGCCTCCCCTTCTTCAAGAGATCATCACCTGCACCAAGGCAGAACTGACGAAACATAGTTGGACTGGTGGTGGTGGTAATTATTATCTTGCTGCATCTGCATCTCTCTCTCCCGCTCGCTTGCTTATCTATTTTTTTTCCCTTTTCTCTTCTTCTTCTTCACTTTATTGTATTGTGATTATGATTATAGAGTTTATAAGGTTGTATGGCATTTGACTTCATTTATGTCTTAATCCTGCTCTTGGGATTGTATCGAAACCTCCTCTGTGTGGAGGAATTGTTTTGAAAACTTGGGGCCTAACAGACGTTTTGGCGTTGCAGAACCTTGCTTGGGGTGAGACACTGTTGCCACTTCCAGTATGGCTGGTACACACCGACTCAGCTCCTCCACAGTTGCCTGGGCAACACAATCTGCCCTCCTCGCAGCTGCAAAGGGGAGTAAGGGAGGATGGAGCGGAGTGAAGACCCCGCAGCCAAACTCTGTTGCACTCCCTGTGCTGGGCCGCTGATAAGCCACACAGCAGCTGTCCAATGGGAGATATACGATAAAAAATCAGGTGCTGAGCCAGAAAAGTGGCAAATCACTCCTTTCRGATGAACTTTGCTTGAATTTTGCTCATTATACACTCGTTATAATGCCAAAACACACCTCCATCCCAAAAGTTACCTGCCTCCAAGGTACGACCACCACTCACTGAGCATGCGCTCTAGATTTTCGATTGACTGTACCTTTAAATGAAAGTGAGAAACTGTTTCACCAATCAATAACAATATTAAGTATGACTCTAGTCACTCAAGCTCCATATGAATGTAAAGAAAAGTATAAAAGGTGAACTAAGGATGAACAACTTGGGGGGAAGATTCCATCGTAACTTCTGGATCAGTTGCTGCGCTGATCCCCCTTCCCTCCCCTCGTGCTGAGACATCGCCTGAGAAGACTAACAACTGAGAAGGAAGAATCCATCATCACTCTTGGATCAGTCGACAGGCTGATCCCCCTTCCCTCCCCTCAGRTTGAGATGCTGCCTGAGGAGACTCGAGACTGAGAGCCCTCTCCCATCTTCTGGGGTGAGTGATGATTGCACATTTGTACATAAGAGCTAGCTAAAAAAAACCAAGCTGTAGTAGAGAATTTCCTATACTGACATCCAAATCCTGCTTTGTAAATGTTGCATTTGAATAAATCACACTGTTAGTGAACTCGACTACTTCTTTGGGGGGAGGCTTTCGGATCTACAGTTGACAGACTGTTCGTGAATCCAATACTGCCAGAATTGAGCTTATAGTTGCTTACGCTATTTGGGAACTCARTTCGCTCCTAGGAAGGAGATCGGACCTATGGTCTACGGACTGTTTGTGAATCCAACACTGCCAGAATTGAGCTTATAGCTGATCAGGTTATTTGGGAACTCAGTTCGCTCCTAGGAAGGCGATTGTACCTACGGTCCACAGACCGTTCGTGAATCCAATACTGCCAGAATTGAGCTTATAGTGGATGACGCTCTTTGGGAACTCAATTCCCAAAGGTGATCGGACCTATGGTCCATAGATTGTTTGAGAATCCGATACTAATTTGATATCTCCTTCTCCCCCCACAGCTTTCAAACTGCAACATTTTCCGCGACACCCTGACAGTGGATTGGGACAAATACGTGTTCTTGCTTGGATAATTCTTGGCATATAAGGACTTAATAAAGGTACTGCTAGAGTAATTGAATCTTCTATGCTAACTTTTAAAATTAACAATTAAGATGAACTGGAAAAGAGGAAACAGTTACGTATTCAACTGATTACATGAAAGGTTTTCTTTGTACTTTAGAAAAATGTTTTCCTGGCAATGAAACAGAACATTAAAAAATATTCACAGTGTAATCATTAAGAAATTGGGTGAATTTAATTGTACTGCACAGCCAAATGAAATTAATGACTGTCACCAAGAACAGGAAGCCCACAGATATATTATTAAATAGCAAAATAAAAGAGTTTTCCAGAAAAAAAAAAACCAAATCATAAATATCTAGTACCACTAYTTTTGAGATAAATGCTATCTTGAAAAAGGATTAAGGGGAATAGTATATGATTATTCTGTTTACTTATGTATGTGTTACATTACTAGATTTATTTCTGAACTGGAAGAAAGTATTTGAAAAATAGGTCAAATTTCCATAACCTAATATCTTTTTTTTTTCATCTCACAAATAGAGGGAAGCTATGTATTATCTGCCAGACATAAAATCTCCTGCAAGTATGAGAAGAAAATTATCTAAATAATTTGGTAGAGTCATAATTCCCCTCCCCCCAAAAAACAATTATTTTGGAAAGTGATATTGCATCTTATAAACATGATATTCTGTCTTAGATCTTGCCAGCCTTTGAAAAGCAGAGGCTTGAAGCTGGTCTCACTAAGAAAGACGCCATGCATCTCAATTGTATACTGTTTTGCTTTATCTGGAAATACGTAATTTTCATTTTTTATATCTGGTTTTCAGACTTTACACATGAAGCCTTCTGTTTCACTACTTTTCAGAAGATGGTCTGTGATAGACTTGTAGCTGTTTCTTTGTTCTGTTGCTAGAAAATTATCAAAGAAGGAAAGAAAAGGTAGACTAGGCCCCATTATATGCTTATTTGGGATTCTGTTTTCCTCTAAGCCCCAAAGCACAACTTGCCATGCCCATGTCAAAAGTATTCATTCTTATGAACATTCTTATTTATTAACAAATATGAGGCATAGATTACTAGGAAACTGGGATTAATGACACAATGCAGCCTGAATAATTCAGTAATGACTTTATGATGAACCATCTGTTGGAAAAGACCTCTCTGTATTAACTATGAAGTGCAAGATCCTAATCTGGGTACTTAAATCAGGTGCCTAAAATAAGCACTCCAAATACCATTCAATATTTCTAGCATTAAATAATGTAATCTTAAAAACAGCTGCAGAGAATCTGAGATATATGAAGTACAACTGCAAATAATTTTATTTTTTAAATGATCTTAAACAAGTATATATTAGATACAGCACAAATAAAATATTCAAATGAAATCAAGTGAAATTAAATATATCACAAATTTAAATTCTATGGATATTCTTTATACAGGATGCACACATGCTTTGATTTGGAAAGCATAAGAATATTTAAAAGTCCTATACATATGAATTCTAATTTAGGATAAGAATACAGTGTACTTCACAAAGGCCCTCATTTGAGTTATCTGACTAGTAATCTGGTTGCTAGTTGACATTTATGTTTTCTTTCACATCCTCTGAGTAGTCTTAAAACTGGGTATTAATAGAAGTTGAATTTAATTTGTTTTTGCACAGGGCTTTCAAAATTATTAATGAAAGGTAAATATTCATCTCTTCAATTTATACATGATAAACATCTTAAAATGCTGAGCACTGAAGCACTTCATTTATGAAGATTTTTCTTAACAATAGTATCCCACATACATAGGGGACCACTACCTATATATGCCAGTACTACATTTAACAGTATACCAGTCACAAAGTGAATCAAGAAATATATACTATTGCTTACTAATAGAAAAAAAGAGTTGATAAGAAGGAAATGAACAGACATTCCATGAGCTTTCTGCAGCCTCCAGGGCTTGTTTTTCKCAAAACAAGTACAAGATAATCATAATTTGTACCAGGTCCACAGATATAAAGCAGACCTACTGTAACTCTATAATTCTTTAAATATTCATATGAATGAAAAAATATAGGGTATGCTAAATAAAGAGTAGTACAAAATCACAGAACAGTTAAGGTTGGAAGGGACCTCTACAGATCATCTAGTCCAACCTTCCTGCTCCAGCAGGGATACCTAGAGCAGGTGGCACAGAGCAGCATCCAGGCAGGTTTTAAAGACCTCCAGAGAAGGAGATTCCACAATCTCCCTGGGCAGCCTGTTCCAGGGCTTACCCAAACCAGAAAGAAGTTCTTCCTCATACGGAGATGGAACTTCCAGTATTTCTACTTAGACCCTTTGTCCCTTGCCACCACCAAGAAGAGCTTGGCCCCTTCCACCCTATATTCCACCTTCAGGTACTTATACATATTGATCAGATCTACTCCCTGTCTTCTCTAGGCTAAAGAGGCCCAGCTCTCTTATTCATTCCTCAAAGAAGATATGCTCCACTCCCTTAATGATCTTTGTTGCTCTTTGTTGGACCCTCTCTAGAAGCTCCATATCCCTCTTATACTGGGGAGCCCAGAACTGCACCCAATACTCCAGGTGTGGCCTGAATAAAGCTGAGAAGAGGCACAGGATTCCCTCCCTTGACCTGATGGCAACACTCCTCCTGATGCAGGCCACAATCCCATTGGCCATTTTGGCCACGAGGGCACATTGCTGACTCATGGTTAATTTCTTGTGAACCAGTACTTCCAGGTCCCTCTCTGCGGAGCTGCTTTGTAGCAGGTCAACTTCTAATCTGTACTGATGCCTGGGTTATCCTTCCCAGGTACAGGACCCTGCACTTGTCCTTACTGAACCTCATGCTCAATTCTCCAGCCTATCCAGGTCCTCTGAATGGCAGCGCAGCCCTCCGGAGTGTCGGCCACTCCACCCAGTTGGTATTGTCTGCAAACTTGCTCAGCGTGCACTCAGTCCCACTTGTCCCAGTCACTGATGAATGAATTGAATAGCACTGGGCCCAGTACTGACCCCTGGGGGACACTACTGACCACAGACCTCCAACTGGACCCCGTTTATCACTACCCTCTGAGCTCTGCTATCCAGCCACTTCTTGATCCACCTCACTGGGCACTCATCTAGACCACACTCCTGGAGCTTTCCTATGAGGATACTATGGGAGATGGTGTCAAAAGCCTTGCTGAAGTCAAGGTAGACAACATGAACAACTCTCCCCTTGTCCAGTTGGCCAGTTATCCCATCATAGAAGGCTATTAGGTTCATCAGACATGACTTCCCCTTGGAGAATCCATGCTGACTATTCCTGATCACCTCCTATTCCTTCACATGCCTAGAGATGCTCTCTAGGAGGAGCTGCTCCATCACCTTACCAGGGATGGAGGTGAGGCTGACTGGCCTGTAGTTCCTCCCAGCTCCTCCCTCTTGCCCTTTTTGAAGATTGCAGTGATGTTGGCTCTCTTCCAGTCCTCGGGCACCTCCCCTGTTCTCCAGGGCCTCTCAAAGATGATGGAGAGAGGCTGAGCAATAACCTCGGCCAGTTCCCTCAGCACTCTTGGGTGCACCCCATCGAGGTCCGTAGATTTTTGAGTGGCCAGTTTGCCTAAGCGATCCCTAACCCAATCCTTCTCAACCAGTGGAAAGTCTTCCTCTCTCCTGGTTCTCTCTTGTGTACAGGCTCTGGAGTTCATGGTGACTAGACTCAGCAAAGACAGAAGCAAAAAGGCATTTAACAGCTCTGCCTTCTCTTCATCCTTCTGTCACCAAGGCCCCCTCCCCATTCAGCAGCGGGCTTACATTTCCCTAGTCTTCCTCTTGCTGCTGATGTATTTGTAGAAGCCCTTCTTGTTGTCTCTGACATCACTTGCTAATTCAAATTCCAGATGGGCCCTGGCCTTCCTCGTTTCATCCCTGCATTCCCTGACTGTATGCCTATATTCTTCCCATGTGGCCTGACCCTTCTTACACATTACATGCAATTCTTTTTCTCATTAAGTTTACCCAACAGCTCCTTGCCCATCCATACAGGTCTCCTGCCTCCCTTGTTTGACTTCTTCCTCATAGGAATACATCCATCCTGAGCTTGGAGGAAGTGCTGTTTGAATGTTAGCCAACTCTCCTGGCCTCCCTTTCCTTCAAGGACCCTGGCCCAGGGGATTCCTCTACAGAACTCCCTGAAGTTGGCTCTCTTGACATCCAGGGTTGCAATACTACTTCTTGCTCAGATTCCTCCAAGCAGGATCGTGAATTCCAACATCTCATGGTCACTGCTGCTAGGACTGTCCCCAGTCCTCACATTTCCCACTAGACCACCTCTGTTTGTTATTATCAGGTCTAGCAGTGCCCTCCTCCATGTTGGCTCATCAACCACCTACATCAAGAAGTTATCTGCAATGTTCTGCAGGAACTTCCTGGACTGTCTGTTCCTGGCTGTGTGGTTATCCCAGCAGATACAAGGGTGGCTGAAGTCCCTCATATGCACCAGGGCCTGTGATCCTGAGGGTGCTTGCAGCTGCCTGTACAAGGCCTCATTCTACTTCCTCTTCCTGTTCAGGAGACTTGTAGTAAACTCCCACAACAGTGTCACCCGTCTTGGCCTGCCTTTAATTGTCACACAAAGGCTCTCCACCCATGCTTCATCTTCCCCTATGATGAGCTCCATACATTCCAGTTGCTCTTTCACCAGCCTGCCTGATGATACTCCCCTGCTAAATCAAGTTTAAAGCCTTTTCGATGAGCCCTGCTACCTCATGACCCAGGACCCTTTTCACCCTTTAAGAAAGATGGATCCCATTAGATGCAGTCATGCCTGGTGCCATGTAAGGCTTTCTGTTGCTGAAGAAACCAAAGTCGTGTCAATGACACCAGCCACGAAGTCACATGTTGATGGATTGTATCCTCCTCTTTATATTGCCGGCAGCACCGTGAAGAAGAGAAAATGACCTGCATGCCCAAGTTCCTGATCATCTCACTCAATTCCCTAAAGTCCCTTTTCATTGCCCTCAGGCTCTGCATTGCTGCTTCCTCTCCTCCCACATGTAGGACCATCAATGGATAATGGTGTGTGGGTTGAACTAGGCTGGGAAGTTTCCTGGTGACATTCTTAAAGAAGGCAACAGACTTCTCTTAGAGGAGGGTTGCATCTACATATCTGACCCTCTGTTCCCTGAATTGAGGACTCCCCCACTACTGTAACCTGCCATTTCTCCCTCCTGTTTGTGGTCACAATGTCTGAGGTTTGCCTTTTTATTATTTTTGGAGGAGAGAGACTCTTGCTTTCACTATCCACTGATTGCCGTTCCTCTTCCAGGGCCTTTTACCTGATACAGACTGAGATGGGAGAAGGTTTTCTCCTGCCACCTCCAGCCTGGACTTTTAYCCATACACTGGTGTGCTGTTTTCTTCCCCCTGGGGGATGGAATCTGTAATAACTTWTTGCTGGGCACTTCCTGGTGCTTGCCCCTGGTTTTCCCTCTCTGACTTACTCCTTAGCTTTTCAACCTCATATGACTTAGCTTTTCTACCTCAAAAAAAGTACATAGCTATTTTTTAAATTTGCTTTGAATTTTTAAAAGGAAAAATAAAAGTACTGAGTGAAACAAAAATGAAGTCAGCATCATTGTCAAAGAATCAAAAAATCAAAGTTATAATTACAGAATTATAATTACAGATATACTATATGTATTTCACAAATATAAACTGCAGAGATAAAAACTGTATCTCATGGCACTTATTTTTTTTCTATTTTATTGTTAAGAGACCAGTTATTACCTAAAAAAATTACTTTCAAAGAAAATATATCAGAATAATCTTCCTCCTAAACTATTTTATGATAAAAATGAAAGAAACTCTAGATTAAATGTAATATATAATGTTAAATGTTTTCTGTAAATGAGTAATTAGCATTTTAACAATTTACAACAGAATGAATTTTCATCAGTTAAACAGAATGAATTTTCATCAGTTCCTTCTTTCTTTCACACTATCTACCTACATAGGATTTTCTTGTTGACCTGATCTGCAAGATCCAATATTATTTTAAATCTGCTCAGAATATAATCTTTTCTTAATACTGCATACAGGGTTGATTGGTATGCATATATTTTCTGTGTTAATTCCTGTTAATTTAATAGGAATTTAATAAATAATTTAAATTCCTATTATCCAAACTCCACATTCACATTGTGACTCTGCTGGATAAACTTTTAAGGAACAGTCAAGTCACTCTACTGTATAAAGAGCAGAAAGCTTCTGAAGTCTATTTGCCTGGGCACTGCACTGCTAACCACATAAAGGGAGCTGAAGAATCTTTATAAGCAGCAGGAGCCACACAACCACTCAAAAAAAAAAAAAAAAAAAAAAAAAAAAAAAAAAGGCACTTGAACATTTGGCTTGCCAAAGCATAGCCATCACTTTTTCTAGGCTTCAGCCGTTCTCCGCTCCATGGCCAGCGTACAGAGAAGGGCCCATTAGTAACCACAGGCATTAGTAACCAAGAGCATTCCGCAACATTCATATAATCTCTAAAACAGCTAAACTCGTGGTCGCTTATGCTCCACAGAGAGTKATCAGAAGGGAAGGAGCAAGCTGTCTGATTAACAAACCAGCCTTAAGGCTCTCTTGCCTAGGGCTTTAGCTGTCTTTTGGTGAAGGACATAAAGGGCATTTAATCAAGGTTTTCCCTGTCTGCAGATGAAGAGCAGACTCCTTACTATTTCTACTGGAAAGCCCTCGTGAAATAAGGGCATTTGGTCATGGGCCTGACTTGAAGAACGGCTTCCCCAGCCATTTGTTACAGATGGAAYGCTTCCTGGTTGCATTTCTGTAGCAACAGGATGAGGGGCCATTTCAGTCCATTCCTGTAGCTTAGCCTTTCCTACGCACCAGCTGTAGTGAAGAACCATTCTGCTTTGCGTCATTGAAGTCTCCCAATTATTACACAAGGCAACAATCTCCATCTAATTCCATAAGTGCTTTATGGTTGTTCTTGCAGGTTGTAGGACATTACTGTATTACTCTGACCCTGTCTTCACATTCCATTACAGAATCACACAGAATCATAGAATGGTTAAGGTTGGATGGGACTTCTAAAGATCATCTAGTCCAACCCTCCCTGCTCCAGCATCTAGAGCATGTGGCACAGGGTCGCATCCAGGCRGGTTTTGAAGACCTCCAGAGAAGGATACTCCACAACCTCCCTGGGCAGCCTGTTCCAGGGCTCTGTCACTCTCATAGGAAAGAAGTTCTTCCTCATATGGAGATTGAACTTCCTGTTTCAACATCCAGAGGGTGTCCTGTGCTCCATCCAGAGGGTTTCCCAGAGGCAGGAAAACAGTGCTCCAAGGAGAGCAAGCAAAAGGKTAGACCAACCCAACTGACCAACCGTTACGTTTCACCTTGTGCAGAACCCACCTCTGCTTTAGGAAGAGAATGAAGTCTTTTTTCTCCCTTCTCACTTGCTTCTTTTATATAGGATCTCTGGTGATGTGGTATATTAATCCCCAAGGGTTAATCAGTTCCAAAATATAGTTGCTGCCAGAGAAGAGAGCTTCTTAGCTTTGCCACCCATCTCTCCACCTGCTCTACTTTTAGGGTCATAGGGAAGTCCCCTAGCCCTTGCAGGGTTTCCCTACATCATCCCTACACCCTGGCAAAGCCACTGCTCATGTGGAGACAGCCACCAGTGGTGCACCAGGGGCAGGAGCCTTCAGGCCCTGTTCTTCTTCGGGGGGAATGTGCATAAATGTGCATAAATATATTAGGGATGGGTGTCAAGAGGATGGGACCAGACTTCTTTTAGTGGTGGCCAGCRACAGGATGCGAGGTAGTGGGCAAAAACTGGAGCACAGGAAGTTCCATCTGAATTTGAAGAAAAACTTCTTGTCTGTCAAGGTGACAGAACACTGGAACAGGCAGCCAAGAGAGGTTATGGAGTCTTCTTTTTTGGAATCTTCAAAACTCATCTGGAAGTGAAGCTGTGCAACATGCTCTATGTGACCTTGTTTTTGCAAGGATTTTGGAGTAGATGATCTCCAGAGGTCCCTTCCAGCATTAATCATTTTGCAATTCTGTGATTCAAASATTCTTCACCAATATTTTCAAAATATTTTTCACCAAACAGACTATTTTCCAAAGATTTTTTGAGATGAGAGAATGGCTAGCTCCTTTTTAGAGTAACAAAGAAGTCTGGCCCTCACACACTAATGTGTGATGTGTCAGACTTTAACCAAGAAATATGGGTGAGRGAAAAAAACAGAGCAAGCATTTGCTGGGTATACAAGAGACGTTAGGGATACCTAATAAATACAGGAAGCCTGACTCAAAGTGACATTCAAAAAGCTGAAATCTTTGTTCTCAAAAATTCTTTAAACTTCTTTTGGGGAAAAATACTCTCTTTCAAAAGTAATTTAAAATTGCAGTTCATGTGGCAGACTGTGCAGTTACTTTGTGGTTTTGTAAGTCCTGAAATTTGGTAACCTTCGTTCATTTGGGACACATTTTACAAACATGCTTAAGTCTACGTATCGACATATATCAGTGTGTATAGAATAATCTAGAAAATAAAAGAAATATAATCTTTGATTTTATGTAAGATGAATGTAAGACATAGATCTTATGTAAGACATGTAAGATGTCAAATGTGCTATTCAAAAATTTCAATAAATGACCTAATACTACAGCTACAGACATATCAAGACAATGAACTGTATACTATATTCAGATACAAGCATAAATAMAGAATATGAATACATACTGAATTCATGTGTGTGTGTTTATGTGTGTCTTTTACTACATTTTTAAGACTTTGTCTTGGATTTGAATACATGAATATATATGGTAGTATTTAAATGATTATTTTCTACTTTCTGCTTGTACACAAACAGAAAAACATAAGCAGCTTAAGTACTTTGCCTACTTTAACAGGACTTGAATAGCGYGATAAAGACTTTCATCTGTATTGTTTGACAGTGCTATATGTAAGGTATATGGCAGCTTACTTCTRGATCTTATTTATGAAGCAAGGCAATATACACCTGCTATTGAATCTTAATGTTTGGATATTTTTTCATAGAAAGATCAAAATTAGAAATTTATTTATATTATTTCCCTTAATGCCATCTTTTCATGTTGCACAATTCATAGCTGGAAATTCATTGATTTCTGCCCCTACACCCTCTTTCTCAAACTATGAATCTGTCTAATAAAGGATAAACCAGACAAACATTTTTTGATGAATTCTTTACAGAAAATTTTTACAATAATGTTAAAGATTCTCATTTTACACTTGGATTCTCTGTGGTTTGTGAAATCATATTGAGTAATACAGTTTCCTGGAAAAAGAATTTTTACAATAACCATCTAGCCATCAGGCTGCCAACAAATGCAAACTATAGCGTTATAAGGGATAAAATAAACACCATGGGTGCAATTCTGATTAACCCACAATTGCATTTAAAGAATAATCRGTGCTATGACTTATTAATATTCTCTGCAAACTATTATTTTAGTAAAAACATTGGCTGTAGTTAACTGTATTTATTGTTTTCTTTTGTTGTTCTGTTTGCAGCTATTCAGCCTCTGAAAGCCGCTGTAATCTGAGTTACATGAATGACTATAACTTGTTTTGTCTGTCTCTGTTAGAGATGAAGCAGAAGTTCCAAGACATGCTCTGAAAGCATATATAAATATGTAAACTCTAAATAATTTTTATTCTATCCTTCTAAATTAGCTGTTTTGATGACAGTGTAATTATTCTTTGGAAAAAAAAAAATCTTTGTTAATGCTATAAATATAATGCTAAACCAACCTGGGTTTACTAATTGTAATACCTTGTGGTAGTGGTGTGATTTAGAGTGATATGTTATCACATCAAATTAGTTTGCTTGGGCAGCAGCTGCCTTT